>NC_000077.6:28388750-28705000 GCF_000001635.26 Mus musculus | reverse complement strand
TGTATGATAAGAACTTCATGTCTCAGAAGAAGGAAATTGAAGAAGATCTCAGAAGATGGAACGATCTCCCATGCTCATGGATTGGCAGGATTAATATAGTCAAAATGGTTATCTTGCTGAAAGCAATATCCAGATTCAATGCAATCCCCATCAAAATTCCAACTCAAATTTTCACAGAGTTAGAACAGGTAATTTGAAAATTCATCTGGCATAACAAAGAACCTAGGATAGGAAAAAACTATTCTCAACAATAAAAGAACCTCTGGTGGAATCACCATGCCTGACATTAAGCTGTACCACAGAGCAATTGTGATAAATGTTGCATGGTACTAGTACAGTGACAATAGGTAGGTAACAGAATAGAATTGAATACCCAGAAATGAACCCACACACCTATACTCACTTGATCTTTGACAAAGGAGCTAAAACCATCCAGTGGAAAAAAGACAGCATTTTCAACAAATAATGTTGGCTCAACTGGCAATTATCATGTAGAATAATGTGAATTGATCCTTTCTTATCTCCTTGTACAAAGTTCAAATCTAAGTGGATCAAGGAACTCCACATATAACCAGAGACACTGAAACTTATAGAGGAGAAAGTGGAGAAGAGCCTCAAACTTATGGGCAGAGGGGAAAAATTCCTGAATAGAACAGCAATGGCTTGTGCTGAAAGAACAAGAAGCGACAAATGGGACCTCATAAAATTGCAAAGCTTCTGCAAGGCAAAGGACACTGTCAATAAGACAAAACGGCAACTAACAGATTGGGAAAATCTCTTTACCAATCCTAAATCTGATAGGGGGCTAATATCCAATACATATAAAGAACTCAAGAAGTTAAACTCCAGAAAACCAAATCACCCTATTATAAATGGGGTTCAGAGCTAAATAAAGAATTCTCAACTGAGCAATACTGAATGTCTGAGAAGCACCTAAAAAAATGTTTACCATCCTTAATCATCATGGAAATGCAAATCAAAACAACCCTGAGAATCCATCTCACACCAGTCAGAATGGCTAAGTACAAAAACTCAGATGAGAGCAGATGCTGGCGAGGATGTGGAGAAAGAGGAACACTTCTCCATTGCTGGTGGGATTGCAAGATGGTACAACCACTCTGGAAATCAGTTTGGTGCTTCCTCAGAAAATTGAACATACCAGAAGATCCAGCAATACCCCTCCTGGGCATAAACCCAGAAGATGCTCCAACTCATAATAAGGACACATACTCCTTATGCTCATAGCAGCCTTATTTATAATAGCAAGATCCTGGAAAAAACTCAGATGTCCCTCAACAGAGGAATGGATATAGAAAATGTGGTACATTTACACAGTGGAGGAAGACTCGGCAATTAAAAACAATGAATTCATGAAATATTTAGACAAATGGATGGAACTGGAGGATATCGTCTTGAGTGAGATAATCCAATCACAAAAGAACACACATGATATGCACTCGCTGTTAATTGAATATTAGCCTAGAAGCTCATGATACTATTTGTAAAACAAATGAAACTCAAGAAAAAGGAAGAACAAAGTGTGGATGCTTCCATTCGTCTTAGAAGGGGGAACAAAATACCCATGGAAGGAGTTACAGGGACAAAGTTCAGAGCAGAGACTGAAGGAATGATCATCCAGAAATTGCCCCACCTGGGGATCCATCCCATAAACAACCACCAAATCCAGACACTAGGCAGATCCCAATAAGAACCTGCTGACAGGAGCCTAATGGAGCTGTCTCCTGACTGGCTCTGCTAGTACCTAACTAATACACACGTGGATGCTCACAGTCATCCGTTGTACAGAGCACAGGGTTCCCCAATGACAGAGCTAGAGAAAGTACCCAAGGAGCTGAATGGGTTTCCAGCCCCATAGAAGGAACAACAATATGAACTAACCAGTACCCCCAGAGCTTCCTGGACCTAAGTCATCAATTAAAGAAAACACATGGAGGGACTCGTGGATCTAGCTACATATGTAGCAGAGGATGGCCTAGTAGGTCATCAATGAGAAGAGAGGGCCTTGGTCCTGTGAAGGTTCTATGCCTCAATAAAGGGGAATGCCAGGGCCAGGAAGCAGGAGTGGGTGGGTTGGGGATCAGGGGAAGGTAGGAGGGGATAGGGGATTTTCAGAGGGGAAACTAGAAAATGGGATAACATTTGAAGTGTAAATAAAGAAAATATCTAATAAAAAAAAGGAAAAAAAATGAGTCAAACTTATTTCTCTGTATTCTGGAACATATAATAATCAATAGCAATTCAAATGCTCATTATGTCACCAAATGATGCTATTGACATTTCTCAGGAAAATATGCTGATGCAAACTTTTGTTTACCCAGAGATATTGTCTCAAAATTTGTTACTCTATTTGGATGGTGGAACAAGTCATTTCTCTGAAGTTCTTGTGCTGGGGCTCTTATTTGATTAGCCTTATGTTTTGACATCTACTGATCAATAATTGTTACTCGGTAACCACAGTCTTCCAGACTGTGAATCAGGGTTAGGAACACTGAAAGTCTCAGTGGTAGTGTGATTATCAAGTGTGATAAAGAGCTGCATAGAGCAGCTGGTGTCTTGTAAGTGTTCATTTAATAGTCCATTGCTATTGTCATTGTTAATAGCAATCCTGTCACAGTGGTAGATGCATTTCCACAGTGAAGGAAAAAAGTAAGTAAGGGACTATTCCTAATAATTATTTCTAATCTCATTCTAACTCCACTTTGATGACTTTGGAAAGTCTACAGCTTCAACACTGGAGCCATGTTGAAGGCTCCCTATCTTGAACAATTTTATATAAGATTTCTTACATATTAAAACCCTAGTTCTAAAATCTTAAAATAGTGACAAATCCCAAGTCAAGTAGCACTTGACTGTTTCTTCCTTATAAATGAATATACTTTTATGACAATTTATTATTTTTGATTATGGAGATTTTTAATTCTGCTTAAAAGTTCCCCCTACAAAATAATAATAATAATAATAATAATAATAATAATAGAAAAAAACTAGTCTGTTTGGATTTTCCTAATCATTAGAGAACATGATGCCTGGCCATGTGCTGGTGTCAGAAGGTCTAACTGATGAGAAAGAACAATGGAAGGGCTGACTTAACACTTTAGGTCAAATTTTTGGAAAATATACATTTTTATGTAAAATTAAGTATATTCCAGTCATCTTCCTACCAGACATCATTCTTTTTTCTTTTGCCATTTGCCTCCCAGGTATGACTTGTGCATTGGTAGCTTCATACACAGCCAGAAGCTACTTGTGCATAGGAACTAAATTGTTATTCTCTTTTCTATTTTTGTGTGTTGCAAATGCCTCATACTGCCAACAGGACAGCTCAGCTATTTCTATTTTTATACTCTGCAGTCTTGGCTTGATTCTATTGTCTGGGTGGTAGACATATTTGTCACATATTCAAGCTTCTTGCTGGATGAAGGGAGGATTATGCCTATCTCCTCTTTTAGGACCAGGGAGGCAGGCCACCATCATAGGTGTTAGCTTTCTGGCCAACACCTGCGACTCCAGTGGGTATATGTGAAATGAAGGAGCTGGAAAACTGGAAACAACTATCAGGTTTACAGATTATGATGGTGCATGGCTAGAGCTGGGAACGTCCAAGATAAGGAAGAAGTAGGTACATGGAAACATGAGCTCGTTTGGTATGTGAGGTAGCTTTGCTGTCAGATCGTCTTTTAGGTATGAATGCACAGATGAAGGGTTAGATGCCAAGCTGCTTCTGGCATGAATAGGCATCAGGAGAGCACCTTAGAGGAGGTCCAAGCTTTAGAAAAACCTTTACAATTTCAGCACTATGTAGGCTCTCAGAAACTGTTGCTGCTGTTGACCAAGTCATGATTCAGAGTTTGGAAACATGTGAATCAAGGAAAATGGTTCCTAAGGTCAGAATCATAACTGTGTGCTATAGTTATGAGTGGAGCAGGGGGTGTCTCAAAAGAGGTGCACAGCCATGAGTGGAAGGGGGGGGTGTCTCAAAAGAGGTGCACAGCCATTAGTGGAAGAGGGGGTGTCTCAAAAGAGGTGCACAGCTATGAGTGGAGGAGGGGGTAGCTCAAAAGAGGTGCACTTGAGGCAGAGCTAGATGACTGCCTCATAACAGTTGCTGTAATTCTAATAGATTTCACTTAAAATGATATATTGTACACTCGTCTAGCCTTAGGGGGTGAGGTGTGTCAGACAATCTCCATCAACAAGCATGGTTTCTAGCTCCGTACTGCTGTTTTATTGTTGTGATGGATTACCACTAAAGTCTTTAATTGTGGAGGTTGAGAGATTTGGCATAAAATTTAGTTTTCATTCTTCACAAATAGGTGACTAAATGATTAATTTATTGGTATCTGGGGCATTAGCAAAATTATTGAAAAGAAACTGATAAAGCTGAGTCCACAGATAAGTGTTTGTCATTAGCCTCCATCTTTAGGCCAGGTGTTGCAGGCCATGGGATTTTATATCTTCTATGACACTGTCTACCAATCCTCTGGTTAAAAGGAGAAAATGAAGTCCATATCTTCAAAACCAGTAACTCACTAGGTTAGAATTCTTAGACCACAGCAGGGTCTGTAGAGAGGCCAAGCATCAGGCACAGCAGTGGTTTGCTCTTGTGTTAAGGAGTGACATTGGAATAAAGAAAGAATTTAGAAAGCTGGCATTTCTACAGTGTTTTCTGGGGATGAAGAGAAGCAGGTCCCCATACACACGTGGTTTATATAAACTCACACACAGACACAAGTGCAAACACATAAAATAACATGTAAACCTTAAAAAAGCAAGCATCTTTAACAGCTAACCTGGGATGGGCATGAGGAGCGCCTAGATTCTGTTTCTTTGACAGCTTTAGTATTATTTCCCTATACCAGATGAAGTACAGACTCTCTGGGAGCCTCAGAGAACATGAGTGGTTTGGCCAATCTCACCAGCCTGGGCTTAGTAGTAGAAGGCAGAGAGAACTCTGCACTATGGGTGCCCTGCTCTCTCCAACCCCCACTCTGCCCTGGGAGGAAGCAGTGTCAGAAAGAAGGAGCACACAGGCCTCCTTTGCTCTCTCCTAGACTTTGAACTCCTGGGCTGTTGAATAGTCACAGCATTCCATTAAGACTTTGCCTTTTTATTCTTAAGGTCCCAAGGTTCAAGGACCTTGAGGACCAGCAAGAGAAACACCAATCAACCCTAGCTAGGAACTCAGCTCCTGATTTCAAACAATCCTGTGACTTTAGACTAGATGCTTAACTTCTCTAACCTTCAGTTTTCTTATCTGCAGATGGAGGAAGTGTGCCTACTTGCCTACTGGCAAGATGAAATAAATAACATTCCTGCAGACAACAGCACAAAGCCAGGCACATCAACATCTGAAAGGTCCAGGTTAGCTATTGTCAGTGCATACTTGGGAGTTACAGAGATGAAATGCTTAGCCACATTCTGTGCTCCACAATACTGAACATGTATTTCAGGTTTTGACTTCCTGAAGTAGAAGAGAAACTTGTTTCTCTAGCTTCCCCCTAGCCATTATAAACAATATGCATAATGTGATGAAAGCAGGCCTCTCTCCATTACCTTCTTGCCTGTTTCTTCCACAATTTCTGTCACAGCTAGAGGGTCTGAATATAACGTCCTCACCTTCACTTGCAGACCCCACTCTTCTGCCTACCCAGACTACTCCTTTGCAACTAATCAAAACTTGCTTTTGGATGTCTTTTTCCTAGAGTGGGTAGATTCCTAATCTGCAGGTTAGAGCCAATCTCAGAAATGTTTTCTTTAGCTAGCATTGTGTTAAGTAATAAACTTAGTTTTAAAAACCAGGGAATTTCACATCACGGTGCCACGTTTCCTGACAGAGTTTTCCAGTTGAGTAGCAAGGTTCTGTGACACCTCTGTTCCTGTCTGTCCTTAAAGCCTTCATTTAATTTTATAAATGAAAACATCTGAATTCTGATATGTAGTAACTGGACTGTAATATAGTACACGACCTTCCTATAGCAATAAATGTGCATGAACTCCATCCTTGCCCAGGCCAAGTTGTGGAAAATCTTCAAGTTTGTTGGAAATGTACTACCTGACAGTTTAGACTTGAGGCTGTTTTCTATCCATATTTAGCAGTATAGAAACCTGTATTTAAGTTTGGCCTTTTTTGTTTTAAATGGAATAAAAATGACTGGATACACAAAAAGGGCTAATGTCGGTATTATAAAGCGTGCCACTGTTAAGTGCTGTACGTGTTAGTTTCCTTCTGCAGCCCATCAAGACTTAATATGGAAATTTAGTGAGCATGCTAAGCAGACAATCCATTGTTCAACTCTGCCTACATTTATCTCCTGGCTCCTCCTTTGCTTTAAGATCCTGGACAAGTAACTTTACTTTTTTAAGCTTCATTTTTATCATAGGTAAGATGGTATGTTGTATAACATGAGATTATAAAGGTTAGCTATTACACACACACACACACACACACACACACACACACACACACACACACACACAAAGCAATCAATAAACATTGGCAGTTGCTGTTTAGTGTGGGATACTCAGTTCCTCCTTGTTGAACAGATGTCTGGCTTTTCCTAGGTGGGGCTAGGCTCAGCTCTAGAAGGCAGTGATCCACTGTTATTGCTGTGACTTCAAGCCTTCGTGGAAACTGTCTGGAACTAGTTCTGCCTCTGATGCCTCCATCTCTCTGGCCTTGTACACAGCTTATCTTCTATGACGTGGCAGCTTCCTTGCTTAGCATGGGGTTAATTTCCCGCTCAGACATCCTTCTGCACAGTTCCTGCTGTTATTTCCCAGTAATATTCAAATGATTTCATTGGACTTATTAAGTGCCTGTGAAAGATGTAGAACCAATAATCCTAGATCTGGCTAGCAGTTTTAATTAAAGCGGCTGTGTGGTATGCTGTTAATTAAACAAGGAGGTATTTTTAGATGTGTGTTCATTAGTCCCGAGGAACACATCTTCCTTCGGGTCTCTAAAAAACAGATTAATTTATGGCCTTGTTAGAAGCAATTAACTCTTTATCTTCTGCTTGCCCAGCAGATTTCTTTGTGGAACTCTGTTGTTAGAAGCCACAGGGAGGGCAGGGTGGATGCAGTGCTTGCGAAGTGTGTTGCTTCCTTTTTCCCTATGGCAATTTTCTCTCAAAGCCAGAGCTTCTTGCTAGAGAGGCTCACTCCAGATACTGTAGAACCAGTGGCTTTGTGACAGAATCCAGCCCACGTGTCACTGAATCTCCAAATATGCATAGAGCTCTGTTTTCATCAGAAAATGGGGCACCAGTCAGAGGACACTTTGGAAAATTTATCCCCAGTCAGTCTCTAATTGAATTTAAAACATATTTACAAAAATAAAATTAAGATTATGAAAAGTAAACAAGGTATGTATATGAGCAATATGTCTTTTTAAAGACAGATGAAATCTCCTAGAAATATCTATTTTTGTGATTTCATTTTACATATGGTTTGATTACATAGAACACTCTGAAACAGAAAGCATTACAGAAATGGAGAAAATATGAGTAGCTTCCAGGTATTAGGGATAAAATTTGACTATAAACATAATTCTTGGAGGTGATGGCTTAGCTCTGTGATTTGATTTTGTCGTGCTTACAAGACTTGGTACATGTGTTAAAATTTCACAGAACCAAACACATCCAAAAAAGGAAGTTACTTGTTACTTATATGAAATTACTGATATCACATCAGTATACAAAAATATTACAGAACAAATAAAATAGAGAGTAAATTAGATGTGCTGCTGGATCCTGAGCAGACTCATTAGCTGTGGCTAGAGGAATGAATTAATAGTTATTCAATCAAGTCATATTTATAGCTGCTGTGTTAGTGGCAATAGCTTTAGTAATGTCTACTGCCTCACTTGGAGTCTATTAGTGAATAATAATGCGTTTGAATTCTCCACGAGTCTGTTATAATTCCAATACTTTGCACTTTGTTTTGAGCTTAGCAAATTCATGTGGATCTTCCTGTGACCAAGGGATAAAAATACTGAGTTGACAAAGGGTATTTATTTATTTATTTATTTATTTTTGCATCAGAACCAAACAGTTTTAATGCACAGTTTATAAACGCTTGTTCCTGTTGTGAACATTATTAGCCTCTGTGTGGTTAGTCATCAATAACAGAATTTATGGGAAATCTCTTTCTTTTTTTTTTTCTCTTTTCCTTTATCACTGTCATGTATTTCTGTAAGACTATTGATTGATTGATTTTTAGGAGTGAAGGTGAATAAGGAGAGCACCTTTCCCCACTTTCGACTTCTGTTTTTCTGGTACCATCAATTGCATTAACACACCCAGTTTCTACAGACTATGAGAGATCAGACTTGGTTTTCTGTGATTTTCTGACCCATCTGGGCATTATGCCCTGCAGTGCAACCCTTCACATCAATTCCCAGAGAGTTTATGGGACTGGGATCCTGTTTTGTTTGTTTTGTTTTTTTTGTTGTTTATTTGTTTTAAACAGGGGAAAATGATTTAATAGATAATATAACAACGTATTAACTCATTTATGGCTAATTCATAAATCTGATTGCCTTAAAAAAGTAACCTACTGTAGTAATGTATTTAAATGATTGTACTATTTTACATGCCTATAATTAAATATGCTCACTGACACTGGAGGGCAGTGGGATCCTGCTTAAGCAAAAGAAGTGAATTTGCAGAATATAGTAGAATTCCAGTCTTCATGAAACCTAGGAAAGTTGGAGGAAGGTTTTAGGGGTGCATTTGGGTTTTTCCTCACTGTTGGGGAAATAATACTTACACAATTGCTTAAATTAAGCAAAATCTCCTTTCCTTATGTATATTCATTATATGAAATTTAAAAATCTATAAAGTGTTCCCATTAGATTTAAAATTTTCTGAGAGCAGGGACTATGTCTTTTATATCTCAGTAGTACATAGTATTTTGTATGGTTACATTAATAACTTTAATATTTAAAATATACATTTAATGCAGATTAGTATAGTTAACTAGCATATTGACATTTTCCAGAGCTTAGATATCAAAATACAATTGTAGAAGAAACGAAAACTCAAAACTGCTAATTGTTGTGTTTATAGTCTCAGGTCGCTGATGCAGCTAACTAATGTCACACTTGATGACAGTATCTTAGTCATAGTTAAAAGGACATTTCACATGTCAATATTGAGTATATGCTGTATACATCTGTTTGAAAAGTCTATTCTATATCTATTTCTAAAATAGAATTTATAGTTTGAGATGATCTTGCATGTTGTGGAGGAACTAGCTGTACTAAAATGGGCATCCTCATTTACTCTTCAAAGAGAAAAGTGGATTGCACATAGACTATGTGCTCCCACAGAATTACCCATAACAACATGGACTAAATTTATGGATTTATGTGTTTAAATTTCATACCCAAGAGTACTTCAAGTTTTAAAAGAAGAGAGCTTAAGTTTTGTTTTTTATTTTTTATCTCAAAAAGAGGGCCAGCAAACTTTCTCTAAAAAACAGACCAGTCATTATTTTCACCAAAATTTATGGGGGCCAGCCAATATGGAATAGAAAATAGAGGATGCGATTAGTTCTCAGTGCAGGGCTTTCTTGATTTCATCTTATAGAAAATATAGACTCTAGAGTACAGAGGGATGTGTATTCTATTTGGTGTGGAGAGTAGTGTCATGGAGAGTCACTCAGGAGTACTACATGGGAGGTTAATAATAAACTTTGGAATCTATGGTAACCAGAGCCCGGAGTTGCATAAGCTTAGATGGAAAGTGAAGTCTACAATGTCCAGAAGAAAGGAGAACGATTTGTTCTTCACTTTGTTCCAGTGCTATCAGTTGGTAAATATCTATTGGCTCCCTGTCAAGGCACTGTGTGTGTCCCAGGTGCTTAAGTACTGCCACATAAGCAGAGGCCGAGAAAGTTATTTTTGATTTCTTACTCATCACCATCTCCTTCATACTAAAATGATAGCATGGGCACTTAGTTTCTACACTAGATAAGATGAAAAAGTAGCAATCCATTATTGTTCCATTTAAACCATTCTAAATTGATCATCCTCCTTACTGTCCATTTACTCCACCCTCCTAAACCATAATTTCAGGAGTAAAAGTGTTTGCATATTTTTGCTGAGTTCAAGAATTTAATGTGCTCAGCAACATATCATTCAAGGAGCTGACCTGCAATTTTCTGATTGATAGTGGGCATGCTAATGTACTGTTAACCCTCTTATACACAACCTAAAGGGTGCTCCTAACTACAACCATTACGTAGTGCCTTAGAATATGTTGAGACAAAAGGAAGGTGTAGAAATTGACAACTAGTGTCCAATTGATTATAATGCTTGGAAAATGAACTCAGGGGAAGGAGTATGCAATTCGGCCCCCTGGGTTTGTCTGTCAAAGGTCGATGGACAATGGGGTACTCCTTCCAGAAGTCTGCTTTAGGAAAGTGGACTAGGGAAAGTCCCATTCTTATTCACATCTTCTAGCTATTGCTGCTATAGTTACTACTGTGCAATTTGACATTTTATGGAATGAAACTGTCTCTCTGCAATTGTCCCTCCATTCCCTGCGCTGGTGCTCTCAGGGAGCTGTGATTTTCAGTGTCACCCTCTCACCTTAGGCCTTCTAGCTTTGGAACCTGCAAGGCACAAGCTTCTATGGGTAAAGAAACATGTGAGAAAGGCAATGCTCTGTTGATTCTCAACACAGTCACATTTGGACCTTCATCCTTATTAAGGGCTCAGTGCTTGAGCTCCATTCAGTTCTCCCGACATTCAAGGCTTACTGAATGGCACAGTACAGGAACAAAAATATGGTATATATAACATTAAAAAGTCAAGAAAGATGAATTAGGGAACAAAAAGTCTATCCACTTGTTAAAAAGTGATCCTTTGCTAAAGTTCTTGGTGTTTTGTGGTGAAGGAGGTCCCTTTGCCATTCAGTAACTCCTGCCTTTGATCAAGTGAACACTAATCAAAGTTTGCTGGCAGGTCATTCATAAGTCCAAAGATAGCCTGTATTCACCTATATGCAGCAGGACACCCTCAGGCTCCATGCTCCCAGGACATAATCTTCAAAGCAATGCCTCACACAATTTCCTCTAGTTCCTCCCCTGTAGACCTATACATCTGGCTGTCAGAAACAATGTCCACACTACTAATGGTTTTCAGGCACCTCACACTAGCACACAGGGTATTAGTATAAGAAATTCTGAGGCATGAAAATCCTGGGAGAATTTTCACATTTACCAACTTTGATGTCTCTAGAGGAAAAGTTTACCTTTTCCATCAGAATTGTTTAAACAATTCTCTGTCAAAATTCTGAATAACACTCTTGGTTTTCAACTGAAGTTAGAGGTATGTGTGGAGTGGTGGGTGACAAAACACACCAGCTGCTCTTGCCTTTGTTGAACCTCTATCTTGGCAAGGGTGATGAAATGCCCAATAGAGCATGGATGCCTTCTGGTGTTGGCTACTTTGCTCATATTCTTCTGGAGCTGGGGTAAACAGCAGCTGTGCAGCAAGGACCTTGATGTGCTGGAGGTCCAATTAGCAGGTCTTGGCTTGGCATGTATGTACTCAGAAACTTGAGACAGGCCGTGTACATAATTGTTACAGCAAGCCTTTTCTCACCTTTCTCATCATCTCTGTCAGTCAACAATTTATTTTAAAGTAGGGTTTTTTTTTTTCACAACTGAACAATTTGAGAGTGAAAAAACAAAAGTCAAAGGATCCCTACTTTTATTTTGTATATTTACAGACTGTATTCTTCTAATGATTGGAGGAAGGCTGTTTGAAAAATCAAGCAGATATTTACAGGGGACAGGCACTGCTCTAAGCTCTTTGAAGAGGAAAACACAGACCAGATGTGGAGAAACCACATTGAAGAGCAAAATTGTGAGGAAAGCACAGGAAATTCCCTGTGGACCCTGAGAAAAGCTGTTCGTGTTGCTCAGGGACAGGAAAGGCATCCTGGAACAGATGACAGCAGAGCCAGAAGGCTCAGAAGTCTGTGCCAGAAGGAGGGGAGGGTGGGGGCAGGGCTTGATGGGAAAGCACCGTGTGTCCTAGCAAGAAGCAGCTGCTTCATGGACTAGGATATTACAGGTGGCATTTGAAGCAATGGTTCTGCTATTTGTTGTGGCAGAGGAAGCAGGAGGAGATGCTAGCAGATGCTGTAAGATGAGACTACTCTTTAGTTGGCTAGAGATGTAGTTCATCATATAGCAAGCCCCAGCCCACAAGCACCTGTGCTTCAAGGGCTGTGCAAGGCCATGACCTCAATTGCAGCAAGACATTATAGTGTTGTTACAAGAGACCCAATATCCACCAAGGTGCTCAGAGAAAGAATGTCAAGGGGAGGGAGGGCTCTATTCTGTCACTCCTATGGATTTAGTGGCTCCCTGCTAAATCAAAGAAAAAGTCCTAGAGAACATGAGACCTGGTTTGGTGATGGGGGTGAGAGCACTACGTTATGGCCTTGGTCTGGAGAATAAGCCATATTCTGAGCTTTTATTTGGATATTGTCATGTCTTGACTCCCAGTGTTGCTTTCTAGTGGATGCTGCTGTTTCCTTCTCTGCTTCCACAGGATGCAGCTGTTCTCTAAAGTACCTGAGAAAACATTTGGAGGATGTTTATTTTAGTCTCAGGATGATGAAGTCCTGATTCATAGTTTTCTTTCTGTATGCTCTTTGCTGAGCTGGTCTAAAGTCTATGTGATATGAGCTCTCAGCAGTCATTCTACACATACAGACCTGAATAAAATGAGCACCAAGGAGGTCATTAGTACCAGTAAATCTCATCTACTGGGGGATGGCCTAGCTTGGAGATCAATGGAGGAGGTGCTCAAAAGAGAAGGCATGTATTTTAATTCTCGTCTGCTTGCTTGTTACAGAACTTGGACCAAATCTGTTTTATTGCTCAGTGCCTCAGTTTCTTTTTCTATGAAATGAGCCAAGATGCTTGATATTTCATAGAGTTCTAATGTTTAAGAGGACACATGCACATGCAGTGTGTACCACTTGTACTGACAGGGTTACTTCAACTGACTTGTTTTTCTAAAGAGAAGGCTGTGGTCTGGAGGGGTGAGCTGATTTGCTCCAGGCATTATTAGTTTGGTGGCAGGGCAGGTAAGAATTTATCTGCTATCCCTCTATGGTAGGTATATTCCTACTCCTTCTCTCTGCCTCTTGTTGATTTGGTAAGTATGATTTATGGTTGTTGAAAAGTTTTAAATGAGAGATGATATGTGCAAATTATTCAAGCAACATTGAGGGAGGGGAAGTCACATTTGTGCAGGAAGATGGAAGAGCCATAGGAGAACATGGGTACAACATGTCCTTGCATGCAGATTACACATTGCAAAGATCCTTGGGAGCCCTTGACTCTGCATCAGTTTTAGTTTCTGTGTTTGCTTTCTATCACTTGCCTGTGGTTTAGGTCTCTGGCTCACTGGGAAAAGTATATGGGATACTTCAGGTCTCCAAGGAGAAATAAATTGTTGATAACTGCTTTGAGGATAGACTGCATTTCTTCATGCTTGTTTTCCATGCACCTAGCACAATATAGAAACTCAGTAAGGGTCACTGATTGACAGAGAACAAAAGAGAGTTTAAATTGTAACTGAAGAAAATTCTATTGCAGCAAAATGCCAAATGCTTAGTCAGCTGAAGTGAGGGTGGTTGGGATGTACAGAGTTGGGCCTGATGTAATGGCCGGAGCAATATGGAACATCCAATATCAAGGATCCCAGAAGGTACAGCCTCAGACAGGATGTGAGAATTCCATACACTCTCACAAGAGACTCCAGTGAAGGCTTTCCCCTTCAAACCTGACAGAGGCTAAGAAGAGCAAGTAGCTAGGAGATTCAAGACCTGGAGTAGGCTGTGCTATCCCCATGCCAAGCCATGGAAGGAAGGTGCTTGAGGGTACAGAGATGCCAGCATGCACATTTGTGGATACTGGGATTTCCAGTGTAATATCTTGCCCTTTAATGGTAAAAATATAACATGAGATTATGCTTTTTGTGTGTATGCATGCATATGTATGTGTGTACACACCTGTACATGCCTGCACATACCTGCATATGCATTCACACATGAGTGTATGGGAAGCTTTTCCCGCTCTGATTTGTGTTTCTACATCTTAATAATTTAGTGCCTTTTATTGAATGAAATAGATAATAAATAACAGTTTGAAGACCCCCCAAGACTTAAATGTCTAGAACCAAACCCTCTTTACAAGGAAAAACAAACTATTGTCATATTTTAAGTTCCACTATTAAAAAATCACGAGTATTCAGACTCCTAAGACCTGGGAACCATCTGTGGATGGTTTTTCAGATTGCTCTGAGTAAGAAGTGCAGCTGTGACATTTGTCACTCTGTTCAGAGGCTTGAAGTTGTAAGAGGGTCTTCAAGAAACTACTGAGTCTGGAGTACAAGATAGGGCTTTGGTTCTGGCTCCAATGTGGAGAGGAGAAGAGGAGACTCTTGTCTTGGAATGCTGGCTTTGCAGTGTTTTGTACTAGGTCAGAACTGCTGTCTAAGCAGGGGCAGAGCTGCACAAAAGAAGGAGGCAGAGGTTCAAGAGCAAGCTGAAACTTTCGAAGCCTGCTCACCTGACTGAGAAAGACTCCAGCTTTCTACTATAAGCAATGCATTTCCATTGCCAAGTATAAAATGTGAAATGGCATACTACCTCCTCCCAGCCCAGACTGTGTACATGACCGAGTAGAAAGCCCCATTTTAATTATTTCATGCTCTACTCATAAGAAATCTTACTCTACTGACTCATAGCAATTTCTTGATGAAATGAGGCATATAATTAGAGCTAACCAATGTTGCTTTCCTCAGAGAAATTTCAAATTGACACTTGTCTTCCTTTGACATGAGCCATACCAGAGAGGAGAGAACACTTGGTATTTCTCTGACAATATATCTCAAATGTCAGTTGCAGAATTCTAAGTTGGAACAATGGTAATGTATCTATATCACTAAATTAAATAACTAAATATGGAGATTTTTCACAACTGTTCCAAGTACAGATTTCTCAATCTTGGCTCAAATGTGCTGATTCCGTATCTCCCTGAATCTGTTTCTAACCCCCTGCTAGGTGTTGCCAGTGTGCCTTGGCTTTAGAGCACACTGGGCAGTGAATTTCATGTTACAAGCTGATTCATGTCTCTAAAATGAACAAGTACCCTTCCCTTCATTAATTATTATTATTATTATTTACCTTTCCAGAGACATCTGTACTTTCTAGATACCAATCTGTCTCCCTTCTAATGTTTTGCCTCCTTTTAACATAGAACTTTGGTTTGTGTGAACCACGTGGAAACTAAAAAACTAACACAATAAATATCTTCAGGCACAGTGCTAGGAATTTACATGTCTTTACCTAAACCTTACAGCATCCTAAAATGCAATGTGAATTCCTACTTAGAAATGATGAAACTGAGCCTCAATGTGAGATTAGTTTTCCCAAAAACAACCAACAAGAAAGCTTTTGGGTTGGACTTCCAACCTGTGCTGACTGTCTATAATGTGGGTCCCATATGATTAACAGCTACCATTTATCCAGGTATTACTACTCTCTGAGTACTGTGATTAGCTCTTCAATGTTTGTTGTGTGGTGTGTTTTATCACCCAGATAGTCTAACAGCCCTAAGGTGTGTGTCTCTGTGTCTCCCACCCACCTCCGCTGCTGTGTATGTGACACCCTAATCTAGTCTGTCTGTCTGCCCCTGTGATCTGTGTACTTCACTGTACTAAGTTTATTGTCTCCTAATAGCATGAGCTTCTTATGTAAGAAATGATGTTTCCTTATGCGTTATAGAACTCTGTTAGCAGGCTGGCGAGATGGCTCAGTGGTTAAGAGTGCCGACTGCTCTTCTGAAGGTCCCGAGTTCAAATCCCAGCAACCACATGGTGGCTCACAACCATCTGTAATGAAATTGTAGAAACTGATTCTTTGGATACAGATGATAGGTGAGGTGCAAGACAAGTTCCCTGTGCCAGTAGTAGGGCAGCAGCAGTAAACATGAGGAGGGCTCTGTGACAAAAGTTCATGTTTCACACAAGCCAAAGTTCTATATCAAAACCAGGTAAAACACCAGAAGGGAGACCAATTAGTATCTAGAAAACAAATATATCTGGAAAGGTGAGAAAATATTTAGCAAAGAGAAGGGTGCCAATCCATTTTAGAGGCATAAATCAGTTTATGACATGAAATTCATTGCCCAGTGAGTTTACAGTCAAGGAACACTGACATCACCTAGCAGGGTGTCAAAAACAGATTTCTGGAGATACAGAATCAGCACGTCTGAGCTAAGGTTGGGAAATCTGAATTTGGTACAGTTGTGAAAATCTCCATATGGTGTCAAATGATTTTCTTCCCAAGTCTAGCTCAGTTTGGCCCTGAGAATATCATCTTACCCCCCAAAACACTGGGCACTGAACACTCATTGTTCACTTGGCACCAGAACTTGGTGCCTTAAAACAGCCACTTCCCTATCAGGTTATAGAACTACTAAATACCTCCTGGGAAAGCCTCCTAGAAGGACACAGCTTTACATTCCATGTATGTGCCCGGCAATCTGCAGAATTGCAGGTCACAGCTATTTCTGGCACAAAAAGTAGAAAGCCAATTGTGAAAAATCCCTATAGGCTTTACCTTCTGGTAACAGTTTTTTTACAAAATGGAAAAGAGAAATGCCGACTATACACAAAGATTTAGGGACACTGGTGTGTAAGAGAAAACAGGACTCCCAGAACTAGCAAGAAACAGCTAAGAAATGCTTGCATTTCTTGTAAAGCAAAATGCTTGTGTTTGCTTTGAAATAAGTGAAATATGAATATGTGTGAAGTTTTCTGTGGGCTGAAACTGACCTAAAACATCTGATGTGATTTTCTTATGATTTGTTCCTGGCTTAGAGAGTATTCAAATGGCAACCTCACAGCAGCCGAGAAGGTGATGCTCCTAAGTATCTCCCTCACAACATGCCTGAGATGCTGGAGATGTGGAGCTTTTAGGAAAATACATCAATCAGGCATCTTTAGTAACTAAGAGCAGATGGATTTCAAAACCCTTCTTAAAATTTACCTTCCTTGAGTCCATCTCACTTCCTGAAGCCCCAAATAACTACCGCATGTCAGTAACAGCATGGACAGGAGTGCAGAGATCAAATGCCCCAAGCAGAGCAGAGAACACACTGATCCTTGTAGCTTTAGTCCATAAAGGAGCAAAGAGCTTTTCTTTTCTAAATCAGTCACGACTGACAGCTAGCCTTGCATGGTGATGGGTCTTGTTCTTTCCCTTCTCACTGGGTAATTTTTTTAAAGATTTTATTTATTTTATGTATGTGAGACACACTAGAAAAGGTCATTGGATCCCATTACAGATGGTTGTGAGCCACCATGTGGTTGCTGGGAATTGAACTCAGGCCCTCTGGAAGACCAGTCAATGCTCTTAACCACTGAACCATCTCTCCAGCCCCTCGCTGGGTAGTTTTTAACCAAGTAGCATAGTAGATGGTAATATTTGCTTCCTTAGTTCCTATACTCCTTTCTAAATACCAGGCCCAACATCTCTGTCCTTTTCTGTATTCCATAGGTGTTGAAGACCCAAGACTTGCTTCTAAAATGATATCTTTGAGCATAGCCATTATTAGCATTATCAACAGCAGCAGTGAATTGGTTACTGGCAGCAGGAAGGACAAAAATGTGGGAGTCTGGAGCATGATGAGGCCAAACTTGTGCTTTCAAGAGTGATAACTTCAAAGACTTCACAGAAATGTTGAAGGGACAAGAGAAAATAAAGTGAGAAAAGAAATTTTCAGGATTACTACCAAGGATAGCTATGCAAGGAGTATTAATATAATTTTTTTGTAAGAGGTCAATGAATTTCTGAATGAGAATAATTTAACGCATCGTTGCTTAAAAGTTTCTATTTTATGGGTTTCAGATATTTAGGTGAGGTTTTCAGAGCATTGTGTACATGATATTATGTGCATTATATGTAAGACTTTCATCAAATTTGTTCAGATGTGTCATAACACAGAATAAAATGTGGAGAAATTCCTGAGAGAACTACATTATAAGCCACTCTTTTAGAGGACGAAGAGCTGTAAGAGAGAATTTATATTAATTGGGGGTAGCGTTAACCAGGAGAAGGGAAAAACGCACACAGGGCACTTGAAGTCTTTTTGGCAGGGCAGAGAAGCTGAGACAGGAAGTAGAGAACATACAGGTCAAGACAGAGGCAGAAGCTGATGGAGCAGGCAGTCTGGTCAGGAAGCCTTGGAAGGTACATCTGGGGGTTTCCTAGCAGGTTTCTGAGCAGAGAGATAACTTCATAGAGAGATATGGTGAGAGCTAGAACAAGCTTGATTACTGCATAAAGAGGCCTGGAGGGAAGTCATACATCTCTCAACTCACACTCAGCTGAATCTTAGAAAATGGACAGAAGTGATGTTTCCCCTCTCTCTAGATGAAATAGGGTCTGCTTTTGATTCTCTGGATGCTTCTTTTTATTAAGACTTTGGGTCACGAGCCCTTTCAAGGTGACCCTGGCCTAGTGTTCTAGAAGGAGCACTAGCCTTCTTCTATGTATCTCTTGATATAAGCCATAAGTAAGCATCATGGCCAGGTACCTGGAAATACTTTTCTAGGTGATTGAGAAATGACAGACACATTCCATTTGGTATCTGTCTCCAATTTTGGAATCTATAGAACCTATGTTCTGAAATTTCAGATAAAAAATACATGTCTCATCTGAAAATGCTACTTCAAATAATAGGGGAAAATGTTTTGAAATTTGACTTTGAAAAGACACCCCTCTCCTAATTATTTTAAAGACTGATCTTCTTTAAGAATTGAAAAGAGATTAAAGAAAACTCATTTAATCTGATTTATTCTTCGTCCACTATAGGGAAAAGATTGGTGTTTAAAGGGGAAGAACAGAGCTCCCAATGGAGGAAGAAAGCTTATATTTCTCAGCCTTAACATGCCCTCAGGAAAAAGCCTGGAAGATTGTGAACAACAGATGAGTAGAAGAGGAAAAGCTGCTCTCCCACTGCATCTTTCTGACATGATTTGTCTATTCTTTATTCCAAAGATTCTGTGCATTGGCTTATCCAAGTTGATCGAAAGGACATTTTTATGCTAATTTCTGTTAGCTTCAGAGGAGACATTTGGCTTTCTATTCTGCATTTTAGTTATAGAGGAAGCATCATGATTGCTGTGTCATACTTCTGTGTCTGATGAAAGCAGGGAAGATTAAACATTAAAAGCTGAAGGTCATCCATACAGTTGTCCCAATAGCAATCTGTGTCCCTTTAACCCTGAGGAGGAAAAGTAATTACCCTTTGGCTCCTAGTGACCTCAACTAACCTTTGTTGAAGGGCCAGAGAAAATAAAAGCTGACCATCAGCCTGCCCTGGCTGCCCTGGGCTTAACCTGCTGTGTTAATGAGCAACAACCCAACAATAGAAAGAAAGGATGTTGCCATGGAAATAGCCCTGGATGAAGGAGTAAAATTCAGAAATTTATCATAATTAATTGTTTTATTAAGATCCTCCCATCTTTTGGATCATTCCCTGGGGGTGTGAAGGGTGGATGTGTTCTCATTTAGATCGTAAAGAAAATAAAAATCTGCTTGAATAAATGAGACAACCCATACAGTAAAACCATTTGAGGTTGTGACCAGAGTTGGACAGCTTTGTGAGAGACAAATGGATCTATATCTTCCCATAATCTATAAGATGCAAATGCAAAGAGCAGGACAGGGGCTAAGGAAGCTCACTCCACTAGGAGCACCAGCTGAAGTGTGGCTTCGCTTAGGCACCTTTTAGTATTTCAATCGAATGTGTCTGTGCCTTTGTGCCTTGGCAAGATCTTGATATCCAGGTGACTGTGCTCTAACAGTGTGACAGGGAACAGTCATGGATCAACACTTGCTTTTGTTTAGCTTTTCTGCTAAATGGAATCCAAGCTCTGTATGCTTTTAGTGAATAAGTTTAGATTTGAAAATAGTAATTTGCCATCTAATTCTGCTCAGATTGAACTGGGCTAATTCAAGATGCTCTACCTGTACCAAAATAATTGGAGAAAAAAAATGGAATGAGCAAGAATCAGTTCTTTTCTGGGAAGCTTACCAGTTTTCTCTCAGGTCTGAGCACTTTATCTCTTCTTTAGAGCTAATACTATTTTTGTTTTTAGCATTAAAATGTCTTTAACCTTATTCCTAATGCATTCATGAAATTAGATTTAAAATTTCAGCTTTTAAGATCAATTCCTTTGTTAATTCTTATTAAATGGATTAATTGATTTTTTAGGAAGAGGAAACAGATATTATCTTATCTTGGTTTTAGTGGCTGCTAGAATAACAAAATGAAACTCGTTCCTTATATTTCCTAAGTAGTTATTTATCTGATTGGTTTCAAAGTAATTTGTGGTATTAAAACAAAGCAGGAGGCTAAGCTCAGATATCGACTTTTCTCTGGAATGGACATTTCATCAGCGAAATTTTAACCACCAATAATGGCAAATAAAGTATAGCAGGTGTTTGCTAAAGACCCTTGCTTACCAGGAGATTTGCTTTTATGTCATAGTAGAAGATGGTCACATGAGTTTCATTGCCAACCGTAACTCAGGATGTTTACAGGAAATTAATCTCACGTTGGGGGCAAAGGAGTATTGGCTTTCATTAGAACCCAGAAAAGTTGTGTAAACACAAATAAACTTTTTAGACAAAAGGCCTTTCAGAGCCGGACGTGGTGGCGCACACCTTTAATCCCAGCACTAGGGAGGCAGAGGCAGGCGAATTTCTGAGTTCGAGGACAGCCTGGTCTACAAAGTGAGTTTTCCAGGACAGCCAGGGCTACACAGAGAAACCCTGTCTCCAAAAAAAAAAAAAAAAAAAAAAAAAAAAAAAAAAAAAAAAAAAAAAAAAAATTTACCAGTGTTGAAATCTAGTTCTTGAAGGTACTGTTTATAGATCTGTTCCTTGCCTATAGTTAGTGGTTTTTGTGTGCTCTTCCTATTGTGAGTCCAGGATTCTGCCTGCTAACACGCTAGGTTCCTGTGTTTGTGAGGCCCACTTTAAATACTATTCTCTATCTAGCTGGACTCCTTGAGCACTCTGTGACTACTGGCGGGCTCTTCGTCTTTTTCTCTGCGACAGGTAACAGTTTTCCTTAACTGCAGCAACCCATCTCTGTTAATGCTACAGCCTTCCGGATGTGCTTGCTCACCTCACATTTCAGCATCACCTTGCAGGTGCCTGTGCTCTTTAATTTCCAGTGAGTTTTCTGCTAAGTGCGTACCTGCTTGTAGTGACACTCCTCTGGCTGAGGCTCCCTCAGCTCTGAGCTTCACAGTCTCCACTCCATTTGGATGTCTCCAGGTTTTCTCATTATCTGTCACCCAGGCAGCTTGGATGAGGCAAAAGATTCAAAAGTAAAGTCCCATTGTTTTACCTGTTAGGGGACAACACAAGTGGGGCAGGCATTAGTCAAGATCAGCAGTTGTTAGGCTTTGCTTACACCAAGAAAGTAGGCTCATTTTCGCATGTTCAAGGAAACAGTCTTAATTATAATTATTGAAAGATAATTTATTATGTATGCCTTACTTCTGTACTATGTTTTTTGTTGTTCTTCTTAATTTTACTTGAAGGAGAGAAATTAGATGCACTTCCTTGGTTTGTACAGTAATCTTCCCCCAAAAACTTTATAAGGAGGGTAGATCATTTATAATAATAAAGTTAAAACTTAACAATCTTCAATGGCTTCTATAAAATGGTATAAATATGAACAGTCACTTAAAAGACTAGGGCCCGTCTTGCCACTGAAAATAGTTCTTACTGTTCTCTTAATATCTGCACTTCATTTCCAATCCTATTTCCTATGCAAGCAAACCCAACTACTAAATAAATGCACAGCTCTACAGAATAAATAGGACTATATCGATATAATTTATTAAATTTAGTAAATAAATATACATAAAGAAAATCACTAAAAATTGTCATCTACTACACCATGAATATATATGTATATGCATATACATATACATTATATTTAAAACAGCATGGAATTTTGATATTGAGATTAAAAATATTTGTATCATGTAGGTATACCTATTTTTAAATTAATGGAATTTTATCAAGAGAGTTAATATTAATATATTTGTCAACTGAAGATGGAAGTTATCTTTATAGAGGTTAAATATTAACAATACTAACTTTAAATTAAGAGAGTCATAACTACATGACATTATTCTGACACATTTGCTGTGTATTATATGCAGAGCAGTGAATCACATACAGAATACAGTATATTGTACTGGACTGCCCAAGTTTGACATTAATACTGTGTCTGAGTTAAAGGACATAAAAACATAGGAACATTCATTTAGCATCTGCTTCCCTCAGAAAGGGACACAAGTCAGCCTTTTTCAACTGACTGATGCAAACAGGGTACTGTCAAGCTTCCTACATTTTCTCATACATTATATATATAGAATAACCAGAAAAAATGAACTTAGATTTATACAAATACATCTTTAAAATTAATCTCTTCCAAAGAAATGATCAAATCTGTCTCTAAGATAATTTTACATGGTTCATTCTGAGTTTGATGTAGAAAGTAGGAGCTTAGAGAAATTATTTTTCATTAAAAAATTGCAGTGTTATCTTAAACCAAAAAAATAAATAAAAAATAAAAATAAAGAACCCAGCGTAAAACATAACTAGAATTCAGCATACAATAGGACACATACCCAGCTCTAAAGTAGGGCCCTCCCATTGTAGGCTTAAAACTATACTTCAAGCTCAGCTTTCAGTGAGGGCATCAACCCCTTGAAAAGTTACCTTGAGGATTAAATACCTTTAAATGCCGCAGCTCCCTGGATTTCCAGTTAATCAAACTCTATTTCCAGCAGGAACTCATGAGGTATAGAGTAGTTTTCCTGTGCAAGCCCTTGCCGCTGGTCTCCTCAGGAACCGGTGCTCTGTGTGTGTGTGTGTGTGTGTGTGTGTGTGTGTGTGTGTGTGTGTGTGTAAAATCTTGTTGATGGCCTGATTTGCTGTCAACCAGTGCTTGTCAACCCATTACTAGGCTTTCGTAGGGTGGAGACAGACGCCTGGAAAGCTGAAGGGCTGCAGGTCATGCATCATTCTCCTTTTCTCAGAACACCTTTATATGAACATGGAATCAAGACTGAGGTAAGGAGGGG
Source organism: Mus musculus (assembly GCF_000001635.26). Lineage (NCBI taxonomy): Eukaryota > Metazoa > Chordata > Mammalia > Rodentia > Muridae > Mus > Mus musculus. The sequence goes on along the minus strand of NC_000077.6, from coordinate 28,681,770 downwards.
AAAGCTGAGCCATCACATAGTCCACAAATTGCAGGTTCTCCTATGTCCTGCAGAGCCAGAGATGGGCATTATTGCTGCAGGAGGAAAAAAAAAGAAAACAAAATATCTGGACACACTTTAAAAATAATTTTTGCAGTTGAGCTTGCCTGGCCCTTCTCTCTCTTCCTCCCTTCTTCCGCTCCGTCTCCTCTCTTTTTCTTGCTCCCTGTATGAGACCCCAGCTGATTCAAGCTGCATCCATCCATACATAAATCATTCCCCTTATTCTATTGGTTACATGGTACATGGCAAGTATTGATTTTTTCCGCTGCCTCATTGCTAGAGAACACTTGGTTTTTGTGAGACAGAAAAAAGAAAAAAACAAACCTAACAAAAAATATCCCCACCATAGTTTTGTCTAAATAAAATAATAAGCAGGCATATTTGAGCTGTGCTAATCATAAGCACACACCCACAGGCATGTTTTTTGACACCCTTTACCCTCTATTTGAATGTTTCCAATAGACCTTGTCTCAAAATTCAAAAAGATCCAGTTGTAAAGGGCTTTGGGTTTGGGAAATAAGATGTCTTATAAAAAGGGCAATGGTTTGTAATATCATGTTCAGGCCATTCTGGTTGCTCACTACTAATTCCAGGAATAGAAGGAAATGTTGTTAAAATATACCATGTTCAAACAGGAATAAAGAAGAGAAAATAATGTTATCTGAGTAAATAATATATATATGTGTGATAGAAAAAAAGAGAGAGAGAGATTTACGTAGGTTTACTCTGGGTGACAATAAATGTGCAATTTTGCCTTATTTGTATTAAGTGTGCTTTAGATCACTGTCAAAACAGTATGTCTCTCAGTCCTCAAGAGCACTAAACTGTGAGCATATCTCAGAGTAGGAGACAAAATCATCATCACTAAAGCACATAGGAGTTAATATATTTTTGTCACAATCAGCAATTTGTTTTAAAGTGACAATGACTCTTGGACACTAGCCAAAAGTGCTTTATTTCTAAAATCTCAAAATTACTTTCTTATGAGGTGATGCTTTCAAAACTGCCACCCCAAGAAACAAGGACACTGCATTAAGAACACAGTGCAAATCTAAGACCTATATATGCTCACTTTTAATTTTATGGCTTTATATTAAATTTGCTCTTAATTCAGCAAAGGGTGGGATTTGGAGAACAAAATTAATTTGGCATACTTTGCAGGTAACAGGATACTTTATTTGTGGTTCTATTAGCACCAGGAACAGTTAACAATGCATGTGTAGCAGGTGAAGCTAGTGGCTACTTAATCTCTGTCACATTGCATCTAAACAGAATTGGGTAAATTAAACAGTCAGAATTCAGGCTCAGATTTTCCCTCATTTGCCTCACAAAAGCTCTGCTAGGGGATTTCTTTTGTGCTATGGGTCTGTCCTGATTACCTTGTGGTTCTTAGTCCTGAATCCAAGCCTCTGGTAAGGTCTGCTCAACAGAGGAGTTTGTGGAAGTCAGCTGCAGGAGGGTTTGTGGAGTGTGATGCAGTAGTAGTACCTTACATCTCTTCTTCTTATATGTTCCTTTTGTTAAAGGACACAGGTCATCTCTATATATGTGAAACTGGTGATTTACATAAACTGACTTTTCAAGGGATGCCCTATGAATTAAGATGTTGAAAGAGACATTGGGAGGCCTGCATAGATTTTTATCCAGATGAATGCTTTGTTGTTTGTTCATTCTAGTTTTGGTTTCTCTCCCAATTGCTTATTTTCTCTGCGGCCTTGTATTCATGTACTGGAGTAATAAGATTCCTTTCTAGTTTACCTCTGGTCATTGAAAAACTTCAAAAGGAGAAACCAAAACCATGAAGAAATGTCTTGAGCCTGATCCCTCTATTTCCTTCTCCTCTCTCCTGTCCCCTCCCCTCCTCCTCTCCTTGTCCTGTCTCCTCCTCCTCCTGGCCCCTCCTCCTCTTGTCCTCCTCCTTCCCTTCACTCCTACTCTCCTCATCCCCTCTCCTCCTCTCCTCTCCTCTCTTTTCTTTTCTTTTCTTTTCTTTTCTTTTCTTTTTCCTTCCCTTTCCCTTTCCCTTTTTCCCTTTCCTTTCTTCCCTTCCCCTTCCCCTTTCATTTCTTCCCTTTCCCTCCCCCTTCAGAGATAGTCAGAGAATGACTATCAAACTAATGGTTTACCTGAATTTCTGACCCACTCAGTGTGGCTCAGCAGAGGCAATCTATCAGAAGCTTTTTCATTGAAATGGGAATGATACAGGGCCTGTCTCTGTGCTACATGTGCAGCACATGTAGTTTTCTATCTACTAATAAATGTCAGCTCATTATAAAAATAATTTCTCTTTCACATTTATTAGGAAAGAATTGCTATTGGAAAAATTCTTTGAGAATTTTTGAACATGAATGTAATTTTTAGAAAGAAAATAAATATCTGCATGTTAAATTATCTGTGGGGTTTACCTTAGCCAAGGCTCACCCATAGGTGATGATACAGTAGCAGGCCCTAGTACATAGGAATCTCACTGCCTTTGGAGGAGGGGGGTGGTTTTTCTGCTGTAAGTAGAGAGAATATTCAACTACTGGTAAGTTTTCAATAGATTCAGAACTTCACTCTTCCTTTATTTTTTTCTTCTGCATAAACATTGCCGGGTAAAACAACAAATGTGGTGAGATATATTCCAGAGAGTGATTTATGACATCACTTTCTGAGTTCTTGTAAAACTTTGAAGTAGAAACATAGACTTATGAACTTGTTTGTCTGGTTTGCAGGCCACCCCTTAGAACAGGAGGCTAATTCAAACCTGTTCCAAATGAACCGAAATAAAGTATTCCTATCCAAGCCCCTCTTTCGAGGCCTGGTGGTTTCTCTAGCACAGTAACCTATTCTAAAAGCATGCATGCAAATATTGAAAGTAGGCATTTAAGACTCTGGCAAAGAGTAATACAAGGGTGAGTAAGTAAACAAAATATCATTAGACACACTTAGCTTCCTTTCCACAGTTCTCTACTGATTTTGCTATGTTTTGGCTTTCTTGAGTGACATACAGGGCAGGTCCCAAGCTTAAATCCAGAAGGACCTTAATGACAATGGCCCAATATAAGTAGCTCTGCAGTCCATAACAACAATGGAAATGCCCTACGTGAGAAGTAATCTGCATTCACTTTGTGCCCTAAGTAGAAAAATAGGAAAAGATGTAGGTTTAAGGGCGAGGTACCCTTCTCTATAACATGTTTTCTAAAACTCGATAGGTAAGAACAGCAGAAAGGTTCTCCCAAACTCATTGCTTAGCAACTGAGATTCTGCTTCCCATATGTGTAACCAAGTAACTGGCTGTGACGATTATCAAACAGCTGGTTTACTAATCTGCATACTCTTTAATCCCAGCCAGTTGAACAAAGGACCACAGACATCTCACAGGCAATAGACACACATCTAATATTTTATTTAAGAGCCATCAGAAGCCATAGCTGTATGCTTCCTGTAGCCACCCAGAGTTGGCCATTTTAACTTGGTTGTTCCACTTGTCAGAGTCTGCTGTTCTGGAAAGGTTATGGGAACCCAAAGAAGTTCCTAGCAGAAGGCTCTTCTGTGTACTATATAGGCAAAACAGACACTATAACTAAGCACAGATTGTAGAGTTTTGTTGTGGATGAAGATCTAGAGGTAAGGAAGACACATTAAGTGTCCACACTTTGGTCTTCCTTCTTCTTGAGTTTCATGCGTTTAGCAAATTGTATCTTGTATCTTGGGTGTCCTAAGTTTTGGGCTAATATCCACTTATCAGTGAGTACATATTGTGTGAATTCCTTTGTGATTGGGTTACCTCATTCAGGATGATGCCCTCCAGGTCCATCCATTTGCCTTGGAATTTCATAAATTTATTCTTTTTAATAGGTGAGTAGTACTCCATTGTGTAAATGTATCACATTTTCTGTATCCATTCCTCTGTTGAGGGGCATCTGGGTTCTTTCCAGCTTCTGGCTATTATAAATAAGGCTGCTATGAACATAGTGGAGCATGTGTCCTTCTTACCGGTTGGGACATCTTCTGGATATATGCCAAGGAGAGGTATTGTGGGATCCTCCGGTAGTACTATGTCCAATTTTCTGAGGAACCGCCAGACTGATTTCCAGAGTGGTTGTACAAGCTTGCAATCCCACCAACAATGGAGGAGTGTTCCTCTTTCTCCATGTCCTCGTCAGCATCTGCTGTCACCTGAATTTTTGATCTTAGCCATTCTGACTGGTGTGAGGTAGAATCTCAGGGTTGTTTTGATTTGCATTTCCCTGATGATTAAGGATGCTGAACATTTTTTCAGATGATTCTCTGCCATTCGGTATTCCTCAAGTGAGAATTCTTTGTTCAGCTCTGAGCCCCATTTTTAATGGGGTTATTTGATTTTCTGGAGTCCACTTTCTTGAGTTCTTTATATATATTGGATATTAGTCCCCTATCTGATTTAGGATAGGTAAAGATCCTTTCCCAATCTGTTGGTGGTTTTTTTGTCTTATTGACAGTGTCTTTTGCCTTGCAGAAGGTTTGCAACTTTATGAGGTCCCATTTATCGATTCTCGATCTTACAGCACAAGCCATTGCTGTTCTATTCAGGAAATTTTCCCCTGTACCCATATCTTCGAGGCTTTTCCCTACTTTCTCCTCTATAAGTTTCAGTGTCTCTGGTTTTATGTGGAGTTCATTGATCCACTTAGATTTGCCCTTAGTACAAGGAGATAGGAATGGATCAATTCGCATTCTTCTACATGATAACCGCCAGTTGTGCCAGCACCATTTGTTGAAAATTCTGTCTGTTTTTCCACTGGATGGTTTTAGCTCCCTTGTCAAAGATCAAGTGACCATAGGTGTGTGGGTTCATCTCTGGGTCTTCAATTCTATTCCATTGGTCTACTTGTCTGTCGCTATACCAGTACCATGCAGTTTTTATTACAATTTCTCTGTAGTACAGTTTTAGGTCAGGCATGATGATTCCACCAGAGGTTCTTTTATCCTTGAGAAGGGTTTTTACTATCATAGGTTTTTTGTTATTCCAGATGAATCTGCCGATTGCCCTTTCTAATTCGATGGAGAATTGCATTGGAATTTTGATGGGAATTGCATTAAATCTGTAGATTGCTTTTGGCAAGATAGCCACTTTTAGAATTGGGAACAAAACACCATGGAAGGAGTTACAGAGACAAAGTTTGGAGCTGTGACGAAAGGATGGACCATCTAGAGACTACCATATCCGGGGATCCATCCCATAATCAGCTTCCAAACGCTGACACCATTGCACACACTAGCAAGATTTTGCTGAAAGGACCCAGATATAGCTCTCTCTTGTGAGACTATGCCGGGGCCTAGCAAACACAGAAGTGGATGCTCACAGCCAGCTATCGGATAGATCACAGGGCCCCCAATGGAGGAGCTAGAGAAAGTACCCAAGGAGCTAAAGGGATCTGCAACCCTATAGGTGGAACAATGCCCCAGTAAAGGGGAACGCCAGGGCCAAAAATTGGGAGTGGGTGGGTAGAGGAGTTGGGGGGAGGGTATGGGGGACTTTTAGGATAGCATTGGAAATGTAAATGAGGAAAATACCTAATAAAATATAAAAAAATGCAAAAAAATGTATTAAAAAAAAGAAGACACATCAAAACGTCGTGCTTTGTAGTTTCTTACTGATAGGTGATAGGTGCTGACTTGTGTGCTGGAAGGGAGCTAGTCTTCTGCAGTAGATTGAAAATGGATAGTATGATAGATACAGATGAGTACTTAGCATCACCAGACTCCAAGAGGATTAGAATTACATATACTTATTCTATACGATCCCACCACAAGGCAGGGTAACTTGCTATTTAGTTTTTTTAAGACACAGAAGGGGGAAATAAAACAAAGATATATCTGTTTATATGTGTTATTTATACTAATCTTTAGGCATTTTACTTCTACTACCTTCTGTATCTCTGACTCTATCCAATTCCAGTGCTTCAGCTCATAGGCTTCCACACTTCTCACTGGTGGATAGTATTTAGGTGAGCCAGGCCACAGCTTACTAGACCACCTGGAATAGTTTTTGAAAAGATCTTGCTGCAATAACCTATTCTGTCCAGCTCTGAAGGATGTTCCAAGGCCCAGGAGGTTTTCTGTGCAAGAGATACAATCACAGGGGACTGAACAGGTTCTTAAGAACAAAGGTACGAGATTCTCCACATCAGGGTCATGCACAGTTTCTGGGTGTTTTTCCTTTTCTTTCAACCAAGATGCTAGGTGTGGGAGGTTCTTAGAATGCCTCCAAAAGAAAGCCAAAAGTTTATCTTAACTCAAAGGCACATTTCCTTTTAACAAAGTGAATAATGCAGAACTTGAGATGATGTCTGGTGTAACATCATTTCAGAATACACATGCATATTTTTGAATTGGTAGCTGAAGGACAATAGCTTTATCAGACATTTATAAGAGAACTTGACTGATCTAGAGATTTACATTTTTCTAACTAGATGAATATTTATCATTTTGAAGTAATATTAAAAGAACAGAATGTTCCTGAGATGGCTACTTATTCTTATCCTACACTGTAAAATAATTTCTACGGGCAAGTAATATCTTAGAACTTGAGTTATAGTACTGAACTACACATGGACTCTTGAAATTTAATGAGGAGATATAATAACCAAATATTTCTCTCAAGGTATCATAGTGGTGTCCACCGAGAAGAGAAGGGGGATGGGTAGGAGGGAAAGTATCTTTGGGGACCCATTATTTCAGAAATTTAAATGGACAAGGAGCCCAACTGTGGGGTTTCCTCCATCCACAGACAAGGTCTCCTGCTTTGGGCTCTCACATATTGGGAGTATCCATATGTTCTGGGTCATAATACACAGGCATTGAGCTACTGAAATCTGGATTCTCCATAATATGGGATTAGAATGGCAGACACTCTGGTTACCTTTACACATGAACTGTAGATAATAATGTGTCCCTTATTTTTCTCACTGTTGCACTGTAATCAAATATCTGAAGGAAGTAATAGAACAGAAAGGATTTAGATTGATTCTCAGTTGAAAGGGCATAAGCCATGGGGTTTGCATTATGGAAGTGGTGGTGGGTGGCTGTTATAACAGGAGTGGAGGTTCTGGCATCCAGGAAACAGAAAGGAGCATCAGCCCACCTAGTTCAGCTACTGTCCCTAACAATTGAAGTCACAGACTGATATCTGTTGTCTATATATATATCACTGAGATATTATAATTCAGCACAGGAAAGTCTGTGAGAGGCTGGTGAGCTGGTTCAGTGGGTAAAGTGCCTACCATATAAGTGTAAGGAACTGAATGGCTTCTCAGCACCTTTGTAAAAAGCAGCATACAGCAGCAGGTATCACATCTGAAACTCTAGTGCTGGCATGGGCAGGGTAGGGTGCAGAGAGGCAGATAGAACTCTGAAACTCACTGGGAAGCCTGCTGAATCTGGTTCTGGAACTGTCAGTCTCAAAAAACAAGGTGTAAAGCAACTGTGGAAGTCAGCACTGTCTACCTCTAGCTTCTAACAAACATATACACATGTGTATCATGGACATACACACATAATCACAAAGCCCCACTCAAAGATCAGTAATATAAGCCGTAACATCTGAAGTAATTGTGGACTCCCTAATGCATCCACTTTGTAGAAGGAAACTATTTAGAAAATTTATGAGGTCCAGGAATCATCTACTATAAAGATCTTATTAACGTAAGCCCAGGATTGCTTGGTTATGTAATCACTTTTTCAGAAAGTGTTGGACATCTTTTCCTATGTTGTAATCTTTGAGATGCCAAGAACTTTCTGAAACCATTTAACATCTGCATAGTGAAGTGTGGTATGTATTATGATATGAACCCATGTGGATGAATGTTGGCACAGTCTATGGGCTGGAGCTACTTCCTTGTCTGGGGTAGTAACTCTTCAGAGGCTTTGTCTTCACTCTTTTACTCTATCACCTACTTTGCTGCTCAGTGAATACTTTTTTCAAAGTATATCATCTATCTATCTATCTATCTATCTATCTATCTATCATCTATCTATCTATCTATCTATCTATCTATCTATCTATCTATCTATCTATCACCATTCTATCTATCTTTTAAAACATAAAGTATGCAGCACACATTGAATGTCGTGCTTTGTCCCACCCACATCCCCTCAAAGCAGATGCAATTCTCTCAGTGTCAGGCTTCAGGAAAAGATACTACATGATTCCAACTCAGTTTCCAACCTGGTATTTCAGCAGTGTGCTGCATGCCAGTCCAGGATGGGAATTTCTGCTGTTTTGTTTTTTTTAATCAGAAAGTTCCATCTTATAATAAGACTGTGTTGCTTTTGTATAAGTCACAGAGAAGAGGAGCAGAAGGATCTGATCCTATTTATCAGGTTGGCATACTTTCATTAAACTTAGGCTTGGTGGAAATATTGTGCTTAAATTAACTACAGATCTTTCAGGTAGGAGACAATCTGAAATGAAATTGTGCAGGCTAAGATATGAACAGATTTTCATTTTCCCTATTTTTGTTAATCCTAAAGTTTCTAGACTTTTTATAGATCTACAAATATACTAGCTATTTTTGATGGTCAAATCACTATTAATCATGGAGAAATAGACCAAGCATTACACATATCTATGATACAGGACTTTTAGTATTTGCTATTTCACCAAAGACATTAATAGTATAAAAGTAATAGATGACATTTGTTAAGCCCCTAGTGTATGTCAGTAAGTTTATATGTTTACCTTTAGTCCTTAAGTCAACTCTACAAGAAATACATGGTCTACTGCACTTTAAAAAAGAAATAGGAGCTCTGAAAAGCTTAATAATTTACATAACCAGTGACTTAAAAGATGCAGAAATTATCTTATTGGGTCTGAAGTCCTCCATATTTCCCTCTGAAACATACTCTCTCTGTTGATTAAAATTTGTTCGCAGTGTGGAGAACAATGTAAAAAAAAATCCATTTTTAGTACAGAACCATCCCTTAATCTTCCAGGACCATTCAGCTGTGTTTACTGAGAATCTTCTCTTGTCTGCATCCTTGAAGGTCTGTGGCTGTAACAACAGTGAACAGGAACCACATCTCCCTAAGAGCAGTTTTCACTGCATCAGGAAGAAGAGACAAACTGGTCAATCAGACTACATTTGGGATGAGTGGAGCTGCAAACTCAGGACAGACAGATGGGAGAGAGGTGTGCTCAACAATAACTTTTGAGGAAGGCTCCATCTTTCTTCCTTGCTGGGGTTAAGGAGCCCCCACTGGACAGGGAGAACCTGGAAAGGCTGTCTAGTACACATGATCATGAGAACGGCCATGGAAATGAGTGTGCCTGTAGTCCATAGATAGACACATGTGGATCATTTATTAAGGTTGGAATATAGCAATGAATGAAGAGGCGACTAGAAGAATTTAAAACTGGAATATCTCACAAAAAGCAACCTGGAAACTCAGCTTAAATTGCATACCTGTAACTTAGTTCCCCATACTCAGTGCTCATACTTCACACCCCTTTTCTTCTCTTTGAGGTGCTAGGGATTGAATTCAGGGCCTTTCTTTGTTCACAGGAGACAAACACTATCAAGTCACATCCACATCTCTTAATCTTCCTATTTGGTCTTTTATTTATTTTCTTTTCTGATTATCACATTGACATGTGTTGATGTTAGAAAATATGCTCAGTACAAATGACTGTGACAAATAAAAACCAGGAAAGATTTCCCTTGTCTCGGACAACTGACCATATGCGCATGCATTTGTTCCTGCAGAAGTTGGGCTCTGATTCTTCATAGTGAGATGTTCTCACTCAACTTCCTGCTCTGAAGCTGTATGTTTATGCCCTAGTATTGCATTGTATGTGGGCCATCTTTGCTACTGACCTCTCGTATCCCAGACATCTAGCTCTGCTGTGAGATGAGTGGGCCTCACTAGTTCTGTGTCTGTGGGACACTGAACTTCTTGGAGACACATGAATAACTTGGCTTGTGAGAAATTGAATCACTGGGATCGTGCTAGATCTGATGCCAGATCGGGCATGAAGGCTAGTGAAGGCCACTGGCAACAGGAATGGGCAGGTGCAGACCCCTTAAGAAAAGAAAATATGTGAAGAAAAAAGAAATCATGTGGCCAAGAGAGGGATGGAGATGGTGAGTCTGTCTGTCTGGTCATTTTGATGTTCTTATGAAGTCTACCTTTCCTTCCTGTTTGGTTCCACAAAGCCCTAATAGTTTTCCTAGAGATGTCATGTAAACAGGTGCTTTCTCATTGTAACCAAAGCCCACTTAACTACATCAAGTTTCTTCAGTGTTCTCTTTTAACTTTTAGTTTAAGTTCCTTTCAGTTGTGCTTTTGTATTTAACATACACATGCATGCACACTCTAAAGTTTTAGATAGCTACACCTCTGATTTTTTCATTAGGATTATTTCTGTTGCATTCCAACTTGTATTCTCATTACAGATCAGATAAAATACATTCTATTTTTTCCTATAGATTTGGAAAGGATGATATAGCCTTTCACATTTAAATTTCATCTACATGTAATTTATTTTGGTGTATGTATGTGGTAAGTATGTAATGGAAACAGTTTTAATAATAAAATAGCTAATTGGTTGTACCTGATTTCTCCTTTTTCTTTTTTAACAGGTTTGTAGTGTCTCACTGATAATGTTAAATTTATATACATACATCTGCATCTACCATATGATAATGTTGCTGAGATGTCTGTTCTGTTGACTCATTTATATAACAAGAAATCTTTTTAAAGGAATTCTTTCTAGCCTGTAGACAGGAAAGGTTCCTAAGGGAGTGATGGAATTCAGGAGTGGGTGGTGCTAAAAAGAGGTCTTGGGTTCTCACTTCTCTCAGGGTTTCCTTGGCTATCTAATGATTTTGTGATTTCCCAAGTCTTAGTCTAGGTTTTACAAAACTGGACTATAACCTACAAATATGTATTGTATTTATGAAAATATAAAAATGCAGCATTTAAAAATGTGCTAGATTTGAGCGCCTGGTAGGAGTCATAAGCTCACTGGCTATGGTCTTTTTTTTTTTTTTTTTTTTTTGTCATCCAGTTTGGCTGCAGGATTAAGATCTTTCTTAATGCAAGGCTCCAAGTATTTATCATTACAGTTGATACTACTAGGTGACATCTATTATCTTCAGAGATGAATTTTAACAAATAATATAGCTTCCAAAGTTCAAACTCGAAAATAATGGAGTTAGTTAAAAGAAACATCTAATGTAGATTTAGAGCAGATTTATTTTAGAACTCCTTTGACTAAGTTCCATAATAATATATTTTACATTTCACATTTAGTTATTATAATAAGCAATTGATACATTTTTAAAAAGGTACTTATCTTAATTATACAATGTTGAAATTAATATAGGTCCACCTTAGAGTAATTCCGACTGTTCAGAACTAAAGGATTTGAGTTTTGTTTTTGAGGATTTGTATAATCAGGTTGAATGGCTTCTGTCCCAACCTCTGTAATTTATGTGAAGGGGAAAATGCACTTTTTTTATTTTCCTGCACTTAAGTATGCTCCTAAAGGCTTAGACTAAACCTCAGTAGAATTTTGCTAACACACACACACACACACACACACACACACACCTGTATCATCATTAAAATCTGTACCACCATCAATGCTCAGGCCAAGCAATATGCATTAAGGGTATGGTAGATTTATAGGTCTGAGGATCATCATCTCCCTTACTCCCAATCATTACTTAGGTACGAAAGCACACATCTGCAAGCTGTGTGGCCTTACCCACTATAGGGCAACTTCATTTCACTTCAGAAACTGAGCTCCTTCCTTCTCCCTCATTCTTTCTTTTCTCTGGAAAACTCGATCATCTGTCTCTCTGAGCAGCTTTGTAGCATGTCCACTGCAGCATCCATTTTATTCTTCTCTAAGTATTACATTATGTATGAAAGCTTGCTGTCGACTGATGAGAAAACAGGCTACTAGGTGAAGTGATGTAACACTGGGTCAAGAGAAGGTGGTGAGTTACATAGCCTTACACTGTATTCCCTAGTTCTTTGGCATTTAAAGTGGAAAGAGAGCCTGCTCCTGAGATTTGTGACCTCTGTCATTGAATGTAGACATTTAGATCCTGAAGGTCCAGCAGCACTGTCATCACCCTACGAGCTAGGAAAATAGCCTTCTAAGTTACAGCTACTCAATCTCTCTTATCTAGAAATCCAAGAGGGTGGAATTCCTGGCCGCCTCTGTACTTCATCTGGACTTTGTCAACACTGGTTCTGAGAAGAAAGTTACAAACATCGTTTCCCAGATGATCAACATTACCCACTGATGATATATGCTCTGGTGAAAAAGTTATCCATGGTCTTAAACCAGGTCTGCCTGAAGTTTATTTCACGTTCTAAGTCAAAATTCTCTTTTCTAAGATTCCAGAAACTTCTTACAATGAACCATCATATGTCATGATGTTTTAGACAAAATTTTACTTTTTTTCTTGAGATTTGTAATTCTCTTTAATATTTCTCACTGACTCAAGAGGTGTGAGCCATCCTCATAATACACCACTGCTAAGCCACTGATTTTCCAGCTAAATTTCTGTCTGATCTTTTCTGGGTCCTCAATTCCAGCTCTCTCCATAGAGTGACATCCCCCTCTTCCGTTGCAGCTCCTTTGGTGCTTTTCTTACATTCTGAGTTGTTTATCCCTGTTGTGTATGGCCTTCCTCATCCATGTAATCTCATATGCCACATACCGTCAGGAAAATGGCCTCATTCTTTTGCCACAGATGACCTATTGTTACAAATGCCTTTACTGTTATTTGAATAGGATTGAAAACTCAAAAGAGGCAGCAACTTTAGCGAGGGTCAACAAGTTGAATCAGAAATATTGGGTAGATATTAATACCAAAAAGGAGTGTACATTTAAAATTTACCCTTTGCCTCTAGGATCTTAACTTTCAGACAAAGAAATTACTTCTATGCGTATCAAAGTTCTGTTTTGAACTTGGGGTGTCCTTTCCTTGTCTTTGATCTCCTAATGTACTTGGAGTTAACTTCACTAGCTGAAGTTGACAACACTGTAATGATCCCAGATGTTGCAATGTGATCTTTGTCATTATCATTATCCTAAATACTGAGAATGCACCTTGAATTACTATAAACAAGAGAATGCCCATGACCTCTTAGCCATTTAGAGACAGTTTCTGATAGGGATTTCAATACCACCCATGACTTCCCTGGATTCAGACAACCATGAGACAGAGATGAAGCAGGGAAGTTTGGTCTGATTGAAATTCTTGGACAAATGGATGCTCTTCAATAGTTCTTAGGGGCTTCAAGAGATAAGAATGAAGCCTCTACCTTCTAGTGTAGCCCTAGCTATCCACAACAGGGTAGAAACTCTATTTTAAAAAGATGCCCTTGGTCTTGTGAAGATCATATGCCCCTAGTACAGGGGAATCCCAGGGAGTGGGTGGGCTGGGGAGCAGGGTGGGGGAAGGGTGTAGGAGGCTTTGGGGATTGCATTTGAAATATAAATGAAGAAAACATCTAATAAAAAAGAGAGACAGTTTTCTAAACATTTCTTTAAGTTGGATTTCAGGGAGGGGAAATCTTTGAAGTTTAGGAGTATGTGTTTGTGCTGGGAAGGGGCCTGGGGAGGAAGTAAATGAATGTGAATTTTTAAAAATCCCAAATCCCTGGAATGTGGGTATTCATCTACTTTCTGAACTGGTCTAAAACATTGCTGTCAAAATCTTACTCTTATATAGAAATAGCATGTTGCCCTCAGCAGTTAGGAGCTTCTTTGTATTTGTGTACCACTAGTTAAATGGTGCCAAGAATCTTACTCTCTTTTAGATCTAATTTTAAGTTTGACATAAGAAAGACAGTCAGTGATATTCACAGTGTAAGTGCATTGTGTATCCATCACCCAAATCCAGAAACATCTCATTTCTACCACACTTCTAGCCCATATTCATTATGATGGCTAAAGATTAAAGGATGCTAATTTCTAACAATAGGTTAGGTTTTCCTGGATTTGAAGTTTATATACATGTAGGATATGACCTTTCTTCCCTTTCCTTTCCCTTCCTTCCTCCCTTTCCATTTGTACTCTTCTTTCCTGAGATAGGATCTTATATATCTTGTAGCCCATGTTGGCCTTCAGTTACCAACTGCCTCATCATCCTAAATGATGGAGTATGCATGTACCACTGCACCACCTGATCCTGATTCCTTTCTTCAAAACTGAGTAAGACTCGTGTGTGTTCATTGTGTATTGTTACAACCTATTCATTCTTGTTGTAAATTAGAATTTTATTCTGTAAGTGTACCAAAATGTATGAATTCTATTGTTGAATAGTTGAGTTATAATCTAGTCTTTGGCTCTTATATACTGCAATAAGCAACTTGCATATGTCCTTTGGCAAAGATATAAATGCAGTAGATAAATTCTGGTATACTTTTTCCCCAAATTTTGTGTTAATCCAGTTTTCACTCGTATTAGCATTGTATAAGAGTACTCCCTCTGCACATCCTTGGCCTTTTCCATTTCAGTCACCTTGATAGGTATATACTAACTGGATGGTTTGTTTTTTCTAGCATAAGAATTTTTAAATTAAAGATGCTTCTAAAAAGTATATATGTGTGGTCTATGTGCTCCCCTCATTGAAGAGAAATAATATTTAGATATGAGAGAGAGAGAGAGAGAGAGAGAGAGAGAGCGAGAGAGCTTGTGTTTTATATACAGGAGTTGCTTACATAAGTCAGAAGACAAATGGACCCCCTGGAGCTAGAGTTGCAGACTTTGGTTGTGGCACCCTAAAGGAGTTTTTATCAATAGAATATGGTTCCTCTGGAAGAGCACAAGTACTATTGGCCACCTAGACATCTTTCTCGTTCCTATGATTTAGAATTTAAATACTGTTTTTTTTAAATAAAAATTGTATAACATTTTATTTAGTTCTTTGACTTATGCACACAGTGTGTTTTGATCATATATTCACCTCCATCCATAGTCCTACCAGACTGACCTCCCACCCTAACCCATCCCTAACATGCGTCTTCCTTTTTTTTTTATAACCTACCAAGTCCAAGTTTTGATATTCATATGCTCATCACTATGGGATCATTTACTGGAACATGACTGACCAAGGACCAAGGACCACATTCTTAAGTGAAAGTTAGAAAACTGACTTTCCTTCACCTAGAAGTCATAAACTGTCAACAACTCCTTAATCAGTGGTAAGGACTCACAAGCCACTTTCCCTCCCTAGAAGGAATGATGACTGGATTGATCTTCTGTAGGTTTCATGCAGACAAACACAACTGCTATGTGTGTTTTAGTACAGTGGCCCTATCACATTTAAGAGATACTGTTTACTTTGCTTCTTTCCAGTCTCTGAAACTTATGGTCTTTCTTCTCCACTGTGGTCTCTGAACATTGTGGGAAAGAGTTTAATAAGGTTATCTCAGTTTTTGGCTCCAAATGCAGGCACTCTTTCTCTGTACCTGTTGTGATTTTTCTGCATTAACCACCTTCTATTGAACAAAGAAGCTGGTCTGATATTACCTTAGAGTGCACTAATTTATGGATATAGAGCTATCAGTTTGATACTATGTACATTTATCAAAATAATGATAGTAGGTTCACTCCTGGGGTCTTTGTATGTGACAATCATAGGCTCTTGGACAAATAGTATAAGTCATGCATTTCTTGCTTTATAATAGGCCTTAAATTCTATCAGGATTTGGTCGGTTACTCCTCTAACATGTGTGCCTCTCTATTGTACCCATGGCTATATCTTGCCATGCTGGTCATTATTGTGGATGAAGGGTTTACAGCTAAAATTACTGATGACGTTCCCCCACAACAGCCCATATAGCACCTTCTGTACTATGAGAGCTAGCCATCAGGGAGGATACTTCCTAGTCAGTTCCAATTTGATATCTTCATGCTCTGTGAACAAATTATGGGAGTCTTCAGCAATAACATCTTACCATCAAGTTCTGGTGGATATCCAAATGGAATCTCACCTTGTTGACTAATAATTAATAATGCCATTATTAGAGAAACATAAAGGTATCCAAGCTCCTGTATTATTCCAGGATATCTTTGCAGCACCCTTGACCAACTGCTTGAGGAATCCTATACTGCAAATGGGCTTAGAATTTGGCAACCTAGGGCTTTATACTCTCTTATATCACACACCACACACACACACATACACACACACACACACACACACACACACACACACACACACAGCAGGTTTGGTGGCTGATTATGGGATGGATCCCCTGGTGGGGTAGTCTCTGGATAGTCCATCCTTTCGTCTTAGCTCCAAACTTTGTCTCTGTAACTCCTTTCATTGGTATTTTGTTCCCTATTCTAAGGAGGAATGAAGTATCCACACGTATGTCTTCCCTCTTCTTGATTTTCTTGTGTTTTGCAAATTGTATCTTGGGTATTCTAAGTTTTTGGGCTAATATCAATAAGTGTATATCTAATGACTTTTTTTGTGATTGGGTTACCTCACTAAGGATGATATCCTCCATATACATCCATTTGTCCAAGAATTTCATAAATTCATTGTTTTTAATAGCTGAGTAGACTATCCAGAGACTACCCACCCAGGGATCCATCCCATAATCAGCCACCAAACCCAGACACTATTGCATATGCCAGAAAGATTTTGCTGAAGGGACCCTGGTATAGCTGTCTCATATGAGGCTATGCCAGTGCCTGGCAAATACAGAAATGGATGCTTACAGTCATCTATAAGATGGAACACAGGACCCCCAATGGAGAAGCTAGAGAAAGCACCCAAGGAGCTGAAGGCGTCTGCAATCCTATAGGTAGAACAACAATATGAACTAACAAGTAACCCCAGAGCTAGTGTTTCTAGCTGCATATGTAGCAGAAGATGGCCTAGTCGGCCATCACTGGGAAGAGAGGCCCCTTGGTATTGCAAACTTTATAAGCCCCAGTACAGGGGATTGCCAGGGCCAAGAAATGGGAGTGGGTGGGTAGGGGAGCAGGGTGAGGGGAGGGTATAGGGAACTTTCAGGATAGCATTTGAGATGTAAATAAAGAAAATATCCATTCACAAAATCTTGCTAGTGTATGCAATGGTGTCAGCGTTTGGAAGCTGATTACGGGATGGATCCCCGGATATGGCAGTTTCTAGATGGTCCATCCTTTCGTCTCAGCTCCAAACTTTGTCTCTGTAACTCCTTCCATGGGTGTTTTGTTCCCAATTCTAAGAAGGGGCAAAGTGTCCACACTTTGGTCTTCGCTCTTCTTGAGTTTCCTGTGTTTTACAAATTGTATCTTATATCTTGGGTATTGTAAGTTTCTGGACTAATATCCACTTATCAGTGAGTACATATTGTGTGAGTTCTTTTGTGATTGGGTCACCTCACTCACCAAAAGCTGACACCATTGCAGACACTAGCAAGATTTTGCTGAAAGGACCCTGATATAGCTGTCTCTTGTGAGACTATGCCGGGACCTAGCAAACACAGAAGTGGATGCTCACAGTCAGCTATTGGATGGATCACAGGGCCCCCAATGGAGGAGCTAGAGAGAGTAACCAAGGAGCTAAAGGGATCTGCAACCCTATAGTTGGAACAACAATATGAACTAACCAGTACCCCCCGGAGCTCGTGTCTCTAGCTGCATATGTATCAGAAGGTGGCCTAGTCAGCCATCAGTGGAAAGAGAGGCCCATTGGTCGTGCAAACTTTATATGCCTCAGTACAGAGGAATGCCAGGGCCAAGAAGTGGGAGTGGGTGGGAGAGCGTGTGAGGGACTTTTGGGATAGCATTGGAAATGTAAATGAAATAAATACCTAATTAAAAAAATATCCAATTAAAAAAATAAAAATAAAAAAATAAAAAAATAATATAGCAGGTTTTCATATGTCTTTTTCAAACATCCTTATTGTTAATTAGCCTTCCTAACCCTACTGAGTATTCTTTCAATTGTGTTTGAAATTTGGTCTGAGAATACTAATTTTTTTTATTTAAAATTTTCAATTTTTGAGAAATTCATATTTGAGTACTGTATTTACAACATTTCTATCCCTCCCCTCTTCCAACTTCCAACATATCAATCCACTCTTAAATTCATGACTTCTTTGTATAATATAGTCCATTTAGTGTTGCTCACATATGCACATATTTAGGACTTATAATGTGATACTGGCAATCTATCAGAAATCTCACTTGTAGACTAACAATTAATAGTGTCATTATTAGAGAAACATGGAGGTATGATATTCAAGAATAGATCATGACAATTTGTGGTCAACAAGAGTATATTTTCTCTGGTACTGAAGTTTTATAATTTGAAATTTTAAAACCCATATCTTTATTTTTCACTTTATTCAAGAAACATTTATTGATTGCCTGTCCTCTTAAAGGATGGATCATTATGATAATAAAAAGGCAAACTATATGCATACCTTTCTCTTTATATAGAACAGCAGGATATAGGCAGTTGTGTAAACAATGTGTAAAAAAAATGTAAAGCAGATAAAAGACGTTGAGAGGTGAGATTTTACTTTATAATCAGAATTTCTTTTTTCTTTTTAAGGGGGACGTTAGTGTTAATGACCTTGAAATGAGTAAGGACAATTGGATGTGGGTCAGAATATCTAGTTGGTGTTTTGGTTCTTGGTGTGCAGCTCTCTGGACAGAACACTAATTGCTCCATGGAGTTTTACTGTCTTGAATGTGGGGACAATAGTGTTTTTCCTAATTATAGATTGTAGTTTTAGAAAGTTCATAACAGACAATAGATACATTTTTATGTGAATAGCTTATGAAAAATAGATTCTTTTTCAGAGTCTTAACATTTGGTTTTATAAAATAAGTGATTCCTTTATGTATTTTGAATCCCAATGAGGCATATCATGGGTCAGTCAGACATTGATTCAATTTAAATTATTTATGGGCCATACATAGTCTCTATGGAGACTGCATCGAATGTCACTCTCTTCCAGGCCTAGCCAGAAGTAGTTACCCTACTTTGATGCTGACTGTCTTTGAAAGTCTGTGCTATGAAGAGGTTTTCCCAGAGTTTCTCTTTCCCATCGACTTGGACATTTGTTGTCTCGTTCTCCTTGATCCTTTCTGTGTTTCCCCTGTACTGTTTAGAGATGACATTGTAGTGACTAGGCTAACATGGAGAAAGAAGAGTCTGTAGCATGGCGCTCAACCTCAATACACCTTAGAATTATTTCAGGAGATTCATCCCCAGAGTTTCTGTATTTTTCAATCTGGGATGAGTTAGGATTTGTTGTGTCACAAGACCTCTCCACATGATTCTAATGTACGGGCACTCATAAGAATCACCTAGGTTCTTTCATCATGGAATGTGTTGGAGCCACCTGAGGAGCATAGAAAATACATATTCCAAAGATGTTGAATGTCAGGGCTATAAGTTTCTTTCTAAATTCATCTCCTGAATAATTCCAGAGCAGGTGATGTGGGAACTCATTTATAGAGACACAATAGTCAGCAGTGTTAGAAGCATCAGGTATCAAGATGGTACTGCTATCTATTGGCAGTATCTTCACACTGACTATTGAGGCTACTAGGGGAAAGAAGTTTTCAATGCTGGGAAATATTTTTTCTCTATTCACTCACTGCTTCTAAAACACCTTAGGTCAAGGCATTGTGTTGGGGTCATTAGGACACAAGGAATGACTCCAACACTTTTGTGCTTGCTACTCACTAGGAGTGGGGTTGTGTGTGTCTTAATTAGGGTTGCTATTACTTAAACACCATGGCCAATAATGGTGTGGGGAGGAAAGGTTGATTTCAGCTCATAGCTCACAGATCACACTTTATCATGGAGGGAAGTCAGAGCACAAACCTGGAGGCAGGGAGCTGATGCAGAGGCCATGTAAGGGAAACTCTTCTTGGCCTGTCCTTCATGGCTTGCTCAGGCTGCTTTCTTACACAACTCAGGACCACTTGCCTAGGTGTAGCAACACTCCATGTGAGCTGGGATCTCACCCATCAATCATTAATCAAGAAAATTCTTGGCAGATTTGTCTATAGGAGGCATTTTCTCAACTGAGAAAAAAAATGAACCTTTCCCAAATGAACCTAGTTTGAATTGAGTTAACATAAATCTAATCAACACAATTTTAGTGAAAATATTAGTTATGTTATTATACTCAGTATTTTTCACAATTTAATAACTATTTTTAGAAATAGTTTGTTGCAAGTATCGTGATATAGCTGTCTCTTGTGAGACTAGGCCGGGGCCTAGCAAACACAGAAGTGGATGCTCACAGTCAACTATTCGATGGATCACAGGGCCCCCAATGAAGGAGCTAGAGAAAGTATCCAAGGAGCTAAAGGGATCTGCAACCCTATAGGTGGAACAACATTATGAACTAACCAGTACCCCAGAGCTCTTGACTCTAGCTGCATATGTATCAAAAGATGGCCTAGTCAGCCATCACTGGAAAGAGAGGCCCATTGGTCAGGCAAACTTTATATGTCCCAGTACAGGGGAACGCCAGGGCCAAAAAACGGGAATGGGTGGGTAGGGGAGTGGGGTGGGGGAGGGTGTGGGGGACTTTTGGGATAGCATTGGAAATGTATTTGAGGAAAATACGTAATAAAAAATGGGGTAATGAATAGTAATAATATACTTGTGAACAAACTATGTAGTTTAAATTTTTTCTGCTAAAAATGGAGTAAACACAATATAAAATTTCAGTTGTTCCTTCTATATGTATTAAAGTTATATTTCTCCTATGATAACTGGAAATTATTAAAAGTAAGGCAAAATAAAAACTATGGTTGAAAAATATGGCAATTTCTTTTAAACTTTCTTAAATTCATTTTAAAAACTTGACTATCTCTAGAAATTTAAAGGTAATCTTGATTCTAACATTGGATATTCATCTGTCTGGTTGCCATTCAAACAGTTTTTATGATTCATTACATATCACTTTATATCTTGAGCTATATAAAGGTAAACTTGAGTAATGTGTATTATATAACACTGTGGAATCATCTCCAGTCTTAGTCTGTAACTTCTATGAATACAGTTCTGATTTGTGAGTATTTCCAAAATCTCACATTGGCAACTGAAGGGAGGCAATAACTGTGACTTATGTGAGAATCTATCACAGCATTCCCGTCTAGAGGACGGTGACTGCTGAGGGATTTAAGCTGTCTCTCCTCTTGCCGAAATCTTTGTGGCTTATATTCTGCTCAGCTCTGAAGCTGCTCCCATCCGTTGTAGCAGCATAATCCACAAAACTTCATAGCATTTAGACACAGCTGCCTTCAATTTGGAGATCACTTGAAAGAGATATACAGGATCTACAGTGCTTTTTATAAAACTGAAGGTTTGTGGCTTGTAGCAGTAGTATGGGAGTGCTGAGCAGCAAATCCTGAGTCACAGAACTTTGTATTTCTGACACTGTTTGTGTGTGCGTGTGTGTGTGTGTGTGTGTGTGTGTGTGTGTGTGTGTGTGTGTGTGTGTGTGTGAAGGATTGGTATGTTAGGCTGTCTAAAATTACTGGTAGTTATTGATCATAATGTTGAAGAGCCTGAGACTAAGAATTTTGTTTCACCCATTGTTGTAGGCTCAGAATTCAGTTCCTTGCTGCATTAGACACCTGCTTAATAGACATTTGAAGTTAATGGAAGAAGCTCTTTCCTGATAAGCACCTCAGGAAATGTTGTTCTCCTTTATTTATTTATCTATTTATTTATTATTTGTGTATATTTGTTCTCTATTTCTTTGTTTATTTTAAACCATGAATGTTCTATACTTCAGGCCCATCTGGGACACTGATTTCAAACACGGTCACTCTAAAGATCTATTCTATAGCTCATTCACTGCCAAAGATTTAGCCAAAGGCAACTCCCCCTGTCCATGAGAGACTGCTTATATACATCTAACAGCATATATTGTATTTTTCCATATTTGTTACTTGTATACCTGGGATTAAGGCTTTTGCTCTTAATACCTTGGAGAGGAAGGGGAATGGAGCAGTGAATGGTTTGCCTACTCTGGGAAGTCCAGGCAAGGGCACAGATAAAGAATTGTAATGGAAAGTGCTAAGTTTTTCTACTGAGAGTTTTCAAAGTAAATGGGCAGTCAGAAAACAAACCAAAACAAAACCCAACGAACTGAGGAATCTCTGCTGAGAGTAATGTGAGATGTTCTACAGGCTCCCAGGTGGGGAAGGTCTGTTGGTATCCTAGGATTTTTTTTTTTTTAAGTTGAGTTCTTCACTGGCACATGAGTCATTTTGGCAATACCTGTGTTTCTGGTAACAGCTTCTGGCACTGCTGCACAGAGGGAGACAGGGGCACTCAACAGCCAGGGGCCTGGTGGAAGGTCTGCTGGGGCAGAGAATGGTTCAGTTACTGGATGGAGCATGTTTTCCCACAGTGGGCCCAACATGGGGGAACTAGAGAGGAGGCCTTTCAGGCCCTGCTTTTCAGGCTTTTGTGTTATCTTTGCATCAGCAGCAGTGAGAATGAATGGTGGGAGTAGAGAAAGCAGCAAGCCAGACAGGAAGACACTGTGTCCACAAATGGCTTCAGGGTCAGTCAGGGCTCTTCCACAAAAAACAAACAAACAAAAAGAAACAAAGAGACCCCCCCCCCAAAGAAAACAACAAAAAACAAAACAAAGCTATCTTTGCTTATGAACCATTTTGGCAAAGAAACAACTGCGTCTGCATACAGCAAGTTCTTGATACATGTCAATCAGCAGTTACAAGCATCTGCTATTTAATAAGTGCTGTTGCAGGCAATTAAGAAATAATTGTTGAATTTTTTTAACTAGTATGAAGCTAAAGAGCAACCAAGTAACCCAAGTGAGTGTCTGGTTGTTCAGAAATAGAAATGAAATATTGATTAACCTCTACCCACAATTAAACAAATGTATCTCTCTGTGTATCACTTGCTGATGGCATCCTGAAAAATGCTTACTTATTAAATAGAAGAGGAAGTGAAGAGGCTTGTATAGCTTTGTGTCTACTGGGAGCCTGTATTGTAGCCAGCCTGTCTACTGTGGCCTCACTCAGTGCCTCATCTGAGAAATACATGGACTCACCTGCACAGCACAGTGCAGCTGGGCACCAGGAATGAACACTCCAAATAAGCTAAGCTAACAGAAGCATTCTCATGTTCAGGTCAGGTGCTGAGAGGGGTGAATAGACAGACATTGAGATTATCTCAGGACTCGAAGGACTACGGAATAGTCGGGGGTGGAGACTTTTTATTTAGACTATTAGAGAAGGGAGGAAGACATTGGAGTTTCAAAGTGTTACATTCTCCTTAATTTCTTATTGTATGATGTAGGATTAGTAACTGACACTTAAAATTACATGTTTTAATAAGAGTATTCTGAGTAGTCTACCTTTTTGCCAATGAATAGAATACGATTAACACCCATCGTTGGCTTCCCAGTGTGACTGAATATCTGGGGAAAAACAAAAAAACAAACCTTTGGTGAAGGGAGAAAGCCCTTGGCTTCAGAGAAGACTGTCTTCTTAGACAATACCAAGAATAGGAGCACATAGCACCAGTGTGTCTGAGCTTCTACAGAGCACTCCCAAACCTACATTTTAGGCCTGCCCTTTCATCTTAAAGCACTTGAAGAAAATTTCGTTAGGGCTGAGCTAAACAAAGGTCCCTCTGAACATGTCCAGT
Organism: Mus musculus; assembly: GCF_000001635.26. Lineage (NCBI taxonomy): Eukaryota > Metazoa > Chordata > Mammalia > Rodentia > Muridae > Mus > Mus musculus. The sequence goes on along the minus strand of NC_000077.6, from coordinate 28,658,077 downwards.
GTAATTCTTACAAATGCAAATACATTGGAAACAGAAGTGACCCAGAAAAATAAAACAAGGGAAAGAAGCTATTTAGCTTTTAGCAATCTCAGCTAGTACATGCTTCTCCAGCAAAGCTTCTTGGGAAGAGACTCTGTTTGCTTACACTCATCCTCAGCTCCATTTTCTGATGATGCAATTTCAGGGTCCTGTACTTCTGAACCACCTAAAGCTGCTTGTCCTAAAGCTGCTCACAGGAGGCTGATGCTGTCCACTGAACTTCATGTGTCTCCAAAATTAAATTCTCTCACTCTGAGTTCAGTTTCTATCACCTTTTCCAACTGTCTTTCCCATCTAGTTCAGTGTTATAAGGTCTGTTTCACTCTGAGCATTAGACGATCAGAGACAAGGTAAAACAGACAGAGGGAGGGTGTGACAGGGAGAGGAAAACTCTCTGTGTTCACATTCATATAGGATTGGGAAAATGAGGTTGTGCTTCAAAAAAATATGCAATTTGGTTCAATGTGCCATGGTGTCAGAAGTGTTAAAATCAAGATAAAATGTCATTTGCTCAACTATTGTACAAAGGAAAAATAAATGTGTATTTATTAATATAATGTATTTAATTTAAAAAAGAGATCTTGTTTACAGTTGATCTAATTTGTTTAATTTTCTTTCAATTTCCTAAAGCCCCATTAGGAGTGATGCTTGGAGCTGTGAATTGTGGCTTAGTTTTTTGTATCTAGGAACTTCTATCTGGAGATGCAATGTTTGTTACCAGTGCCATGTGCTCGGACTCTAAACATTTGTGAATTCTTTACTTGCAACATCTGAGCTGTGAGGAATGGTGACTGAAATTCTATCCTCATGTTTCCAGGAAGTGAGTTGCATTTCAAAACAGCAGAACTGGATGAAACACTCAAAACACAAGCCATTTAAAAACATACTTTATTAATAGATACATGAAATAACTGAGTGATAAATTGCTAGGAAAAGACAGGAAGTGAAGTACACAGGATCAAGCATATATGTCAGTCATTATTTGTTATAATAGAAGACTTTTAAGTTTAATTAATTAATGTTTGAGACAAGGTCTCATATACATAGGCTGGTCTTGAGTTCCTGATCCTTGAGCCTCTGCTTTCCCAAGGCAGGAATTACAGGCACGATCTACCAAGCCTGGCTTGGTATGAAACTTGCATTGAGTCAGCTAGAGATACAGCACCAAAGAGAGACTCATCTCATGCCTCCTTGCTTCTGCAGCAAGTGTTAGGGTCATGAACACTTCTCTTCTCATACTTCCACATCAGACAGGAACACAGAGACATTTATGTTATTTTCAGAACTAAATAGTTCCCTCTCTGTAATGAGCAGTGACCTGTCCCAAATGGAAAATGAGGTTTTGAGAGGGTCTGAAGTTGTACTGTTTTACCCCTAATTGAACCAATACATTTAGTTCATGAATGGAAGATGAATTACAAAATATGCTCATGGACCTAAACCCATTTTCTTGCAGCCTTATGAATCAAAACCATGTTGAACAAATTTCCTCCCAAGGGGTTTCAAATTAAAAGTAACAATCTTGAACCCTCCAGAGGGAGTATAGTCAAGGGATATTCAAAGAGAGTATTCTTTTGAGTTTTCCTTTAAGCAGACCTTTGGTTTTTCCTCCTTTCTTGTTGGGTCCACGAACCTCATTGTTCACTCTTATTCCCCTGCATCTACACCCATAACCGTGACAGTCAGTACCTACCCACTGCCTTTCCCAGCCTCTCTCTTCCCTGCCGTGATTGACTGCACCATCAAGTATTTCTGTTTCCTTTCTCAGTGTTTTTCCCTTCTCTCAAATTCTTTCCGACCCTTTTATATATTCTCTGGAACACAGGATCTCATTCTAAACAAAGGGTGATTATTATACTTTTACAAGGGTGAATTACCCTTGTTACTTGCAAATTCTACTGTATTGGGTTGTTCTGCTTTCTTTCTTTCTTTCTTTCTTAATTTCTTTCTTTCTTTCTTTCGTTAGTTTTTGTTGTTGTTATTGTTGTTCTGTAACTTCCGGTAACTGCTTCTGTAACAACAAACAGTTGTTACCCAGTTTTCTTTTTTGTTTGTTTGTTTTTGTTTTTTAACAGAACGAGGCTTACAAGATCTCTGAGGCAGGGGCTTAGTTTTATATTTGTGTCTTAAAATGCCTTTTAAATATTATATGGTTCGCCATGTCTAGCAGACATAGCTCCAACTCCACCTCCCATCTAGCCTTGCCTGCAGTGTCATTTTAGGGTAGATATTAAAATGTATTTCTAGAGAGATTGCAACAAAAGCAATAAATCTATTTCATCCAATCATTTAAAAAATTGAAAATTCTTAATGTTGGCATCGGAGCCTACAGCCTCCGAATCCAATGATGATGTCACCCATAGGCAACAAGGACCCACATGTCTGTTGCCATGGCAACCACCATACATTCCAAGCGTTCGTCTGACCACCCTTACCTGTGTGCAGTGGTGCGTGTGATTACTTTACGGTCCAAATAAAAGGGAGAGTGCCCTGACCTCTCTCCTTCCTTCTTTTTCACCTTCCTTTGTCCTCTTTTCCCCTTCTCTCCCAATAAATCTCTCCTTGGAGCTGTGATGGCCTGGTATAATCTGTCCATATATGAGTCGAGCCACCATTCTAATACAACACTGGGTGTTGAGACTGGGGAATCACTAGACCCAGGTGTGACTGCTGCAGCAGAGGCAGTGACCCGCAGCAGCCACTGCCATGTGGACTACTACCTAGCCGTCGCTGCAGCCGCTGCTGTAGCCATTGATGCTGCCACATGGATTTCTGCTACCACTGCTGCAGACCGCTGCTACCTGCACTGCAGGACACACAGACTTCTATTAGGTGAGCTGCTGCTTCCACAGGACACATGAACTTCTACCATGTGAGCTGCTGCTGCTGGGGAACATAGATCTCTACCACATAGACCTTGATTGGGTAAAACTATCTCTGGCTCTTTTCAGGCTACAAGCCCTCCTCAAGTGACCTCTCCTCATCTCACCTTTTGAACATCTGATATCAACTCCTGATCTTTCACCTAAATGCTCTCCCCTCCCTGATCATCTAATTACCCCATTACTTTGTCACCTGTGCTCTCTCCCGTTGAACTTTGCTAACCACCATGTACCATGGCCATACACTGTCCCTTGTCCGCTGCCTGTTAACATTGGAGACCAAGTTCTTCTATTCCCTCCAGACCATCGGCCCTCATCCCCCTCTCCTAAATCACAGGGCCTTTTCAAGGTAATTCTCGTGACTTTTACAGCTGCTAAACTCAAGGGACTCCCTCATTGGGTCCACCTGTCTCACCTCAAACCTTTCACCCTTCCGCCTAAAAATGACTCTTCTTCCTACGCATCGACCCTAATAGGATCATGCTCTCTTAAGCTCCAGAAGACATCAAGACCACCCATCTTGTCCCCAGTCTCAGAAAATGAAACTTCACTTCAGCAGCTGAGCTCCACACCACTGGATTAGACATGGGCTTCTCATCCTCTCCCTGCTTGTCATTTCCATTCAGGGTAGCCCTTATATCTGGAGAGATTCAAGAAACCCCCACTGACAATAACAAACAGTCTTTCCAAATTGGGTCAGGAAATTGCTCCAAAGCCAAATGCCAGAAACTGATCCAAATTGCTGTCATCCCTGTATCTGTCCTACCATCTAAATATCATTATCTCTTTGCTTGCTTTCTCTCTGACTAGACAAAAGATGATTGTAAAGGATGGCCAGGTGAATATGGGGGCTGCCCATATTGGTCTTGCCAGATACATATGCTAGGATCATGGACAAATCACTTCTATCAACAATGCAAGACACTCTTTTTCTCCATACAAGATCCAGGGAATCCCAGTTCCTGTTACAAGATTACCAGTCACTGTCCACAGAAGAGCCTGATGCTAACATTTACTAAGTGGACCCTGATGGTGAAAGTCAGCTATTCCCCAAAATTGATGACACACCTAGACAACAGGAGGCAATTTAAGAGATCTGACTCCCTTATTCCCCTTTCACCAACTGGCTTCCCCATTCCCCCTTTTGATAAGAAAAATGGAGGTATGTTGTCATCAGAGCATACAATCTCTGAATCCAGTGATGATGTCACCCATAGGCGATAAGGACTAGTATGTCTGCTGTGGTGAGAACTGTCATACATTCCAGAATTCACTTGCCCTTCTTTACTTGTGCACAGTGGTGCCTGTGATTAGATCATGGCCCAAATAAAAGGCAGAGCCCCCTGAATTTCTCTCTCTCTTTCCTTCTTTGTCACCCCATCATCCTTTTCTCTTTCCTCCTTTCCCCCCAATAAACATCTCCCTGGGGCTGTGATGGCCTGATGGGATCTGTCTGTATATGAGTTATTGTTCTAACAAAACACTTAGTAGCTGTACTGTTAGTTGCTAGTGAAGGTGAATAGAGAGCCTAGTCTTTGAGAATCAGGAACCAGACAGGTCATGGATTAAATAAATTCCATAACCTTCTTCATCCTCAGTTCTACTATCTAAAATATTAAGTTAGTGGTTCTGTTAAATGAAATAATGATAAAAAGACACTTAGCAGAGCATGGGTACTCATGAAACACATGTCACTATTAGTACAATAATAATTCTACTTAACACTACAAGAGATTATGCCACAGAAGGCAAAGGAAGAAATCAGCTATTGGAGTTCTATACACTGCAGTTTGCTCAGGGGCCAAGAATATATAACACATCAATATTATACATTAGTGATTTAGTTATGCAAGTAACAGCATGGTATCTACTAGTTGACCCCACAATACTGCAAGGAGACTAATTGTAAGACTCTGGAAAGCCTTAACTTACTGGAGACCCCTGAGGGAACAACATGTAAACAGGAATTGATACAAAAGCAAGAGGAACTTTATTTAATCCGGCATGCTGGGGTCACCCTGCACAAGAGGAGAGAATGACCTCATGAAGCCCATCTAGTGGACCTTTACACAGTTCTCAGAGCCATCGCCATTAGGCACAATGTGATTGGCAGAACAGTGTGAGGGGTCTCTCGCATCCCTGGAGCATTTAAGGCAGACAGTTTGGGCCAAATCTCATGTTGTGGGATACCTCCTAGGAGGGCCTAGTGGACACCAAGGGAGTTAGAGTACCAAGCAGGATCTCAAAAGGGGTCAGGTTAAAATGGTAAGGAGTATTCCGGGCTCAGAATGGGGCTAAGGGGAAGGGCACCACCCAGTCCATACCAGTCTCCAAGGTCAACTTAGTTAAGGTCTCTCATAGGGTTCTGTTCATTTTGTTTACCTTCCATGAGCTCTGGGGATGTTACGTCCAATGGAGCTTCTAATTTAGTCCCCAATATCTCTTCGAATTCCTGACTTACCTTAAGAGACAAAAGCAGGACCATTGTCTGATCCAATTACCTTGGGCACTCCAAACCTTGGGAATATTTCCTCTAATCTCTTTTAAGCTACCATGGTAGCTGTTTCCTGCTTGGTGGGGAATGCCTCAACCCACCCAGAAAAAAATCTATAAACACTAAAAAGTATTTGTAACCATATTTTTCTGGTTTAACTTCTCTAAAATCAATCTCTCAATATACTCCAGGCTGTTTTCATCTAGGTCTTTTGCCCTGTTTACTCTTTGCTACATAAGCATTTACTTGCTGGCATACCTTACACTATTCTACTATCTCTCTGGCCCAGAGCCTGAGGTCTGTTATATATACTTTTGGTCCCTTAACTGCTTGAACAAGCTTTTTATCCCCTAAATGAGTCCATCTGGTGCATTTGGCCTAGTAAGTCTTTTGCTTACTTTTTTGGGATGCATAGTTAGTTCTTTTTGTGTGTACCATTGTCCTTTCTTTTCTTGGTAATAGTTGGTAGATTGGCTAGCAATCTGGGCCCTTTCTTTTTTCATATATTTTATGTGAAGCCATCCCTTAGTCCAATCCCATTTCTCAGCAGGTGTTTCTTGCAGGCCCATTACCGGGATAGGCTCCTGCAAAGTCACTTCTTGAGCCATTTGTTCGATCAGTCTGGTTATTGCACCAGCCACTGAGTCCCTTTCCTTCTGATGTCCTGGGCTGTGAATAATACTCACAGTTGCCGGCTTCATTAGGGCATCTAAGAGGTCCAATATTTCCTGTTTGTTTCCTCTGATGTGAGCAGTCCTCTCTCTTGGCATATAGTCCTGTAGACATAGGTTGTGGCAAAGACATACCTGCTGTCCGCATGGATGTCAATTTTCTTGCTGGCTCCAGGTTCTAAGGCGTTGGTTAGCTCCACTTTCTGTATCACTGTGCCAGAGGGTAGAGGTGCCAGGGGGTAGAGGTTCTGCCCAGATGACATTGTGCTGTCCACCACAGCAGCACCTGCTTGTCTCTGACCTTCATGGAGAAAACTGCTCCCATCTGTAAACCAGGTAGCTTGAGGTTTTGGTAGAGAGGTCAGGCTGAGAGGTCTCTATTTTTGGACCAGCTAGCTGCAGCCTGTTGGGCAGAAAGTGTATCTGGGTCCACATTTTGGAGAGTATGTCTCACCCCAACAAGGTGTAGGGACAGTCTGGGCCAACCCTAAATAGATGGATACTCGGCTCATCCCTTGGTTCACTGTTTTTGGGGTAGTACATGAATACATTTTAGTGCCAGTGGCTTCTTGGACCCAAGATCTTTTCTTGGAAATGAGGCCATTGGCTTTGAGGACCGAGTATTTAGCCCCTGTGTCCAAGAATTGAGTTGGTTTTCCCTCCACTCTCAGAGTTACCCAGGATTCAGGGAGGCAGTCTGGACCCTGTTCTTTTCAAGGGTTTTTCTGTCACATTCTGGTTGGAGTCTTTATTCTCTGCTTTCCCTAACTACTGCTGTAGCCAGGACTTTCTGTAGATTCCTTCCCTGTCGAGTTTCTGCCTGCCTGCCTGCCTGCCTTCCTTCCTTCCTTCCTTCCTTCCTTCCTTCCTTCCTTCCTTTCCTCTTCCTCCTCCTCCTCCTCCTCCTCCTCCTCCTCCTCCCTCCCTCCCTCCCTCTTTCTTCCTTCCTTCCTTCCTTCCTTCCTTCCTTCCTTTCTTTCTTTCTTTCTTTCTTTCTTCCTTTCTTTCTTTTTGTTCCTTCTTTTTCTCTATCTCCCTGTAATGGTAGACATTCTCAGAAACTTGCACTAAATCCCTCAATGGCTTATCTAGTCTTTCTAGCCTCTGAATCTTTTTCCTGATATCTCTACTGGCATGTTCTATAAAAGTCATTGTCACAGTAGTTTTATGTTCTTTGTTGCTGGGGTCATATTGGGTGTATATTGGTGGAATGCCTCTATGAGCCACTCTAGAAAGGCTGTGGGTGACTCATCTGGACCTTGCTTATCCTCATGTACCTTGGTCAAATTTGTGGGTCGTCATGCAGCCCCCTTGAGACCTGCCAGTAGAGTCTGGTGGTGGACCTTCAGGTGCCCCTTACCTTTTGCCATATTAAAGTCCCAGTTAGGTCTAGTCAGGGAAAGCCTGCTGTCCATGACAACCTGGTCAATCCATGGTGCCCCTGTGTCTGAGGGGGCATTCTTTCTAGCTTCCTGCATTATAAACAAAACTGTCTCAAAGAGATTAACCATCCCTTGGAAAGACAGGGTTGGAGTGTAGATTGGGCCTTCCAGTTGTACAAATTGGCTAAAGAGAAGGACAAATATTGTATAGCCTGATTGCCTTTTCCCAGAGGCCCATATGCCCTCAGTGAGAGAGCCACCGTGGTATCAGGGGAGGTGGCTCTCAGGTCTCCTCTTGCTTCTCCCTGGTCCCGTATGGGCTGAGGATCCCAGAACCAGTACCAGCACTGTCAGGGCCATGGAGGCAAGGGTAGGGAAATATGGATGGGTGAGCAGGGTCTTGGAGCAACAGGTCCTCTGTTGCTTCTTCTCAGGTCCAGATCTCTCCTCTTGTGCTTCTTTTTTCCTGAAGGTCAGAACCTATGAGGTGGGTCTTGGGAAAAAAAGGCTTTTATCTATGAGGGGAGAGGGGAGTCCTCTACAAGATTCTTCCAGGTAACTATATAGGGCACTTGGTCCCGGTGCTCAAGGGATCCTGGCCTAAAGACTCCCTCCTCTACTGCTTTGATAACCTACAAGTTGAAGGTCCCTTTGGGTGGCCACCCTACTCTGATGGTGGGTCATTAAGAGAAGCAGAGAGTACTAACTTGTCTTTCAGTCTGTCCAATGTCCAAAAAATATCACCAGTCTAAGTTTAAGAACACAGAATAAGAAACCAACAAACACAGACAAATCGACTCTGTCATGGGCGGGCATTCAGGTCTAAGAACACAGAGAACAATAATTAACACAAAGTGTGCCTCATCCATGACCCAATTACAGACAGCTCGTCCCTTCTACAGAAGCAGAACAGAGTTGTTGGCAGCTCTAGCCAAGCTGAAACAAACCAGGTTCCCCCGCCTGTAAGGCAGGAGCCAGATAAATCAGGTTAAATCAAGACTGGGCTCCTGCTGATACTGTCTTGCTGTTTCCAGGAGCAGAGCCTTCCCGGCCCATTAGCCCACCGCACCTGACCGAAGCAGGCTGCACTCTGAACCAGACACTGTAGGTTCTTCAAGCCTCCCAGATGCTTGCAAGCAAACTGAAAGGCTTATAGACTCAGACTTTGACAAACAGTGAGACAGACAAAAAAGGAATCTGCTAGAGACCTCCAATTCACTGCTCCAGTGTGTCCCTACAAGAAGTCAGATTCCCGGCCAATGCACCAAATGTAAGACTCAGGTGTGTGAACAACATGGAGACAGGAATTGATACAAAAGCAAGAGGAATTTTATTTAATCTAGCATGCTGGGGTCACCCTGCACAAGGAGAGAGAACGACCTCACCCAGTCCATCCAGTGAGCCTTTATACAGTTCTCAGAGCTGCTGCCACTAGGCACAATGTGATTGGCAGAACATTGTGACCTTTTAAACTTATTGGTGTTTAGGGAATGAGATGGTAGGGACTTCCTTTGTCTGTACCCACCCACAGGTTGGTTCCCCACCCCTCTGTGGTCTGAGGAATGTTAATTAGCCTCTCCCTTCCAGGGGGGCAAATGTTCCATGACCTTTTCAAAGTTCCTGAGCTGACCTCTTCGCAATAACTATGTGAAAGGGCTAGAGAATGACTTTCTCGGAAGGTAGTTCATGGAAAAATCACAACAGTTCCATATACTAGTTTCCCTTATCTATACAGAGCTCCAGCTGTACAGAGAATTGTGGGTAATTCTGAAACATTTAGATCAAATCATGTAAATGAAGGAGGAGGTACAGATCAGGTCAGGAGTCAGAGGCTTCACTACTTACTAGGATATTAGAAAACTTGGAGGGAGTTTTTTATTTACTTCTTTAAAAATATTTTAAGTGTCATTGTTTATCTGCCTATGGGTGATAGAGGCTTGACCCTGTGAGCTCCTGGAAGTCAGAATACAGCCTTCAGAATGGTTCTCTCCTTCCACTACATGGGTCCTGAGGGTTTAGCACCAGCACCTGCCTTGCTTTAATTTTTTTTCCTCCTGTGTGTTCAAGTGCTATTTTGCTTGTTTGTTAAATGAGTTTGTGGCTGAGTGCAACGAGGTCTGTGCAATTGAATGGCTGTTACTAGAAAGAGCTGTCAATCACTAGACTGATGAGACTGGATACTCTGTGACATTGGTGAAATTATGGACTGGACTGAGCCACCATGGAATGGGCAACAATGGGTCCACTTCTCTGTAACTCTGCATAGCCATGATAGTGTGACTCAGTGAAACAGGCAAACATTTTACAGAAAGCACCCTCTGTTACATAGCTGCTTTGTATCATTATCTTCCCATCAGAACTTCGTTTGCCCTCCAGCAGATACAAGTACTCTGCTTTCTGTATCCCTGCACTATTTCCTCCATATTTTCCAATCAAGAACTGAGAAAAAGGAGAGCTCTGGTCATTAACATGGGGAGACTGTTCACTTCTTCATATTGTGTCTTCTCTATCCATTGTAAAATAGAAGCATTAGAGGGATCTAAGAACAGGGCTAAGAGTCAACAGGAATAGATATGAAAAATGGAGTCATGAATATATATTAATATATATAAACCTTGAGTGATTTGATGTTGCTATTATAATAGTTTATTTTCTTCTGAGTTGTGCTGGAGATTGATCCTTCAAAAGCAAGCTGTTCAAAAGATTTTCAAATAAATCTGGAATGTCTTCTTCAGACCACAAGATAAGTAAATTGCAAAGTAAACTCAAGAAAGCAAGGCCCTGTGAGTCCTCCAGGGAGCATAAAATCAACTACTGAAGTCAAAGACATTGGTAAAATTTCAGAAAGTTTAGGCTAAAGGAGGATCCAAACAGGTCGATGAATTCAACGAATGAACTTGAGAGGAAAGTCAGCAGCATTCAGGGAAAAAGACAGCAGATGAAGGGAAAGTGACCTGTATGCAGGAAGCCAGCAGAATAAAAGAGAAACACACTAGTGACATTGAGATTCTGAAAAATGAGAACTTTTGAAATTGTAAATTCAATTAATTAAATAAAAGCCACAATAGAATGGATACCAATGGACTCCACATCCAGAAGAATGTCATGAATACTATCTTCAACATCAATAAGAGAAAAATTAAAAAAAAATGACCACACATCTACAAATTCTGGATATAGTCAAGAGACTAAAGTTAAGAATCTACATACTAGAATGATCTGAAATAGTAATTAAATGCACAGAGGATCCATTCAATGAAATTATAGCAGAGAATTATACAAATATAGAGAAAGAAATGGGCATCCAAATATGAGTCCTTTCTTGGACAACCTGGCCTGAGTGCAGATCTTTCTGCTTCAGTCTCCTAGGTGTGGGGTTACCCAGGTATGTGGTTATCCAGGTATAAGGTTATTCAGGTATGGGGTTATGCATATGCTACAGGTCTTCTTTTTTATTAATACATTTATTGATACTGTTTAATCAGGAGTTTCCAAATTCTGACCCCTAAGTTTTCTATTCTCTGTTCTAATTCTTGGGCCTTGAGGAAACTGTTTTTCATTAAGTCAGACACTTAAAGTGTTCAAGAATTCAATATTCTTGTAAGTATAGGTACTCCACTAAGATAAAAAAAAATCCCCTTTAACACATATTTCTTCATAAGTTAAACTACAAAATGAATACATAAAATACTCTAAATTTATAAGCTGAGAATTTTCTCTAGAAAGTAAGAAATTAACCATATCCTGTTGTGGATGGTCCTGGAGCTAATTATATTTGATGTTAAATCTGTTCTCCTGTGAGGGGTTGTGAACAAGGAATGAGTCAGCACTCAGGTGATTTCTTGTAAACCTGCTTCCCACCTTAATTTGTAAAATAAAGGAGAGCTGATGATTTGGCAGATAAAAGGGAAGGTGGAGCAGAAGGTGGGGAGAGAGAAGAAGGAGAAAATGGAAGAGGGAGAGGATGCAGAGGAGGAGGAGGAAAAAGAAAAGCTGAGCAGAAGCCCACGGCCCAGGGAAACTGCAATTCTAAGGGGTCTCATAAGATGTGGAAGATGGTAGTAGTACAGTAGATCTGCCCAATCCAGTCTCATAACATTAACTGAGTTGTGTTTTCATTGCCAGGGCATATTTGGGTTGGAGATTTACCTCAACAATATCCAACAAAGCTGCTTATCACTTTGGAAGCTAAAGAAAGAAGCAAAATCTAAGGAGAAGGTTAGGTACAAAGAAATGAATGCACAGACCACTTATGCCAAGGGAAACTGACACATTTATAGGGAGGCTTCAGAAACTTAGACTAACGTGGCATTCAAGTACTATCAAGACAATTGGTTGGAAAATTAGCCTGCTTTGCTTGTTAGTGCTCAATTCTTCACATGCAGTGTTTTCATAGTTTCTTCTAGATGATTTTTGAGTATAGAAGATAGTTCGTCTTAGTTGCATGTTTTGAATTTTGTAGTCTTCTCAAATGATATTAATGACAAGTTCAGCAAATATAGTCAAGTTGTTTCACTGACTTTAACATATGAGTTAGAGTTCCTTAGTGTAGTTTAAAGCAGAACAGAAAAAATCCTTAGTCTGGCAAGTACTGTTGACAACTCTTGGTTCTCCTCATGCTGGCAGCAGATGAGAGCACCATTGGCCTGGAGTTCTATGACATTGTAATAGCATGCATGCTTATAGCACCACCATTTTGGCTCAGAGTGTATGGTTATCAGAATCTCCTTTGTGGATTTCTATGTGTGGAGATATTAAAAGTACAAAACCTAAATTTTGTTTGTTTAATAAAGTTCAAAGGGTTTAATCCTATATATACAAAAGAACATCACAGTCATTCTTTAGTTAAAATTGGAGAAATATAAAGATTAAAAATCCTAGAGGTCATGTTTCACAGAAACTCTCAATTCAACACAGGAGCCACATGGAATTGTACATATGTTATAGCCATAAGGTAAATTTCTTGGGAGAGAACTGCTCTTCTAGAACCACAGAGGACAAGAGTTGCTACTAGCACGAAGTCCAAGGGTAAGGCTCCACTGGAATTTCTTCTCTCAGTGTACCTTTTCAACTCCATGTTGAAACCTGAACATCTATGTGCCTAACCATAGTGGCTGCCTAACAATACTAGAGCACCTGCCTATATCTACACAACAGGAGCTGGAGTGTGTGGTGGCAGGGAAGAGAGCTTCAAAATCATAGTGATTAAAGTTCTTGTGTTGTGACAAAACACCTCTCTTGTAGGGATTGAGATATATCCCATTTGACATATACCACATCATAGACATGGGGAAACGAACGGGTCTAAAATGTCAAATTTGTTCTCTAGTACTGCCTCCTGTGCCTTCTCTGTCTTAATAATAGCACCTGTCTATGTTGATCCTATGACTCCACCAGCCATCTTCCTCTCACCCAACTCCACATGTCTTGTTAATACTACTCCAATTTATAGCCACTGGACAATAGGTTCTTCCTGCCAGCCCAGGCCACCATTTCATCTTATTTCTGTGAAAGCATCAGGGGTAGAGTTTTCACTTTGTCTCCTTTGCAAACCTCAAACCATTTTCCTTTCATGGCAACAATGATCTTCTAAAAGATGTTCAGGTGTTGCGGGAAATATTTAAAAAGGAACCCACCAACTCTTCCTGCCTCTTTCATCCCACCAACTCTATGGCCCCACTGGACCACATTCCTGCTCTAGTACTGGCACCAGCAGGCCACAACACTATATCCTGGCAGAGTCCTGCCAGCTCTGTCACACATTCCAATAACCAAGTGGATCTGCCAATCTCACAGTTGAATTATCACAATACCCAGTAACCCGGTAAAATCAAAACTCATAAAGTTTATGATTATGGCTAGCCAATCAAATTAATGTACCAATAGAATCACACTTACAAGATGCCAATACAATAATTTCAGAGCCAATTGATAATGATAAAAGCTTCATCCCAATTCTATCCTTATGAAATCATCTTATTGGCCTCCATTCTCCTTCCTTCCTCTCTCCTGAGTCACTCCCTCTCTCTGTCACTCTTAGATCCACCTCCCTTTTCCCTGTCCAATCACAGACATCTTGCTGCCCTAATGTTACTGGATAGGAAAAATCCTGCAACATTCAGGGTTGTGTTGCTACTATGGTTAAAATGTTCAACACTACCATGCTTGGACTAGAATATTCCCCAGGTGTGTGTGGTGCTGTTTGGGGACATTGTGGAACCTTTTGGAAATGGTGCCTAGTTGCCAGAGAGATAAATGTGTGAGGCTATGGGTTTATTATACCCATCTCTTTTTAGCCTGAAGTCTCTGCTTCCTGATATGCAGTGGAAAGGGACTATCTTTGTCGCCCTGTCATTATCACCAGCATACAGAGGGACCCCATAAGTGTTTGTTGAATGAATGAATGAATGAATGAATGAACATGGATGGTCTGAAGCATCTGACATAAAGACAGATTGTAGGCTCTCTAGTTAAGACCTGATAAACCCATGGGACTCAATAGCTGAATTCATAATCTAAGAAAGTATGTGAATGAACAGGGGTAGGTTTCAAAAGTTTCTGGACAACATCCTAAATGTGTGGGTATCATAAGAGGTTGTCAAACGAACTATGGATGCTAAAAACAAATAAGAAACCAACCGACCAACCAACCAACGAAACAAACACAAAAAACCATCACCACTAACAACAAAAACCTTACAGGAACCAATAGAGAAGACCTTTTCCTCCTTAGTCTTTGAATGTAATTCAGGATGAGTGAATGCAAACACCACACCTGTTTTGAAACCAAGAGTTGTGATACAGTGCTTTGTCTCCCTATGCTCTCTGATGAGTCATTCTTGTTTTACTGAGGAGAAAACAGAATGTCCAGAGCATATGTGACTTTGTAGTTCATTTTTTTTTGAGGGGAAAGATGTCCAAATGCCACCACAGCCTTCAACCCAAATTAACATTCAACACTTCATACCTTAAGGAAGTTGTCCAAACAGAGAAAATTGCATTTAGGATTTACTTCTTATTCCTTTACCCTGTTAGGGACTCCATATACAATTTTTCTAATGAACTCCCAGCTGGGTAGAGTCATTTTAGAAAAAAAAGAAAGCTGATAAAAGAAAGCTGATAAGTCATTAACACCTTAGTGTGAATTAGCTAATGACCCTACAGGAAAACTTCTGACCCTTGTGAGGTGATTTTTTTTTCTTTTTTTTTTTCCAGAGGCCCTCCTCCCCCAAAGTCCCAGAATTCCCCTCCTGGGTCCTTATGGCTAATGAGCATATGTGAGTAGAGAGCTCAATAAAATTGACTGATGTATTGATCTATGGGAGCAAAGCTAAGCTTAATCTTTCCTTGCAGCTGCTCCATTCCTCACATGTGTCTAGAGAAACTTGTTTACTTGGCCCCACATTTCAGCCACCTCTTTGCACCAGGCCTTTGTGAGAGTTTGCCTTGAAGGTAACCAAACTTCTGAGAAGAAGCATCTTGAGGTCCTAGGAAGATGGGGACAAATATACAACTAGTGAGGTAGGAATATTTTTATCACACAAAGGGAAATCTTACCCAAGGTTTTCCCACTGTCAGAAGTGTGCAAGGGATAGTGACCTTGGTTTTTTTAGAGATAGGATATCCAACCCAGCACCCTGTCTCTCTAAGTGACTCTGTCCCAAAGCTGTGAGGCTAAAGAGAAGCCCACAGACTGGAGAAGACTTGATATCAAGTTCAAATTTCAGTCCCAGACTAGCTTCCTAGTCACACAGAGTATGCAGGCTCCATCTGGGTTGAGGGTCTGTATGGCTGTGAAGAAAGTAGCATTGATGGTTGGTCACTTCTCACCAGGACTGTTTGCTTTTAGGCCATACTGGACATCCTGTGCTTAGTTCTATGAACTGAAATCCACAAAAAGATGCATCACCCAGGATGCTCTGACCATCTGGACCTTGGAGTGTTATTGTCATGTAAGCAGCTATGGAGATAAGGAGGCTGTTTTCACCACAAAGACTGAGAGAACATGTCAGAGCTAAAGGCCATGGCAGGCAAAACTGTTCCACAGAAAAGGCTTTAGCTTGTTCTATGTCTCTTTAGATGTTGTCATGATGACTGAAGATTAGAAAGCAGGGACACAATGGAGCTCACACAAAGGAGGAATGGCTGTATTAGGTACATGGTGAGCTGTCCATCATTAGGTACATTCAAGAGGAGGCTGAGGGATTTGAATAAGAGGTAATAAGAACTTAAGCATCTTACACGGATGCAGTGTGACAGCAAAATCTGCCTCTATTGCTTAGAGCAGGAAAGCAGAGACACCTTTGAACAGGAAGCTGAACATCAAATCATTAGCTATTCAATTACAGAAAGAAACCACCATAGAGGCCTCAAGAATCAGCTCTTTACTCCTGGGGGTGTGTGATTTCAGAGTTTGGTTTGTAAATATCTTCCATATCTAATTTTCATTGTCAACTTGACTGAATTTGGTACCACCTGGACCTGTCTATGAGGATCTTTACCAGATAGATTTAACTAAAGGAGGACCCACCCTGTGTATGGGTAGCACCATGTCATGGACTGCAAGATAAGGAACACCAGCATCCATTTCTCTCCGAGTCTTGAGTGAGGAAATGTATGTAACCAGCTTCCTACTTGTTCTACAGCTTTCCTGACATGCTCATTTGTACTCTCAGTGAGCCAAATAAATACTTCCTCCCCTAAGTTGTTCTGCCAAGTGTCAGATAAAAAAAGTGATTAGCCTAATAGTAACTACAAAGACGGGGATAACAGTGACTAAATGGGAAGAACTTTACTTAATACCGTCTATCTTTTAAGCTTGTACCTCTGGATACTTTAGTCACACATGGCTACCCAACATTTGTTACCAGCCTAATACATGTTAAAATTCTGTGTAAATATACATACATCACTGTTCAAAGATGTAGTGGAATTACAATTCCTTATTTATGGTTTATATATTGGTATTGAGATGATACTATTTTGATGCATTGGTTTATATAAAAGATAAATAGCTTTAATTCCACTAATTTCTTTTCCTTTATTTAAAACATAAGAGAATTTAATATCACATGTGTGGCTCACATATGTATCCATTAGACAGTGCTGTCCATTCATAACTACACATGGTAGGTGCTACTATTAACTCCATTTTATTCATTAAGACATTTGAGTGTTTCATGTAATTTTAAAATCACCCTTCCTCCTTTGCCTGGGGCCATGGCCCATACTCCCAGCTTAGTTTGGAGATCCTCTGCTGATGGCCTCACTTGGGATTTGCCCTTCCTCCCATTTGCTCGCTTTCTCTGCCCACTTCTGCTCTGCGGAAGAAAAACATTAAAAGCTTTATTATCTTAGAACTTGCCAGATAACACAATTGTTGGGTGCAGAATATTCTGCCCAAAACTTATATAATAATTTAAATCAGCTAATTTATATCAGCTAGTCTATTTCAGTCAGCCTCCCCTGACCTCCTTGGTTAACCCCTGGTGGTAGAGGCCGCTCCTTCTAATTTCTCCAAGACCTTTCATGACAGCTGCTTTCTTCTCATTCCCAAGCCTGGCCACAAAAAAATCCTCCTCTTCCTTGCATTTCCTCCCTTCCTCCTGGGACTCAGACCTTTACTCTTTGTCCAGCAATTGTCTCTCACCTTCTTTATTGACACAATCAAGAACCAATTAGGGAATTATCACCTCCCCTACACTCAAGTTTTTTGGGAGCTTAGATAGCTCCCAACACCATGCAAACAGCAAAGTGCTGGCCAGGATTTGAATCTGGGCTCCTGTGACTCTGTCCAAGTCTCCTCTGACATTACACTGCTGTGATGCTATCCTCTTCAGGGTTGTAGGGCAAGTGGTCCCTGCAGCAGAACTGGTAAGGCTGAGTGAGCTCAGACCCCAGGGAATCTCAAAGGCTTGAGATAGACAGTAGTAAAGCTGCTCCCTACTCATTTCTGTATGTACTTTGGAACTTGTAACCGTAACACTGCTCCTTGGGCAGTTTCAGTCATGTAAGGAAACACCTGGACTCCTTTGCCATGCAAATAGAGCATCACCACCATCTCAAATTGAACCAATATAACTCCTTATATTATCCCCCGTTATCATCCAGGTGGGAGCATGGCAGTATCCAGGCAGTCATAGTGCAGGAAAGCTGAGAATTCTATATCTTAATTTGAAGGCCATTAGGAGAATACTGGTTTCCAGGTAGCTAGGAAAAGGGTATTAAAGCCCACACCCAAAGTGACACACCTATTCCAACAAGGCCATACCTCCTAATAGTGCCATTTCCTGAGCCAAGCATATACAAACCATCACACCACCACATGCCTCAATGTTTACATAGTCTCTGTCTACATAAAATTAAGCACATGTGTTATTTCACCAGGGATCATCTGAGAGTGGCTGCTTTTACTGAGTTGTAATACTTGGGGGAAGAGTTCTCTCTCCTTAAAAATTCATCTCTAGACCTTGAACCGGCCTGTAAGGCTGCGCTTACACTGCTGCCGCCACCTCTTGGGCTGGCACTGTTGCTGCCATGGTAGGTGACCTCAAACATGGGATTTCAGATACCTGTCCTGTGCAAGCTGCCCAAGCCTCCTTACTGCTCCACTAAGAGCTGTAACACCTTAGCATTTCTGGTGACCAGAGTGAAACCTATTCATCCTGGCTCTCCTTTGCCCTCTGGGTGGACAGTGGGCAACACAGGATGATGCCGTGTCACTGTAAAGTGCTGACTGGGATTTGAACCTGGGCTCCTGTGACTCTGCCCATGTTGCCTCTGACCTTCTTCTGCTGGGATGCCATTCTCTCCAGGGTGATTCTGCTTCACTAGAAAATGATGATGAAAGGAGGGAATGGGAGCAGTTATAAAGGAAATGTAGACCATAGCCCATTTACATTATTGCAAGTGCAGATGACTGTGCAAGTATGTGTCATTGGAGAGGAATGGGCTGTAAATTTGGCTACAGGTTAGATGTAAGATGTTTTCCCTAAGGTAAAGGAGGGTCACATACACAACTTTCTGGTAATTCTAGAGTATCAGAGTTATAGATGCAGTCCTTCCATTGGGCTATGGTTAGCCTGAGCTCTGGGCTGGGATTTCAGCTGGGTCAGAACTCTTTCCCTTCAATAATAACCTTATGGTGAACACTTCTTG
Organism: Mus musculus; assembly: GCF_000001635.26. Taxonomy (NCBI): domain Eukaryota; kingdom Metazoa; phylum Chordata; class Mammalia; order Rodentia; family Muridae; genus Mus; species Mus musculus. The sequence continues at coordinate 28,639,452 of NC_000077.6, read as the reverse complement.
TTACGCATCCAGGCTGGGCCACTGATTCTGCAGGAAGAGGGGGAAAATTGCTAGATGTATCATAGCCCTCTTGAGACTCAACAAAACTGACTCCCATAAGAAATCACCCACTATATGTGAAAGCATTCCAGTGGGACTCAGAAAGCCATTTTCACTTTCCTTTTCCAGCCAGGGTTTTGGGGGTGGCTGTGTTTGGACTGAGTGCCTCCCACTTTCTTATTCATGTAAAGTGCTTTCTCCTGGTTCTCCCCCAGGACTTTCTTACAAGAGATATGACTGCTCCTTTGTTGAGGCCATAAGTGTCTCCAAGCTCTTGGGGTCCAATGGGTACATGTTAGGCACTTGGGAAGCTGTGTTTTTGGAATACTTCTATCAGGGGTTGCCTCCTCCTTTGCCAACACTTGTCAAAAGCAGAAGGCGTTCAATCAATGACAGAACTTCTGCATTTCTGAGCTAAAGTATTAAACTCTCTCCCACTTCCAAATGATAGCGAGTTGAGAAGATTCATGAAAATCAAGGTAAATTGGCTATACAAAGTGCAGCTGAGGAGGGAGGGAAGTCATTTTAATGATTTTTGCCAGCTCAAAGGGAAGGAGTTGGGAGGAACTGATTGACTTATTAGACTGCTTAGGACCCCACGGCCAATGACTGCAGAATATGATTTGAGTTTTCCACAGTCCTAGAGCAGCAACAAAACACCAAGGCCTGAGGCTTCAAAGCAAGTTGGCTCCAGTCACTCTGGGTCATTTAGGAGGAGGTGGGGGATGTGGAAATGGGAGAGGATGCTGGCTGTCTTTGGAGTCTATGAGCAGCTCTGGTAAGTGCTGAAGCAGGTGATGCTGCAGCTTTCCAAGGTTGTCATCAGGGACAACAAATCCACTTTGACTTCTGGCCCAATTCTACTAATCAACAATGAGGGTGATCAGTCAGGAGTCAGAAAGGAGGTGGGCAAGCTGGGAAGCTGTCTGTGGACATAGGTGGCTCTGTGGAACTCTCCTTAGCTGTCTGCTGTAATGTGTGACTGTTTCACGAACAAGGACAGAAGTGCAGGAGGTAATACCCACTTTTCACTAGCCCTAATAAAGTCCAGCGTAATTTTTACCAGGCATTTAGCCATGGAAGTAAATTAGTAAACGTGAAGCTCTTAATTATTTTCAAATGTCCACTATGAAATGTTTGTGAAAGAAATGTTCTACAGCTATAAAGTGATATCTTCACACCGAGACTCTCAAGGGCCTTTGACTATGTTGCTTCTGATCTAAGTCTGTGATGAAAAAGGCTTACTGAAGATGCATCTCCTCGGTTCAGCGTCCTCCCTCTGAGGACCACAGTGAGATAACTATTACATCGGTTACCACACAGTCATGGCTGTGACTAAATGCCTAACAAAAGCAGCCTAAGGAAGGATGTTTCTTCTAGATCCAGATCTTAGGGGTGCAGTCCATAGTGGGTAGGATTCCTGGAGTCAGGAAAATGAAGCAACTGGTCGCATTACTTCCGTAATCAAACAGCAGACAGAGTTGTGTATTGGATGCTGGCTCACCTTCTCCTGTTTCTGTTCTTTATTCAGTCTGGAACCCCCAACCCATGGGATCATGCTTCATTCATGGAAGATTTTCCTTCTACAGTTAAGCAGCTCTGGAAATGCCCGTGAAGACACGTCAAGAGGCATGTTTCCTCGATGATTCTTAAAAAAAAAAATCAGTTTAGTAGATGACAAAATGACTGACCATCACAGATCACAGTCATTGAATGATGTTAGTTCAACAGAAAAAGTGCACATCTCCTTGTTGTGATTAAGGTAAGTGTCCTTCAAAGACCCTCGTGTCATAGGTTGGGTATTCAGGAAGATGGTATTGGAAGATGGTATAGCCTTTTGGAGGTAGAGCCCAGCAAGCAGTCACTGATCAGCTGGCAGTATGTGATACCTTGCTATCTCCTTTTGTCTGGAGACTGGGGTCTCTCCTCTCTTTTCATTTGTTTCCTCTCCAAGGTGAATGACTTGTTCTGCAATGAACTCTGCCATGCATTCCTACTGGCCAACCCATATACTAGAGGCTGGAATCTCATATTTGATCAGAGTGTCCCAAATTGTGAACCTTTTTAAAACATCCTTTATAGTTTAAACATCTCAGGTGCTTTGCTATGTTGATGATGGTTAAGACATCTCTCTATTAGGAAGAAGTATATTATTTTAGCCTTCAGAGAGGAACTTTTAGAATTCTGGAAAAGGACTAAACAAAGGTAATCATTTAGCAACATTGAAAGAATTGAAACTGATAATTTAGAAGCTTAATGTGAGATGCCCAAACAGCAATTGGAACAGTAAATGGACTGTACAAAGTCTAGCTGGGGAGAAATAGAAGCATAAAGACAAAACTAGTTAGCATCTCCCCCACGCCACCTCTTCCCCAGAGCAGAATAGAAAGCAAAACCCCCACAGTTCCAGTCCTGCCACACAGTGTTAGCAAGGAAGTCAGAGCAGGTCACAGTATTTCTAATTCAGATTAATGACCCCATTCAGCCCTGTCTCCTTAGCAGGAAATTAGGAAGCAGAGGAAGAAGCAGGAGTGATTCATAACCCGTGGTTCTGGCTATTGGCAGTTGTGCTCATTAAAAGCAAAGACATTGTTTTAATATTAAAAAATCGAGTCTGACTTATTTATAGGATGAAGTGTTCTCCATCACATTTATAAAGGCAGCTGGTTACCTACCCATATTTTTGAAGGACAGGAGAACTAATCCTTGCTCCTTTGTGTTTGTCTCAGCTATAAAGTGAAGTTTGGGTGAAAGATAATGGATGTTGTGTTTTTCTGGTACTTAGCTATTGACTCTACATCTCTTCTGCCCATCATGGTCTCTGCCCACTAGGGCTTGGTTCTGGTTCTCCATTTTCTGTCATGTGCCCTTCCTTACTTTTTCAGGAAACTTAAATAATTAGAAAATTATTATTATAATAATTATTATTTCACTTGTTCAACTCTAGCCACTAACCCTGCCCAGTCTTGCTTGTGGTCTCTTTGTCTCTATCTCTCATACACAAAAGTCTATTTGGTGCACATGGACATCAAAATAAATTCACTGTTGTATACATGTAAACGTCATTCTTTTTTTCAAATTCACCTTTGTGACCAAACATAACAACTTGGTCCATTCTCATTAAGGGGAGCTGGCCCTTCTCAACAGTTTCCACACTTGTTATAAGCTTGTTTGAGTGAAGAACATGCTCTATGAGTAAAATAGATATGAAGTCCAATCTCTTGGCATGTCTTTGGGGCAAAAATAGGGTCCTTTGTCCGCTCGAGGCTAGGGAGATGTGGGAGCTTGACTATGTGGACCCCAGGGTACTGCCGGGTGGGCATTGGACTGTGAGAAGCTGTGGAATCCTGCTCTGGGGGTGAAGAAGCTGCAGTCTGTGGTCCCTATGGAATTGCAGGAGCCGGGATCTTACTCTCTGGCACCACAGGCTCTGCTGGGTACTGCAGAAGAGCTGGTTCTGGGGTCCCTGGGCCGCATGCAGGCCAAGGATGTCAGGTTCTTGTTCTCAGACATCTCAGAAGCTTCAGAATGTCATAGATGAGCTGAGAACTGGTGGGGACTCTGAGCTGAGAACTAGGGTGGACTCTGGCCCAGGGGCCAGAGAGAAAAGGGTAGGAGGAGAGTTCTGGCAGGTAACCGTGAAGAGGAGAGAGTCTGGCTAGCTCAGGTGGCTGCTTCAGCTGATGGGTTGGCTTGGTTGGTAGTCATGGCTGAGAAACGCAGGGAGGCCTCCCTCCCGGTGGGTGATTAGATGTGTGTGGCTTGTTAAAGGGAGACCTGTTCCATTGCTGCAGCACGACAGGTCCTGATAAGAAGAGACCAGCATTTCTGATATCACTTGAGAACTTGGATCTTTGGCTTCATTTGAGATGAGCTGGGTCAGAAGTTGAACAGCAGCATTGCATGTTCTTGACCATCCCCTCCAGCTGATTTTCTCTAAGGCTTAGGAAGTATGGGTATATGTTATCTCTTGTTTCTATTTCCATTGGCAATGACCAAGATGAACAAACAAACAAACAACAAATCACCAAATCCCACTTCTAGTATCCCTATAACCATCACCACCACCACAAAAACAGTTGGTGGTGCTTACATTTGATATTTACATGGGCCTTAGTCTGCTCAAGACTGTTCTGGGCTTTGTAGGTCAGGGACCTGGCTTATCTTGTGCTCTTTGTGTATCCAGGAAGAACTGGAATATTTTTGGGGGCAGGTTGATTTTGCTAAATTTCTTGAGTAACATTTTGTTATTGTTGTTCCAAGTAACATAAGGAGAAAGAAAAGCTATACTCTTCTGTTTAGAATTAGAATTGGTACAAATATGTAATATGTGTGTGTTTGTATGTATTTTTATGTTTATTTATCTGTATATATGTCACATCAATACATATATATGACATATACATGTATATATGTGACATATATGTATATATCTGCAATATATAATATCATATCTATCTATCTATCTATCTATCTATCTATCTATCTATCTATGACATTGACCAAGATATGAAGGCCAGTCAATTTTTAAACCTTTACTATTTGTGTGTGTGTGTGTGCCTAGGTGCATGAAGATATGACTTGTGTATGGGCACAAGTGGCATGCCTCAATGGGTCAGAGGATGGCCCTGTGGAGTTAATTCTCTCTATCCACTGTTAGCAGACTCTGGGACTCACACTCAGGTTGCTCATATCACAAGCACCTTTACCTGATGGGCCATTACAATCATCATCAGTTTGATACCAGTTAATTTGGATTCAGTCAGGTAGAAAAATACTTAAGGACACATGTTGAGAGTTGGGTTTGGGCTGATTGAATTTCTAATTGAGGCAATGATGTGAGCTTCGAAGGGTTTATATGACAGATACACAGAATATTCAAAATATCTGTTAATATTTGGTGTTTTTGTAGGACTTGTTTACGGTGGTATGTATGTGCATGAGCATAAACTGTTAACACAGAGAGAAGGCAGTGTACAGTTAAAAGGACAGTGGGTCTCTCAAGCAGTTCAGAACAAAAAAGTTTCAGTACAACTTAGAAACTGTTAGAATCCTAATTCCTGGACCCTACCTAGACCTACTCCAAGAGGACAAGGTGGAGTTAGCAATAGGATAAAAAGGTTTCCCTGGGGATTGTAATTACATGCTCAAGTTTAAAGTCCCTGCTTCACTCACACACACACACACACACACACACACACACACACACACAAATAGTTTTCAAAGGCCACCATTTCTTTGTCTGTGGTATGTTTATTTTGGTATTGGGGTAATGATGTATTAATATATGAAAGGGAATTTTGTAGAGAATTTCTTTTGAGGGATAAGTCAAGAGGGTTCAAGTCACTTGCATTTGGGAAACAAACCCAATTCTTGGTTTCTGTATAAATCCATTCAGTTAGAGTCACTTTCTGAAAGGTCTTTGACAAATGAGGCTTCTGTAGCAAAGCTCTGGCCTGCAACTACTTCCCTGGCTTACAACAATTAAACAGCTAAGGGCAGCAGGACCTGAAGCTCTGTTAACCCTTTGTCAGCTGCAGCTCAGCTGCCATTTGCCTTAGTGGAAAATTTTTATTTTCAATCTCTTTTACTCCCACTGCACTACCAAGGAGAATTGCCTCCTGAAACATTACCCTGTCCATCTCCTGTATCTGTGTGATTAAAACAGCTAGGTCAGAGGTCAACAGAGGTGAAAGGTCACTACAAACTAAATGTAGCTGCTGAATCTCCTTGTGCTTCTCCTTGGTGTCACGAAGACAAATGGCATCAAATAATTCCCCCAAGGCAGCAGCAGCTTTGGGCTTTCCCTTCCTTTTTTTTTTTTTTTTTTTTTTTCCTAAACATTTCTTAATAAACTACAGCTCTAGCTGCAGTATGCTTGATGTCATTAAGGCAGAATGAGAGCTGAGTCTCTAAAGCCAGCTTCAAGACTGCTTGTCTTCTGAGTTAGGATAGCTGCTGTCTGTTCCTACAGTCCAAGTCTCCATTGTATTTATGAAAATACTGAACAAATCCATGGTAAAGCCAAGGCCACCCTTCAGTTATAGGCAGAACTGATATGGGGCAAATACTTCCTGATTCCTAATAACTAACTGTGCCTGGGGTTCTTCCCTTATCTCCTGCGTACATTCATTTTTACATAAATTCATTTCACATACATTCTCCCACCATCTACTCAGAAACCTAAACATACTTAAATAAGAGTTTAAGCAAAAAGCAATTGGAACCTTAATCTTATTAAGCCACATTTGTCACTAACTTTTTCTTTTTGAGACAAGTTTTTTGTTTGTTTGATTTGGTTTGGTTTGGTTTTTTGACAAGTTTTTATTAGCCCTGGCTGACCTAATACTATCACTGTAGCCCAGACTGTCCTCAAATGCCTGGCACTCCTACTTCCAGTAAAATGATAGTTTCATCAAATTTGGATTCCTATTTTATTGGTGTAGGTGACACATAGAAGGATTCAATTCTTGCTTTTAAGAGACAATATATATCTAAGCAGGAACTTGACTCCACTGCCATCAAACAGCAAGTCTCCCTGATACACTGTGTCTTCCTCCTTCACATCACTGAAGGAGAGTAGATAGGGAGAGTTTGCAGAATTATCTGAAAGCAATCTGAAGCCATTTGTATACTGAGCCCGGCTTAGCCACAGAGTAAGCATTCTCTGTTACATAGAGGGTCTACTTTCTCCCAAATATTCTCCCAAATATACATATATATTTTGTGATATATATATAAATAATATCATTCTATTAAGAGAAATAAGTCATATATTTTTTGAGAAATTAACAGTAGTATTTTAAGTTTTTGTTTTTCAATTGCTACCAAGTTGTGAAACATCTGGGGGTTGTCAGAACCAATGTGGACTTGCAAATGTTCATTTTCACAACATGCAACAAATTTACAACATCACAAATTGCAAGGAGATCACCATAGCCTAATAACAAAATCCCTTTCACAAGACTCTTCCCAGAAACTGCCTGCTCAAGCTTGGACCAATGCTATTTATTCCTAAATATTAGCAATATTTGAATATATTCTGCCCAGATTCATCCCTAGCTCTCTGTATTAGAATTTTCCAGGTGGAGATTTGGAAATATACAATTTAAACAAGTCCCATAGCAGCTTTCCTATGCATTGACATTTGAAAAATTAGAATATTGACAAATAGAAAATAGATCAACACTTTTTAAGGTTTCAGTCTAATAAAATATTTTTTTCCTTTTGAAATCTACATACCCTGTTCAGAAACTTATCAGTGATGCCAGTTGCACTAGAGACAAATTTAAAGAACTGTAGTCCATCTGGAACTCTAAAGCCAAAGAGAAATGACTTTGGATCATCTTCAGATGTGGCTTAGTCACATTGCAGTTTGTCTTCACCTGCGGGCATATTAAATGATGATGGCAGAGAAGCCCAGATCTGAAATCATCAGTCACCCGATTTGTATGTATTTAAACATAATTTTTGATGAAGTCAGATCTTTACCACCATCTGTGTTGCTATAGCAAAATTCAAGGGCTGCAAATATCAGTTCCATGCATTGTCCCTAGCTATAATGGCAGCTAGATACTCCTAATCAATTCCAATAATCCTCCCCTTGACTGAGAGTAATTATACCTCAGAATCTTGTACTTTCAGCAGCTGCTGCCAGATGGAATAACTGGAAGATGCAGTCTGTTTTCTTTAGGATTGCAGTCTTTAGGATTAAGGTGGTAAAGAGCTCGAGTTTTGCAATTAGATGGCTTAGCAGGTTCAAATCCCAGTTTTGACTGGAAAGTTGTAGAACACGAAGTAATATATATGTAAGATGGTTGGGGACTCTTACAGGCCCATTTTACTGATAGTAGTCTGGCATTGTAGGAATGTTTTAAGGGTAACAGAAAGAATGCTTATGAGTTGCTTAATATTCTAGCACATAGGGAATACTAAAAAAATGTTGTGTATAAGCCATATCTATAGGTGATCCAAATTGTTTTTAATATAGCATGGCAGTATGTACTAATGAGCACAGGACTGACTCATTTTGTGCTGAAGAGAAAATGACCAGTATTGAGGGACCACATGAGTTGGATGAAGCAAATGTGTGGTGTGTGTGTGTGGGGGTGCAGAGTATATTCTTGTTGAAGTCATTTTTAAGATTATGATTTTCTAACTCTCATCCACAAGTGTCTTAATATATAATAGAAACTACTCTGAATACTTTGATTGTTAATCTATTAACTTTATGAGAATGCTAGGAGGTAGAATTCTTATCCTCAAATTATAGTTGAGCCTTGAAAGCTCTGAAGACATTAGGAAAGGATGGAATTATGGTGCCACTCTTCAAAATAATGTCTGATCCCGAGAGAGCAACAACATGCTGAAAATGTGAATTCTGAGCTTTTGCTCTGAAGACCTTGCAGGGAAGTACAGTTAGGTCTCGGGTGGTTGCATTTTAACTTCCAAGTTATTCATTTAACTTCAGAACCAGAAAACAGAAGGCAAGGGAAGATTGGTAGGACAGGAGGATGTTTAGGAACCTGTGACTGAGTAGAGAGGCAACCCAATGCTCTTCCTACCACAGAAGTAGGAATTCTTTTTTAGAAAACTACAGGGTCCTTTTTGTATGATTCCTTTCCATGTTTTCTTCTAGTACATCTTGAATTATGAATGTGTTCTTTCTCTCAGTGAAGGAACATTGGTTGTCTGCATTTTGTTTACCATGAATTATATATTTCAGTAGAATAAATGAGAACTCCCTTCTTACCTGCATTCTATACCAATTGTTGCAACCTGTTTTCAAACTCCTGCCCTTTTTAACTTATATTGCCAAAGTCGGTAAAATGCCTATACTTGTTCTCTTGCAGGGTCCTTGTCTTCTCCTAAACATTCGAGTCAATTCAATAACTTCTGGCCATTTAGGAAGCATTTGGATTTTGAATTTAAAAGACTGTAGTATATAGTAAAAGCATGCTAAGTGTCCAGAGCTAAGAACTGCTTAATCATCACTCACTGAAGCTTTGTGTTCATCTCATGAGGCAGACCCTATATCTCTTATATCCAGGGCAAAGCTTTCCCCTGAGAAAGAAATCTAATTTGCCCAGCATGTTAATGACAGGGCAGGATAGAGTCTGGGTCTCTCTTACTTCCCAGTTTATTCTATTTGTCTCATGCCATGGGTGACAGGGAAGGGAATAGGATAGCAAATCTCAGGGCAGACTGCCACCAACGTAGAGAAGCCAGGTCAGCCTCTCTGGGGATGGGACTGGAAGAAAATGGAGAGCTTTAGAGTCTGTCTTTGTTGATTTCACCATGGTTTGTCCTCTGGTCTCCCAGGAACGAAGAAGGCTCTAAAGTTGCTTCTTAACTGGACTCCACCTGATTCTTGTAACAGCCTTGCCTTCAGTTTTGAAATGGTAACTGTGAGTTTTATGACTTTACATATCATTCTTAAAATGCTATTTGCAGGCAGTCATTGCAGGTAACCAAAGGGGGATAGAGGTGAAAAAAGGCAAGAAGTCAGGGTCTCAAAAATAAGAAAAGGTCAGGTCTGGCCAATAGTAGTCATATTTCTGACCTATAGCTCTAGGCCTGGTACCTTGGAGGGCATGCACTGAACTTATGGGGATGCATGCCTCTTCTGCCTGGAGAAGGTGACTACAGGACAATGTGACCTCAAAGACACGTGTCCTGGTTAAGAATAAAAGGCCTTACAGCCCACCTCAACCTTTTAATGGATCCACTTAAAAGGGTTGCATCAGGTTATCATGTTTTGCTGCATAGTCGCTTAGTATAGGAAATTCAGGTCTTATTTAATTTTAATCTTTATTTTTTATCTGATTAAAATATAAGTGCACATTCACTTACTCATGAGAAACACTAGAAAATTATTGTTATAGGAGAAGTCTTTGAAAATTGAATTTCAGTTTGAGTCTAGAATTCACAACCTTTATAATTTGGACAAGTTGTTTTACCATTTTCTCTTCTGAAAAAAAATAACTGTATGTCTTTGAGTTATTGTAATGAGGACTTAATAGGGAAGTTCATGTAAAGTCCCTAACAATATGCCCACCATGTAGTAAGCACTTTGATTTTGTCTATTATTACCATGGTTATTACAGTCTCCCCAAAGTACGTGATCTATTAGTAGTTTTTGAATCAGTTTTTAAATCACATGCTATTTTAAAATAACTTGGACCATATTAGGAGTGAAACTTTGTAGAATGCTCTTTTTTATTGGTTATTTTATTTATTTACATTTCTAACGTTGTCCACCTTCTCAGTTTCCCCTCCATAGATACTCACAGCCAACTATCAGACTGAGCCTGGGGACCTCCATGGGGGAGATAGGAGAAGGGCTGAAGGAACTGAAGGGGATGCTCTTTTTGTTTGCTTGTTTTGTTTTTGTTTTTGTTGTTTTGAGACAGGGTTTCTCTGTGTAGCCCTGGCTGTCCTGGAACTCACTCTGTAGACCAGGCTGGCCTCGAACTCAGAAATCCACCTGTCTCTGCTCCCAAGTGTTCTATCCTATGTGATGAGTTTCTAATGGATATGGAGTAAAGAATGGCCTGGAAATAAGAACCTGGTTTGCAATTTACCCTTGCATTGATGTATCCAGCCACGAGGATGTGGGAAATCTGCTTAAGCTTCCTGAGCCTTGGCTTCTCAGGGAATTGGTGTAGAAATCACTGCATTGCATTGCAAGCTTGTGTGATTTCTGTTACATGAGGACAATGCATGAGATGGAAGGTTAACACTATCAGTCAAGACTTGCTGCCAGGCAGTGGTGGCGCATGCCTTTGATCCCAGCACTAGAGGCAGAGGCAGGTGAATTTCTGAGTTCAAGGCCAGCCTGTTCTACAGAGTGAGTTCCAGGTCAGCCAGGGCTACACAAAGAGACCCTGTTTCGAAAAAACAAGAACAAAAACAAAAACCCCAAACCAAAAAACAAACAAACAAACAACAACAACGAAAGACTTGCCACATAGTAAATGCTGAGCTCAATCACTGTTGATTCCCACATCATAGGGACAAAATATACAGAACTGTTTCTGAGTTTGCAGCAAGAAGATTCTGCTACCTATCTCCACTTCCTAGGAAGGATTTTAAAGTTTCTGTGGAATAGTAGATGTCATGCTACAAAGGGTAAGTTTGACAAATGTTCTTTTTCACTGTGTTGCAGGCCTTACCCAAGCTGCCTCTGAGTTTCTAAATCCCGGAACTTTAATACTACAGTTCCTCTGACTTCTGAAAGAAAGATGAAAGTGCACAAGCTAGAGCCATCTTGAGCAGTCCCACCAGCTGGAGACCAAGTATTCAAATTATACCTATGAGCCAATTTTAATGCACTCTCCCATTATACATTACGAGTTAGTTTCAACATGTAACTCTAAGGACTGTACTTAAACAGTAATCTTACATGTATATGTATATATGTATACACACATATATTTAAATTTTTAACTGCATAATGAGTGATATAAATTCTATATATTTTATTTTATACTTTGTGTTCTTATCTATCTTTTTAAAACATTTTACATTTATTTAGTGTGTGTGCATGTATGTGTGTGTGTGTGCATGTTCATATCCATGTGCCATAGTGTGCATGTAGGACAACTGTGAATGCTGGTTCTTTGGACTGAACTCATTTTTTCAGGCTTGGTAGCAAGTGCCCATATCCACTAAACCATCTCACTGACCCATGCTCTATTTTTTATGTTGGAATTTTGAACCAAATAATCCCTAATAGAAAAAGTATTTATAATGTAGAGGTGACCCTAGTGGACTTCTTTTTTTTTTTTTTTTTTTTTTTTTTGTAAATTTTTTGTTGTTTCTTATACATCATGTACACCAATCCCACTCATCTATCCCTCCCCTTGTACCAACACTCTACCCTTATAACCTCCCTCACATCAGAGAAAAAAAGTCTCCTAATGGAAGTTGTAGTATGTGACCGCGTGTCCCAGAATATACCTTCTTGTCCACACTTATTTGCTTGCCAATGTTGATTGTAATGACTTTGGCTTCTGTTACTCTATTCTGGAACCTTACTGGGACTCTTTTTGGAAACCCTTTGCCCGGTGTCATGGAGATCCTTAGGACTGGGCCCTTCATGTACCCCAGCAGTTCATTGATGTTGGATCTGGGCCTGAGAGGCATCTGAGCAGGTCACTAGCTCTCATGCCTTCAGGGCCAGCTTACTAGAAAGCTCTACCCATCAGTGCTAGCTCTATCCTGCTGCCCAGATGTGGGGATGGGGACTGCTTTCCCAAGTGTTGTAGACAGTGAGGGACAGTGCCAGCTCTCTTGATTTCCTTACCCTGGGGGCAGTTCACCTTCCTGCCATAGATGGCAAGGTATAAGGGAGGTGAGAAGGATGTTTTTCCAAGAAAAATAAAAGGCAGAGCTATATCTCTCATACTCACCCCTCTTAGAGTCAGCTCACCCACAATTCCCACATGCTGAACTCGATATACTATACTGTCCCAGTGAGGTGAAGGGCCTGCTCTCCTGAATGCTGTAGCAGGTGAGGAGTAGGACCTGACCTCCCACTCTGATGACTTTAGGGCCAGCTTTCCTGCCTGCCATAGGTAGTAGGGGAGTCACCTCTTCTGTACTTGTGTCACCACAAGGCAGAAAAGTGATGGGGTCAGCTCACCCATGCCCCTGCCACAAGGATCATCTTTATTGTGCTGTCTAGGTAAGGTATAGGGATTCCTCTCACAAGTGTTTCAGCTACTGAGGAGCAGAGAGAGCTCTCCTGCTCTCATGACCTAGGACCCAGGTCTCCCACCTGTCATAGGTGGGGAAGGGGAAGGAGGGTATTTCTCCCTTGCCCATGCCATTACAGTGAAGACAGTGGTAGAATCAGTTATCCTTGGTGCTGGCTTACCCACAACTCCTGTAATGTACAGGGTCACTCTCTGGAGTACTACAGCTGGCTAGAAGAAGGGTTAGCTCTCTTGCCTTCATGTCCTGAGGGACAGCTCTCCCATGATTCCCAGGTGAGTGGTAGGGCCAGTTTTACATAACCCTCAGTTATCTATTAGTCCCTGGGTGGCAACCTAGACTGTGGAAGTCTGCTTGGCCTTTGGTAGTAACAGACTTTGATGCTGCAGGACCATGCCAGACCAATGGGAGCACAGGCCAAGACCACATCATGGTCCCAGATGACATCATCAGCTACTCGCATCAGGCTGTTCCTCACTACTCTGGAGTTTCCAGTTCTGCATCTCTTCATTGTGTCCATATCCTTCTGATCTCTTTACTCTTCCATTTCTTTACCACACACTTGTTCCTCTTTAGTGACATCTGCGGTCTCTTAGTGTCTGGGTTCATTTCAGGAGTAGTCTCAGGAGTACTGTGCCTCACTTGTGCATATGGTGCTGAGAAGGGTTCATCATGGGCATGGTCTGCCCCTTCAGGCCTGTGCAGCACTGAACAGACTTCTAATTTAAAGACAATGCAATTAAAAACAGGCAAAGACTATCAGTGGGCAGTTCATAGAAAACAAAATTGCCATCACCACAAAAAAATTCAACATTACTTCTATGATTTTTAAAATTATTCTTCTTTTATACAACACATCTCAACTACAGCTTCCCTTCCCTCCACTCCTCCCAGGTGTCCCCCACATCCCCTACCCACCAGATTCACCCTTCTATCTCCCCATAAAAGAACAGACCTCCTAGAGACATCAACCAAACCCTGGAAAAGACTGTAAGACCAGACACAAACCTTTGTATCAAGGCTGAGCAAGGTAACCCAGTAGGAGGAACAGGGTCCTAAACCCAGGCAAGAGTCATAGACACACCTATGTCCACTTTTAGGAGTCTCACAAAGCGCCAAGCCACCAACCATAAGTATATGCATAAGACTAGTGCATGTGAGTTCTCTGCCCCCATTGGCCATTACATACAGGTGGTCACATAAAGCAAAGGATTTGGGTGGGGAGCAGAGTATCTGGCCGTGAGTATAGTCGGTATAAATGACCCAGAAGACTGTGTTAGAAACAACTTATTTATTGATAGTCCTCCTTGACCTCTCTGGCTACCACAATTTCTCCTCTCCCATTTTTAATGGGATCCAAGGGGAGAGGGAGATCTCCAACACAGTCTTTCTCTCTCCACCAAAGCTCTAGCTGTGGGTCTCTGTATCTGCTTCCATCAGCTTCCAGAGGCAACCTCTCTGATGACCAATGGACTAGATACCTACTTATGAGTATAGCAGAGCATCTTTAGGAATCATTTTATTGTTTCCATTTATTTACTTAGCCAGATATAGAAGGGAACACCAATAAAAAATGATGGGAAACCACCTGTGTATATCATAAAGATCCACTATAAAACTATGAATAACATAAAAATGTGTATGAATTACAGTTCTAATTGCTAGGAGCTATGGAGCAAATTTAGTAAATGTGTCTAAAACTTAATCATTACTTGTAAAAATATAAATTATATTTTCAAAATGGCCACCCAGTGTTGTTAAATTTTAAATTTTGTATATTCTTTCATTTAGTCATTTCATATTTGGGAGTAAAATTAGCTGTAGTTAAGGACTTGTGTACAAAACTGATTGTTGCTGTGTTGCTTGTAATTTTGAAACAAAACAACTAATTACAGATAATACCCCTCACCAAAATGAAAATATATTGCTGGCAGGAAATTATTATATAAATCGTGGCAGAAACAGGTCTGTATCATAGACTATAACGTGGCTGGAAGAATGGATTCATGTTATCCTAGTCTAACAGGAGGTTTTTCCACAGATGATTGTTCAGTGAGAAAGAAATGTATTCTATATAATAAAATATATTCTCTATAATATGCATCCACAACAAAATCTTCTTGTTATTTCTAGACTCAAGCATATGTCTATGTAAATTTGCATGAGCATAATGGTATAGAATGATAGAGAACAAGCAGTTACAGTGGTTACTTACAAGTGGAAAAGGAAAGAAACTAAGAAAATAAAACAGCATAATTCAATACAAAGTTTAAAATACTACTATAGATATTTAAAATTGAATATGCACATAGGCAATTGTCAAAATTGGCTAGTACATACAGATCAAAATACTTGCTATGCTCCCTTCCAATTATGATGTGAGTAGTTGTTTTGGGTCATTGCTATTTGAATAGAGTCTTAGAACACATAGTATTGTTTTAAATGAGCTCTTTCACATTCGTGCATGGTAAGAAATTGAATCATATAATCTACCTTACAATAGTAGTCAAGAGCCTGGTGCTGAGATCCATCAGATTCACATTGTTCTTTCATGAGCCCCTGGGTTTCATTGACACTACTGTGGGCAAACCAAGTGGGAGAGAGCTGGTCCCCATGTCTGTATCCTTCTGCTCTCCATTTCCTTCCATATCTATTAGCCTTCCATTCCAGTAATTGATCTATTATCCCACTTGAACATATTTTACTTTATCAAGATTTATTTTTAATCATTGTGTGTGTAGAAGGGGTTATGTATGCATAAAGACAGGTGTTCGAAGAGGACAGAAGAGAGCTGTTGGACCTTGGAGCTAGAGTTATAGGCAGTTGTGGGCCAACTCATTTGGGTGATAGGAACTGAACTCATGTCCCCAGAAGAGCAGTACATACTCTTAATCATTGAACCATATTTATAGCATCTTACTTATTTTATTTATTATAATTTTATATACAATTTTGTTTGAAGCAAATTCTTGGCACCTAAAAACTATAGTTGAATACTATATAGCTTTTGCAAATGATGCCTGGACAGGGACTACTTTAGTACAAGTACTCCACAATACAGTTATAATTATTTTTTGAAAGAGTTAAGTATGGTTGCAATAAATATCTACACATGGGAAATATGATGCTAATACTTTTAAAAAGCTCTGATTCCTATTCTCTGTTTAATATTGGAATGTCTCCATTGTAGACATTTTCAGGCTGAGCATTTAAATCAGTGTGGGTGGTAATCATAATCATAGCTCTATTTTCTCAGCTCCTTGACCTATTGGCTTCTGGTTATACAGACATTACTTCCAGATGGTAAGTCTCTCTTAAGTGTTTTAGGCCTGATTGGAATCCATAATCTTTCTTTCTATTATTTGACCAAGGGATGATCTGAAGTATTTTTAACAGTTACTGTTTGTACTTTTCCCTTGTCATTAATAGAGTGCTTATACATCATCTAAGTTATTAGCTATCTTTTATTGCTGCATTGTTTATAATAGTAAAAGACAAAAGCTCCTAAAACCAGGGGCTAGGAATGTAGCTCAGATGGTAGATTGCACTCCTAGAATGCATGAAGCCCTGAGTCTGATCTCTAGCATTAAATAAACTGTACATAATGGTACATGCCTGTTGTCCTAGCACTTATGAAGCAGAGATAGGATTAGAAGTTTGCTATCATCCTAAGTAACATAGAACAAAGGCAATCTTTGTGCTACAGGAAGCCCTGTCTCAAACAAAGGTAAAACCCGAACAAAATGTAAAATACTAGACATAACCTGGGTACTTCCAGGCTGTTAATTTCAAGGATGATTAAATTTGCCAATCAGAGTCCACCCTGAGGTTATCCTTAGAATTTGGAAGTGGGAAGCCCTCTTCACTGAGTTCAGTAGCTTTAAGGATGAGGCAAACTGGAAGTGACCCTTAGCCACCACAGAGAAAGAGCTGAAAAAGGAAGATGGAGTTCTAAACTGTCTGCACTCCTGGGTCCATCTATTTGGAGTCAGTTTGCTGTTTCAACTTCCTATTACATTATTATTATCATCATCACCACCATCAACACCACCACCACCATCATCATCACCATCATCCTCATCCTCATCAATTGTAGGATGTAATAGTGGATTATTTACTGGATTTGGTTTTTTCAATAAGTGCACACATGGAAATGATTCTAATTTATGTGAGTATGAGCCAAGATTCAATGATATTTTATATGCCTTAGGGTCTAATGAATTAAAATAATAGAAAAGGATTAAAATTGTGGCGTATTTATGTTTCTAAACATTAAGTTTACTTTGACTAATCAAAACAAAGGGAAAGGACACCTTTAGGATATTTGTTTCTCACTGAAAACACTTATTTGTGTTGTAGCTACTTCTGTTTTTGAGTGGGGACCACATGCTGCTGGTTAGAGTTCTCACAAAATGCATTGAAAACTGATAACTTATGCAATGTCTTCTACAAGAGAGCTTTAAGTGCACATGTGGGAACCAATAATAACTGCTAAAACTCTTCAGAAGACTCTTTGTTGAGAAAATGAGAAGACAGGATAAGAATTGTCTTACTTGGGTAGAGAGAGAGAGAGGAAGGAATTTTCTAGATCATTAGGGAAAGAGCTACATAAAAATGAAAACTGTCACAGCAGGCTGGATACTGCAAGAAGATTGCTAATGTAATAAAGTGGTGGATATTGAATCTAGGCTAGGAAGCTGATTCAGCTCCTACATTGTAGTCAAAGGAGAGCCAAGGTGATGCTTGAGCAGTGTCAGAAGAGCAGGTTTGTTTGCTTGGCCTTTGCTATCACTGGTGAACTCATTTGTCCTATCACTTGCCTGGGATTAGAGCCAGCTTCTTTAGGCTTCTCAGTATTGAAGACCAATAGCTCTCAGGACCCTTCCAGTCTTTCAGCACCAGACTGCTGTGATAACCAATCTGGTGGATCAGTCTTTTGGCTGTTCAGTGTGAGACAGCCAGTCTAATAAATCATATATATTTTTATTAGATATGTTTTTATTTACATTTCAAATGTTATCCCCTTTCCTGGTCTCCCTCTGAAAACCCCTTCCCCTTATTCTCTACCTCCTCCTCCTGCTCACCAATAAACCCCCACCAGCTTCCTGGCCCTGGCATTCCCCTACACTGGAGCGTAGACCCTTCACAGGACTAAGGGTCTCTCCTCCCACTGATGACAGACTAGGCCATCCTCTGCTACATACGCAGCTAGAGCCATGAGTCCCACCATGTGTTTTCTTTGATTGGTGATTTAGTCCCAGGAAGCTCTGGGGGTACTGGTTAGTTCATCTTATTTTTCCTTCTATGGAGAGATAAACCCCTTCAACTCTTTGGGTCCTGTCTCTCGCTCCTTCATTGGGGAACCCTTGCTCAGTCCAATGGATGGCTAAGAGCATCTCCTTTTGTGTTTGTCAGGCACTTGCAGAGCCTGGTAAGGGACAGCTAACAGGCTTCTACCAGCAAGTACTTGTTGGCATCAACAATTGTGTCTGGGTTTGGTGATTGTATACGGGATGGATCCCCAGGTGGGGCAGTCTCTGGATGGTAATTCCTTCAGTCTCTGCTCCACACTTTGTCTCTGTAACTCCTTTCATGGCTATTTTTCCCCCTTCTAATAAGGATCGAAATGTCCACACTTTGGTCTTCCTTCTTCTTGAGTTTCATGTGTTTTGTGAATTGTATCTTGGGTATTCTGAGCTTTGGGCTAATATACACTTATCAGTAAGTACATATCATGTTGTGTTCATATGTGATTGGGTTACCTCACTCAGGACGATATCCTCCAGATCCATCCATTTGCTTAAGAATTTCATAAATTCATTATTTTTATTTTATAGCTGAGTAGTACTCCATTGTGCAAATATACCACATTTTTTGTATCCATTCCTCTGCTGAGGGACATCTGGGTTCTTTCCAGGTTCTGGCTATTATAAATAAGGCTGCTATGAACATAGTGGAGCATGTGTCCTTATTACCTGTTGGAGCATTTTCTGGGTATATGCCTGGGAGTGGTATTGCTGGGTCCTAGGATAGTACTTTGTTGAATCTTCTGTGGAACCAGCAAACTGATTTCCAGAGTGGTTATGCCAGCTTGCAATCCCACCAGCAAGGGAGGAGTGTTCCTCTTTATCCACATCCTTGCCAGCATCTGTTGTCACCTGAGTTTTTTTATCTTAGCCATTCTGACTGGTGTGAGGTGGAATCTCAGAGTTGTTTTGATTTGCATTTCCCTGATAACAAAGGATATTGAACATTTTTTTTAGGTGCTTCTCAGCCACTTGGTATTCCTCAGTTGAGAATTCTTTGCTTAGCTCTGTACACCAGTTTTAATAGGGTTATTTGTTTCTCTGGAGTCTAACTTCTTGAGCTCTTTGTATATATTGGATATTAGCACTTTATCAGATTTGGGATTGATAAAGATCCTTTCCCAATCTGTTGGTCTTATTGATAGGGTCTTTTGCATTACAGAAGCTTTGCAATTTTATGAGGTACCATTTGTAGATTCTTAATCTTACTGCACAAGATTGGAGTTCTTTTCAGGAAAATTCCCCCTGTGCCCATGTGTTCAAAGCTCTTCCCCACTTTCTCCTCTCTATAAGTTTCAGTGTATCTCATTTTATGTGGAGGTCCTTGATCAACTTGGAATTGTGCTTTGTACAAGGAGACAAGACTAGATCAATTTGCATTCTTCTACATGCTAGCCTTCAGTTGAGCCAACACCATTTGTTAAAAATGCTGTCCTCTTTCCACTGGATAGTTTTAGCTCCTTTGTCAAAGATCAACTAACTGTAGGTGTATGGGTACATTTCTGGGTCTTCAATTTTATTCCATTGCTCTATCTCTCTTTTACTGTACCAGTACCATGCACGGTTTTTTGTTTTTGTTTTTTTGGGTTTTTTTTTTTTTTTTTGGTTTTTGTTGTTGTTGTTGTTGTTTTCACAATTGCTCTGTAGTACAGCTTGCAGTCAGGGATGGTGATTCCACCAGAGGTTCTTTCATTGTTGAGAATAGTTTTTGCTATCCTAGGTTTTTTGTTATTCCAGATCGATTTGAAAATTACTCTTTCTAACTCTGTGAAGAACTGAGTTGGAATTTTGATGGAGATTGCATTGAATCTTAGATAACTTTGGGCAAGATGGCCATTTTTGGTATATTAATCCTGCATATCCATGAGCATGGGAGATCTTTCTATCTTCTATGATCTTCAAATTCTTTCTTCAGAGACTTGAAGTTCTTATCATACAGATCTTTCACTTGATTAGTTAAAGTCACACCCAGGTATGTTAAGGTATTTGTGACTGTTGTGAAGGGTTTCTTTTCCCTAATTTCTTTCTCAGCCTGTTTATCCTTTGTGTAGAGGACGGCCACTGATTTGTTTGAGTTAATTTTAAATTCAGCTACTTTGCAAAAGCTGTTTATCAGGTTTTGGAGATCTCTGGTGAAATTGGGGGTGGGGTCACATAAGGATAGAATCACGTCATCTGCAAATAGTGATATTTTGAGTTATTCCTTTCCAATTTGTATCCCTTTGATCTACTTTTGTTGTCTAATTGCTCTGGCTAGGACTTCAAGTACTATATTGCATAGGTAGGGAAAGAATGGGCAGCCTTGTCTAGCCTCTGATTTTAGTTGTATTGTTCCAAGTTTCTCTCCATTTAGTTTGATGTTGGCTACTGGTTTGCTGTATATTGCTTTTATTGTGTTTTGGTATGGGCCCTTAATTCCTTATCTTCCTAAGACTTTTATCATGAATGAGTGTTGGATTTTGTCGAATGCTTTCTCAGCATCTAATGAGATGATCATATGGCTTTTTTTGAGTTTGTTTATATAGTAGATTATGTTGAGGGATTTCCATATACTGGACCATCCCTGAATCCCTGGGATGAAAACTATTTGATCACAATGGATGATCATTTTAATGTGCCCTTGGATTATGCTTTTGAGAATTTTATTGAGTATTTTTGCATGTATATTCATAAGCGATATTGGTCTGAAGTTTTCTTTCTTTGTTGTGTCTTTGTGTGGTCTAGGTATCAGAGTGATTGGGGATTCATAGAATGACTTGGGTATAGTACATCTGTTGCTATTTTGTTGAATAGTTTGAGGAGCATTGGTATTAGGTCTTCTTTGAAGGTCTGATAGAACTCTGCACTAAATCCATCTCGTCCTAGCATATTTTTGTTTGGGAGACTATAAATGACTATTTCTTTAGGGGATATGGGACTGTTTACATCGTTAATCTGATACTGATTTAACTTTAGTACCTGGTATCTGTCTAGAAAATTGTCCATTTTATCCACGTTTTCCAGTTTTGTTGAGTATAGGCTTTTGTAGTATGATCTTATGAATTTTTGGATTTCCTCAGTTTCTGTTGTTATGTCTCCCTTTTCATTTCTGATTTTGTTAATTAAAATATTGTCTCTGTGTCCTCTATTTAGTCTGGGTAAGGGTTTACATATTTTGTCGATATTTTCAAAAAAACAGCTCCTGGTTTGGTTCATTTTTCTTATAGTTCTTTTTGTTTCCACTTGACTGATTTCAGCCCTGAGTTTGATTATTTCTTGCCATCTACTCCTCTTGGGTAAATTTGCTTCATTTTTTCCCCAGAGCTGTCAGGTGTGTTGTCAAGCTGTCAGTGTATGCTCACTCCAGTTTCTTTTTGGAGGCACTCAAAGTTATGAGTTTTCCTCTTAGGACTGCTTTCATTGTGTCCCATAAGTTTGTATATGTTGTGGCTTCATTTTCATTAAACTCTAAAAAGTCTTTAATGTCTTTCTTTATTTCTTACTTGACCAAGTTATAATTGAGTAGTGTTTAGCTCAGCTTCCACTTGTATGTGGGCTAATATTTATGTAATTATTTAAGATCAGCCTTAGTCCATGATGATCTGATAGGATGCATGAGATTATTTCAACCTTCTTGTATTTATTGAGGCCTGTTTTGTGACTGATTATATGGTCAATTTTGTAGAAGGTACTATGAGGTGCTGAGAAGTTGTATCCTTCTTTTTATTATAATATATTCTGTAGATATATGTCAAATTCATTTGTTTCATCTGTTAGTTTCACTGTGTCTCTGTTTAGTTTCTGTTTACATGATCTGTCCATTGATGAGAGTGGGGTGTTGAAATCTCCCACTACTATTGTGTGTGGTACAATGTGTACTTTGAGCTTTAGTAAGGTTTCTTTTATGAACGTGGATGCCCTTGCATTTGTTGCATAGATATTCACAATTGAGAGTTCATCTTGGTGTATTTTACCTTTGATGAGTATGAAGTATGCCTCCTTATCTCTTTTAATAACTTTAGGTTGAAAGTGAATTTTACTCACTATTAGAATGGCTACTCCAGCATGTTTCTTGGGATAATTTGCTTGGAAAACTGTTTTCCAGCCTTTCACTCTGAGGTAGTGTCTGTCTTTGTCCCTGAGGTTGGTTTCCTGTATGCAGCAAAAAAAATTGGGTTATGTTCATGTAACCAGTTTGTGAGTCTACGTCTTTTTATTTGAGAATTGTGTCTATTGATTTTAAAAGATATTCAGGGAAAGTAATTGTTGCTTTCTGCTATTTTTGTTGTTAGACTTGGAATTTTGTTCATGTTTCTATCTTCTTTTAGGTTTGTTAAAAGATTAATTTCTTGTTTCTGTAGGGCATAGTTTCCCTCCTTGTGTTGGAGTTTTCCATCTATTATCCTTTGAAGGGCTGGATTTGTGGAAAGATATTGTATAAATTTAGTTTTGTCATGGAATACTTTGGTTTCCCCATCTATGGTAATTGAGAGTTTTGCTGGATATAGTAGCCTGGCCTGGCACTTATGTTCTCTTAGGGTCTCTATGACAACTTCCCAGGATCTTCTGGCTTTCATTGTCTCTGGTGAGATGTCTATTTAATTCTGATAGGTCTGCCTTTATATGTCATTTGACCTTTTTGTTTTACTGCTTTTAGTATTCTTTCTTTGTTTTGTGCATTTGTTACTTTGAATATTATGTGATGGGAGGAATTTCTTTTCTGGAAATTTTCAAGAAGTCTACTTGAAGTTCTGTAGACTTCTTTTATGTTCATGGGCATCTCTTTCTTTAAGTTAGGTAAGTTTTCTTCTATAAGTTTGTTGATGGTGTTTACTGGCACTTTAATTTGAAATTTTCACTCTCTTCTATACCTATTTTCCTTAGGCTTGGTCTTCTCATTGTGTCCTGAATTTCCTGGATGTTTTGAGTTTTTGCATTTTTCATTCTCTTTTACTGTTGTATCAATGATTTCTAAGGTATCTTCTGCACCTGAGAGTCTCTCTTCTATCTCTTGTATTCTGTTGGTGAGTTTTTCTATCTCCAGAATTGTCTCCCTTTTTTATTTCATTATTGTTTCTACTTCCATTTTTAGATTCTGGATGGTTTTGTTCAATTCCTTCACCTGTTTGGTTGCAAAATTTGAGAGGCAGAGCAAATGAAACAGGCACAAGAAGATATATAGAACATTTAGTCAGAAAGCTGATCTCAGTGCCTGGACAAGAGGCCTTAGTCTTCAGAAGCATTTTTCTGAACCGTAGACTCTGAATATAGAAGAGAACCAGACTCCAGGGATTCTCAATATTGACTGAGATGGTTCTGGGTAAGATGGTTAGCAAAGATAAGGCTTCATGGTCACTAGAAAATAAGTATGTGGTTTAATTCTACTAGTCCAGTTTAGTAATTAACAGTGATATCTCTACCATGTCCATTTTCTGTTGATTAATAAAGGTATAATTGATAAAATAATAGCAGGTAGGATTTATTTGTAGTTTCCTGATGCTGTCCCTGGCAGGCTCTAGTATAAAGAATCAAATAGAATTCTTGTCTGGGAAGCAATTTTTAACAGTATCTATATGTGCATGTGTGCATGTATGCACAGCTGTGTGCACGTGTGTGTGTGGGGGGGGGCTGGATTTGTGGAAAGATATTGTATAAATTTGGTTTTGTTATGACATATCTTGTTTTTTTCTGTCTATGGTAATTGAGAGTTTTGCTTGGTATAGTAACCTGGCCTGGCATTTCAACAAATTCAAAAGAAGATAGGCACACAAACATAATGCTACCTGTAACAACAAAAATAACAAGGAGTAACAATTACTTTTCCTCAATATCTCTTAACATCAGTGGACTCAATTCTCCAATAAAAGACATAGACTAACAGAAAGTCAGATATTAAAACAGCTACATCAGATTGTTCATTAGGTAACTTGCTTGAAATATCTTTTTCATCCTTTTGCCTTTGAGCTGATGTCTTGACTGGAGGTTAAGGTTCATTTCTTGTGTGTGTGTGTGTGTGTGTGTGTGTGTGTGTTTCTCTTTTTGATTTGCTGGTCAGGGATTAATCATTCCTTGTGTTTGCATTGGTGTCATTACACTCTTTAGGATGGAGTTTTCCTTCTAGAGCCTTCTGTAGAACTGGGTTTGTACATAAATATTGCTTAAATTTTGTTTTATCGTAGAATCTTATTGTCTTATTTCTCAGTTATAGTAATTGAACTATAGTAGTATTAATTATAGTAGTCTGGGCTGGCACCTTTGGTTTCTTAAGATATTGAAGCACACATGTCCAAGCCCCTCTCACTTTTAGAGCCTTCAGTGAGAAGTCAAGAGAAATTCTAATAGGTCTCCCTTTTCATGGTACTTGGTCTTTTTCCCTCACAGCATTTAATATTCTTTCTTTGTTTATTATATTTAGTGGTTTGAGTATTGTGTGCTGGGGGGACTTTGTTTTCTAGTCCAGTTTATTTGGTGTTCTGTATGTCTTGTGTACCTTGATAGGCATCTTCTTTTTTAGGGAAATTTTCATACATGACTTTGATGAAAAATATTTTTGTGCCTTTGATCTGCATTCTCTCTCTCTCTCTCTCTCTCTCTCTCTCTCTCTCTCTCTCTCTCTCTCTCTCTCTCTCTTACCTATTATTCTTAGATTTGGTGTTTCACAATGTCTCAGATTTCTTAGATGTTTTGTGACAAAAGTTTTTTAAATTTAACATTTTTTTGATGAAAGTATCTATTTTTTTCTATTGTGTCTTAGATGCTTGAAATTTAATTTCTTTTATCTCTTATATTTTGATGGTGAGACTTGCCTCTGAGGATCTTATTCAAGTTCCTAAAACTTTTATTTATATATTTCCCTCAGTTTGGGTTTTCTTTATTGATTCTATTTTCACTTTCAGGTCTTGATGAGTTTTATTCATTTCCTTTCATTGTTTGTGTTTTCATAGATTTCTTTAAGAAATTTCTTCTTTAAAGAGATCTATAACATTCATAAGGGCTGTCTTAAGGTCTTTGTGCTTCAGATGTGATGTAATACTCAGAGACTACTGTGGAAGTGCTGCTGGGTTTAGTGGAGACATATTTTCCTGGCTGTTTCTGTGTTTTAGGTCCCTATATCTTCTCTTTCATGTTGGGTGAATATTTTATTTCTAGGTTTTTTTTTTTTTTTCCATATGTGGTAGCTGTGTGTTTCCTGGTAGGGAATACTTCTAGGATCCTGATAGGTGAGGCTACTGGGTATTCTAGATAAAATGTGTTTCTGAGCATTTGGAATTGATACTTAGCCATATGTATAGGCTGGAAGAATGGGGCTAAAGGCTCCACGGGAGAAAGTGAAGAAGGATATTCCACCCGATCTGCTTAAACCCTAGGAATGGGGTCCGAGAGTAAAGAGAGGTCACAACAGGGAGTCTTGTATAGAACTGGTCATGAGCTAGAGAAAGTATCCAAGAGCTGAAGGGGTCTGCAATCCTATAGGTGGAACAACAATATGAGCTAATCATTAGCCCCCCAGAACTCATGTCTCTAGTTGCATATGTAGCAGAAGATGGCCTAATTGGCCATCATTGGGAAAAGAGGACCCTTGGTCTAGCAAAATTTATATGCCCCAGTACAGGGGAAAGCCAGGGCCAAGAAGTGGGAGTGAGTGGGTAGGGAAGCAGGGCGGGAAGGGGAGGGTTTAGGGGACTTTTGGGATAGCATTTGAAATGTAAATGAAGAAAATATTCAATAAAAAAACTGGTCATGATACTAGGAGATGGATATGTGGAGGGAGGGGTATAAACATCTAAAGCTGGCCTGCCTACTTTGCTGATAGGCTTGGATGGTGGGTTTCCAGGGAACACTGTTGTAGTTGGGGGCTGTTTTAACAGTATAAATGAGAAAAGATGTTGAAGAAGATATGGAATTGGGGGAGGGTGAAGGCTGGAGAATGTGGTTTGCTACAGAGATGGGGTAAGGCCTAGTGATTGGATTTGGTGGAGATGACAGAGAGGGGAGTATCTGCAATTAGACTACCTGTCTCCCTGGTTTGTTAGGCCAGCATGTTTCTGGGAAATGCTGTGCTGGAGTTGTGGGCTGGCATAATGTGATGACTTTGGGAAAGTAAGGTTGGAGGAGAATGTCTAGGTGATTCATTAGAGATGAGGGTCAGAGAGGGATGGATCATACTGCAAGTGTTCTGCTATAGAGCGGGGAATTAGCCTGAAGTGTTAGATTTCGAGGAGAGGAAGGATAGGTTAAAATCTTCAGTTAAGATACTTAATTGCCTGGCTAGACTCAGCCCTCTCCTCTTTCTTTTTCCTTTTTCTTTCTTTTTTTTTAAATTTTATATTGGTTATCTTAATTATTTATTTACTTAATTAGGTCTTTTCTTCGTTTACATTTCAAATGCGATCCCAACATTCCCCCTTACCCCCCACCCCCACCCACCCACTCCCACTTCTTGGCCATGGCGGTCCCCTGTACTGGGGAATATAAAGTTTGCAACACCAACTAGGCCATCTTCTGATACATATGCAGCTAGAGACACAAGCTCCGGGGTACTGGTTAGTTCATATTGTTGTTCCACCTATAGGGTTGCAGATCCCTTTAGCTCCTTGGTTACTTTCTCTAGCTCCTATGTTGGGGGCGGCTCCAGTCCAGACAGACCACACCAGGTCAATGCGGTTCCCTGTGGCCGAGGTTTATTTGTATGTGGAGAAAGGGGGTGGGGGGACAGAGACAAAGGGGAAAAGAGAGAGAGGAGAAAAAATGAGTGAAGGTCAGGAAGAGTCTGCTTTTTTTTTTTAATTTTAGACTTTAGAGTATTTATTTAGCTATTTTCTTCATTTACATTTCAAATGCGATTCCCCTTTCTAGTTTCCTCTCTGAAAGTCCTCAATACCCTCCCCCTGCCCTGCTCCCCTACCCACCCACTCCTGCTTCCTGTCCCCGGGGTTCCCCTATACTGGGGTATATAATCTTCACAAGACCAAGGGCCTCTCCTCCCATTGATGGCCGACTAGGCCATCCTCTGCTACATATGCAACTAGAGACACAAGCTCGGGGGGGCGTGGGGGGTATTGGTTAGTTCATATTGTTGTTCCTCCTATAGGGTTGCAGGCCCCTTTAGCTCCTTGGGTACTTTCTCTAGCTCCTCCATTGAGGGCCCTGCGTTCCATCCAATAGATGACTATGAGCATCCACTTCTGTATTTGCCAGGCACTAGCATAGCCTCACAAGAGATATCTATATCAGGGTCCTGTCAGCAAAATTTGTTGGCATCTGCCATAGTGTCTGGGTTTGGTGGTTATTTATGGGATGGTTCTCCAGGTGGGGCAGTCTCTGGATGGGCCTACCTTCTGTCTTAGCTCGAAACTTTGTAACTCCTTCCATGGGTATTTTGTTCCCCATTCTAAGAAGGAACAAAGTATCCACACTTTGGTCTTCCTTCTTCTTGAGTTTCATGTGTTTTCCAAATTGTATCTTGGATATTCTAATTTCTGGGCTAATATCCACTTATCAGTAAGTGCATATAATGTGTGCTTTTTTGTGATTGCGTTATTTCACTCAGGATGATATCCTCCAGATACATCCATTTGCCCAAGAATTTCATAAATTCTTTATTTTTAATAGCTGAGTAGTACTCCATTGTGTAAATGTACCACATTTCCTGTATCCATTCCTCTGTTGAGGGACATCTGGGTTCTTTCCAGCTTCTGGCTATTATAAATAGGGCTGCTATGAACATAGTGGAGCAAGTGTCCTTATTACAAGTTGGAACATCTTCTGGGTATATGCCCAAAAGAGGTATTGCTGGATCTTCCGGTAGTACTATGTCCAATCTCCTGAGGAACTGCCAAACTGATTTCCAGAGTGGTTGTATCAGCTTGCAATCCCACCAGCAATGGAGGAGTGTTCGTCTTTCTCCACATCCTTATCAGCATCTGCTGTCACCTGAATTTTTGATCTTAGCCATTCTGAGTGGTGTGAGGTAGAATCTCAGTGTTGTTTTGATTTGCATTTCCCTGATGAGTCTGCCTTTTATTTAGGCCCTGAGGTAACTGCTTGCAGGTAAGGGTGGGAAGTGGACTCTGGAAATGTGATTGCCATGGCAACAGATTCATGGGTCCCTGTAGCCTATGGGTTATGTCACTGGGTTCAGAGGTAATCTACCAAGTCAATTCCTGATACCAAAAGGAGAGCATGGTAGGAGCAATGTAATACAGTATTTATGCAGAACTCTAGGCTTAAAAACAAAATAAAACAAAAAAACCTTAAAAGTTAAAACATTTGAATAGCTTTATAGTTTCCTGTATGTAAAATTGAATTCTGTTATCTATCTATCTATCTATCTATCTATCTGTCTGTCTGTCTGTCTGTCTGTCTGTCTGTCTGTCTGTCTATCTAGTTTGTCTAATTATTTTGTTGACTGAAATGAGTGTGTAGGCAGAAAGCAATTGAAAGTTGTAATAGGCTGCCATCTACTGGAGAAGCAGAACAATAGATTTTTTTTAAAAAGTGTTGCAAGGGTAAAGAACTTAAATGTAAAGCAGAAGAAAACAAAAGAAGAGATGTGATGTTTGCTTAATACTGGAAATTGTCATGCCAACTCTAGTATGCAATATTTGTGATATTTTGTTTTAATATTTGGTCAGACATTAGACATCTACAGAAACCTTCAGTATTTTCTTAAAATCCTACCACTTTCAAGACATTTGCACTTTCATGATACAAACGAAAAGTGGGGTCTCAGTGAGAAAGACTCACCCATGCTCTCTATCTGAGTGACAGAGGATGAGCCTTTGGTACTTCCATCAGTGGGGTTGCCCTCACTTAGATCATCACATATACATTTGGCTGAACATAACATGAGGGATGCATTACCAGGTTGAGCATCTCTGCTCTTGGCTGGTTTGACTTAGAGAACTGTGTGATTGATACTGCTCTTTTACTTGGCTCTAATATTTCCTTGTTTGTGCTGTGGACCCCCATAGACACCTTCACAGAGACAGGGACTTCTGAATAGCTCTGTGGCCCTGTTTAGTTTCAAGGTAATTGAGCAGTTGGTACTTTAGGTCTCATTCTAATGGGAAGGTGGAGATGAGAGTGACCTTGGCTTCACTAAAGTGGTGGTATTCCTGGAGTATACTGATGAGGCACAGATCTTGACTCCAGACTTCCAAGAGAAGAAGATAAACTTATTTGTTTAATTTGCATGGAATAAGAATGGAGAATAAATGATGGTTATACTGAGGTTATTTTGTAGAGTTTCATCACAGAGATGCTGACTGCTTAGCCTCCAGTTCTCCTAAGGGGACCATATATCCTGTCACAATTCAGAGAGAGTCTGAATATGATTAGTGAAGATGGAACTACATGTATGAAAGAAAATAGGCTTCCTTGGGAGGTAGGGGAGGGAGGAAGACAAGGGGAGGGAGAGAGGAAGTATAAGAGAGAGAGAGAGAAAGAGAGAGGGAGAGAAGAAGAAGGGGAGGAGGAAGAGGAGGAGGTGGAAAAGGAGGAGGAGAAGAAGAAGGGGAGGAGGAGGAGGAGGAGAAGGAGAAGGAGAAGGAGAAGGAGAAGGAGAAGGAGAAGGAGAAGGAGAAGGAGAAGGAGAAGGAGAAGGAGAAGGAGAAGGAGAAGGAGAAGGAGAAGGAGAGAAAGAAGAGACTGGATTCTGCAAATTGAAAAATCATAAGCTTGATGAAGATGTTGAGTCCTAGAATAGGAAGATAATAACCCTAAATCTTAAAAGTTTATCCAACCAGTCAGATGAAGAAATGACATTTATTTATTCTAAAAGTACTGAGGTCCTACACCATGAAACTAATGTTTATGATGGCTTCTAGAGACATTAGCAGAGCCTTTACCTCAATGGTGGAGAATTAGCAGGGAAGATGGCCACAGGTAAAGGTACACAAACACCAGATAAGCCAAATACATGAGTATAGAGAAGGAGGTCCTGGGAGGCACGGCAATCAGAATTGAGAGAAAGGGAAAGGGGTACCTTAAATATGAAGTGTCCTTTCCATTCTTTAAAGAATTTAAAATTATTTCAAATTAATTTTCTATTAAAACGTAAGTTGAGCTATGTATATGGCATATGATACTGTCATTTCTGAATGCCATGATGGTCAGCTATCAGCAAGCTTATGGGATCCAGCCTCATGTAAAGTTTTAAAGCATGTTATCTAAAGTCATCCTATCACAGTGGCAGGAGGCACCCACCCTCATCCCCTCCAGCCTAATATTCAATTTGCAGGTTTTACGGCTGATTTTTAGCTATTTCTTTGGCTGTTTACATTTACAGCATAGTACGATTTCTTGATTTTCCATTTTAATGATATCTGCTAATTTTTTTTTTATTGTGAGGATGTAGACTTGGCTGTCTTCTGCTAGCACTATCTTATGTACTGCATTCCTCTATTTTGTGGCAATGTTATGATTTCTACCGAAATCTCTTTCCATGTTTGCTTCGTTGATGTCAAGAGGGAACTCCTGTCTGTTTTATGAGGATGGAGCTGAGCTAAATATTACAGTGCACTCTCTGACTCTTGGCTCATATATTCACTTGCTTTTCTCTTAGATAGGAAAGGCTTGATCTGGTGGGCATTGCCTGTGGAACAGCCTGTTGTCTGTCAGTTCCTTTGGAAGTTCTCAGGAAACAAAGAACATTCTTTGCACTTACTTCTAAGGCTGGCTCTACCCTACTGAGTGGAGAAATCTACCCATTTCTGGTATTGAAAGTCCAGTTGGCACTCAAAATCAAGGTATATGATCCAAATAAGTATTTTTGTTTGCTTGATGTTTTAAATAACTAATGTGCTTCTTTCTTTCAATTCTGGGGTTTGGAAAGTCCAAATATCAAGGTAGAAGCAGATTTTAGAATATGGTGAAGGTCTCCTCCATACAGACAGCTGCTAATTTTAACTCCATACAGTGGAAACTAGCCAAAGGGCTGTATCACAGAGAGAGAGAGAGAGAGAGAGAGAGAGAGAGAGAGAGAGAGAGAGAGAGAGAGAGGCTATTTTGTCCTCATTCTAAATTCCTAAGGTTTTTTTGTTCCACATTGTTTAAAACATGGGTAGACAGACAAAGTGATTCGTGAGGCCCCTTGGAGAAGTCAGCAATGTGCCATGTGGTTCTGAGGCTTTAGGGTTTCTAAGCTTGTCAGTAAACTCCCCTCTACAAGCTCATCACTTCCAACGACCACCCTTTAGGTCTTCCCCAATATAGAGGCAACTTCCTACCTCTGTCCCACCAGTTCTTCTGTTCTCTGATATTTGGTCTACTTTGAGTTTCTTTTTTATTTATTTAATTTTATTTTTAATTTATTTTTTACACTCCATATTCCATTATCTGCCTCTTCATCCACCCTCCAACTGCTCCACATCACACATCTCCTTCTGACCCCACCCCATCTCCATGTGGATGCTCTGACCCCCCCACCCTACCTGACCTCTAAACTCCCTGGGGCTTCCAGTCTCTTGAGGGTTAGGTGTATCATCTCTGAATGAACACAGACCCGAAAGACCTCTACTGCATGTGTGTTGGGGGCCTCATATCAGGTGGTGTATGCTGTCTGTTTGGTGGTCCATAGAGGTTTGAAAGATCTCAGAGATCCAGATTAATTGAGACTGCTGGTCCTCCTACAGTATCGCCCTTCTCCTCAGCTTCTTTCAACCTTCCCTAATTCAACAACAGGGGTCAGCTGCTTCAGTCCATTGGTTGGGTGCAAATATCTGCATCTGACTCTTTTAGCTGCTTCTTGGGTCATTTGGGGGGGCAGTCATGATAGATCCCTTTTTGTGAGCGCTCTGTAATAGTGTCAGGCCTTGGGACCTCCCCTTGAGTTGGATCCCACTTTGGACCTGTTGCTGGACCTTCATTTCCCCAGGATCCTCTTCATTTCCATCCCTGTAATTCTTTCAGAAAAGAACAATAATGGGTCAGAGATGTGACTGTGGGATGGCAATCCCATCCCTCACTTGCTGTCTTCCTGCTGGAGGTGAGTTCTATAAACTCCCTCTCCCTACTATATGGCATTAACCAGCATGCTCAAACTTGGTTTCCTTTCTTTCTGGTGCTGAACCCTCAATTTTATGGATTCTATGGCTTTCTCATTCTTGGTTTGTGTTTTAAATTGGCGTCTTACTAATGCTTTTTTTTAAAGTATAGAATTACATGTTAGATAAAAATTCCTCTGAATGTTTAAGAAAGTATCCTCTAGAATCTCAGCATGACACAGGGCACTTCAGACCCCTCTTATAGATACATTCTTCAAGGTATCAGAAAAGTTCAAGTGCTGTCTCATTTAAGATGTCTGTCCCTCCACAGTCTTGTTTTGTGCTTCTCTTCTTCCCTGGATTCTCTTTTGTCCTGAAGGTAGAACATTAGGCAATTTCCAGATTGGATTGTCCGTTTGTATAATTGTCTCATCCTTTTCACTTTCTATCAGAATTCTTATACTTTATCTTCCTATATAAGAGCCAAATTTTAATTTGGTTCTTAGTTTGCCTTGAATTCCTGCCACCAGAACTTATGTTCCAAGTCAGAATTACTGCTCCTTTGTAAGAGAAACCAGCAACCTTAAGCTCAAGTCCATGGGGGTGAGGGTGAGAACGGGCTACACAGCCTACGTTCTTGAGTTTATGTAGAGGATTTAACTCTTCCTTTATGAAATCTCAAACAATGGTTTTTTTCCCCCAGCTTCTCTTTATATATTTGTCTTTAGGAGTAACTGATATGTCTAATTTCTGAAGCACATTTCCTGAAGCACAAACTAATGGCTTTTATTGATTTATTTTATTTTATACTTTACTTATTTTTACTTTTATGTATTTGTCTGTATGAGTGGTAGAACACACAGGCTGGAAGTGGTCATTGGCTCCCCCAGAGCTGCCAATGTGGATGATGTGCTCTAGAAAAAAAAAAAACAGGTGTTTCTAGAAGAGCTATCTTTCCAGTTCCTCAACTGGTCACAGTATTTTATTAATGCAGTTATAGCCATAACCAAGTTTAGAACATTTTATTACCTCCAAAATAAATTAATACCCACCAATAATCTGTCTATTTCCTCTAGTCCTAGGCAACTACTCATCTACTTTTATGTCTATGGATTTGCCTAATCTAGACAGTTCATACACATGGAATCATGTCATATGCCAGTTTTTTATACCTGATTTCATTCATTTACTATTAAGTAACAACTTCATTGAAGTGTAATATGTTTCATTTTTACTCATCAGTGATTTTCTGCTATCTGTAGATGCACTATTGGTCCACTCATCTGTTGTTAGGTAGCCACATTCTCCCCACTGTTAAGCAATTTTGAGGAATGCTGCCATAAATATTTGTGTGCATTTTGTGTGCAGACACATGCTTTTAAGTTTTCACCTCTTATGGCTGAATTCTATGACTAGAATCACTTGGTGGCTCTACCTATAGTCTTTTGAGGAACACCTGTACTGTTTCTCAAAGTGACTGTACTGCTGCTGTATATATTCCTGTTCACAGTGTATGAGAGTTTCAATGTTCAGCATCATTACTAGCATTTTCTGTGATCTATCCTCTGAACATAAGCATCCTAATGAATATGAATGCTACCTCATTTGCATTTTCCTGGCAGGTGACCATGTTAAACATTCATATGTTTAATATGCTTCTTGGCCATTTTAATTTCTTTTTAAGAATTAACTACCCAAAATATTTGCTTGTTTTAAAACTAAGTCATTTTTTCTTTTATTAATGAGTTCTGAGAATTATTTCTTTAATTTTTATTATATTACTTTTGTTTAGTCTTTGATCAGTGTGTAATTTGTAAATGACTTACACTCAGTAAAGAATCCCCACCTATGAAACTCACAGATTCAAAACTGTGTGTGTATACATTTGCATGTATGCTTTCCTATAGTTGGGGTTTAGAAAAATGAGAGAGGTGAGCATGATGGCACACAACTGAACTTCTAGCATTTAGGAGGCTGAGGCAGGAGGATCATAAATTTGAAGCTAGCCTAGGCTACAAAGCAAGACACTGTCTCAAAAAAAAGGTTTGTTTCTGTAAGTATACATCAATAATAAACTATTGTGAGTGCACAGACCAGAAGCAAGTGAAGTCTGAACTCTTTGTCAATTATGTAACAGTCAAGAGAGAAGACAAGCGCACGTAGCACAGAGCTGTGTATGTCCTCCATCTTTTCTAACTTACTAAAATGTTGCTATACTTTCTAAAAAATTAGATGTATGACACAACTCACTGGTCATATGATGCTTAACAAGAAGGAAGAACAAAGTGTGGATGCTTCAATCCTACTTGGAAGTGGGGGGACAAAATAATCATGGGAGGTGGAGGGAGGGAAAAGGGGGAGCAGGATCAGGAATGGGAAGAGATAGAAGAGAAGTCCAGAGGGTCAGGAAAATGAATAAAAATAGGTAGCAGTTGGGGTGTAGAATGGGAGGAACCACTAGAAAGTCCCATACATGAGGGAAGTGAGAGGTTCCCAGGATCCAACAGGAATTATATTAGCTGAAATACCTAACAGAGGGGAGGTAGAACATGGCCCCCAGTTGAGGGATGGTGCCATTCACCCATCTTGAAAGTTCCTGTCTAAAGGAAATGTAGGAACAAAAAGTGGAGCACAGACTGAAGGAAAGGACATGCAGAGACAGCCCCACCTTGGGATCCATTCCATCTGCAGACACCAAATGCCAAGAAATGCTTCCAGACAAGAGTCTAGTATGGCTGCCTTCTGAGAGGCTCTGCCAGCATCTGACTAAGACAGATGCAGATACTGCCAACCATCGAATTGAGCCTGGGGACCTCAATGGAAGAGTCAGAGGAAGGACTGAAGGAGCTGAAGGGGATTGCAACCACATAGGTAGAACAATAATATCAACTAACTGAACCCCCTAGAGCTCCCAGGGACTAAATCACCAACCAAAGAGTATACAAGGATGGGTCCATGGCTCCAGTTACACATGTAGTGGAAGACTGCCTTATCTGACATCAATGGGAGGTGAGGCCCTTGGTCCTGTGGAGGCTTGTTGCCCCAGTGTAGGGGAGATGTTAGAGGGGTTAGGTGGGAGTGATCAGTGGGGGAGCACCCTCTTAGAGACAAAGGAGAGGGAGGATGTGATTGGGAGATTTGTGGAGAAGAGACCGGGAAGGGGGACAATATTTGAAATGTAAATAAATAAAATAATCAGTAATTTTAAAACTTAGATGTAGATCCTCAATGATCAGGCAACAGACATTCAAATATTTGGTTTACACAAATGATAAAGTTTGATGTTTTGAATGGCTATGCTTTCTCAATAGATAAATTGTTCTATATAATAACATACCTCACTGTGATTGAGGTAAACATGTACTCTCTTGTCACTGATAGGAAGTCACTTAGACTTTTTGTGAGCCTGAGTCCTAGTTGAGTTTCTCAGATTTTATATGAAGTCATTACCCACATTTTTTCTACTGGGGAATTGAACTTAGAATGGTTGGCACAGTATTTTACTATAACAACATATCATAGAATAATTAATTGTTTGAAATGACCTGAAAGACAATGATTTTCCTCTGCTGGTTTATGTAGAAGGTGGTGATGGTACGAGACCAGGAAAGCAGAGAAGCGAGAAAATTTGATGTGTGTTTTAGAATTGATGGTTATTTCAGCTCCTGGTCTGAAGCATAAAATCAGATCTGGAAAACAGACAACTGTACCATGGTGGAAAAAGAATATTTGGTGATAACAAATCATCACTGATGAAATGTTTTGATTATTTACTGACAGGTGCAAGATATAGAAGGATGAATGAAGTAAACAATGTTTTTCCCATATGATTATTATAATAAAAGACATCATCTAATAAGTTTTCCCTATGAAAGAAAAGAGCAGGGTGTTGTGAAAAACAGAATGAAATAAATCTTCATAAAGAGTAGAACTTGACATTGAAGCAAAAACATGAAGCTTGATAGGTGTCTAGATGCAGTTGAACAATCATCATTTCTGAAATGATGGATGGGGGAAATATTTTATTCAAAGTTAACAGTTGCTGCAGAAGCTTCATTTTAAAGGTTTTGGTACCCAAGAGAAATAAAAATACCCAATAAATCAGGATACAATGAATGATGGGTGATATCAGCAGACAGCAGTTAATGTTTTGGAGAAAGGAAAGATGCTGTTTCTTTGAGAAATACACAAAAGGTGGGGAAATGAGGTGAATTTTGAAGCAATTAATGTATTTAGTTTCTATATCCTTTATATTAGATTCCCAATTGAACAGGGCCAGTGTAGAAACATCTATAGTGCTGACAGTTAGCAGCAACATTCCAGGCTGATATAGGCCTGTGATTGCTGTGAGCAATCTGGATATAGGCTCCATGTTTCTGTTTATAGCAGCAGTGGGTTTGATTTAATTTGTCCAAGATGACTTTTAAACTAGTGTTTCATTATTCTTTAATCATGTTTCAGCTACAGCTGGAGAAATTTTCTGAAGGGATTATAAATTATATTTCATCTGCAGGGATGCATTTGTTTGAGTGAGGTCAAGAAGCCAGTAAAGATGTTACATTAAAGTTAGCAATGCCTTTGACTCTGTGAGGTAAACAACACCTTCAGGTATCATATGTGACTTGGTTATATGTCAGTAGGCTAGAAGGCTCTCTAGGAGCAGATTTTCTGTTTGGTAGGTAACTTTTAGTTTTAACTATAAATATGTATTAACACATGTTATTCTTATACCAATTAATTCTGCATTTTATTATTCAATTCTTAGAAAATGTATTCATTTTATTGAAGTTGCAAAATACACCTGAAAAATTTTCAATATTATATAAAATGGGATAGCATGTTTGGTGGATGGGCTTGGCAAGTTGGAAGCAATTGTTGTGCACTTTTCATATAGCCATTGGGTCATGTGACTAGAGTTGAGTGGGGATGATATGGTTTGGCTAACATTAAATGTTTTATTCATCTCTAAAGGGTTGTCTGTGCAGTGTTACCTCGCATAGTAAGTTAGTTATACTATTGCTTTGACAAAAGGTTACCTGAGGCAAACAACACAAAAACAGTTTTTTATGGCTCATAGATTTACAGAATTTAGTACATTGCAATTGGCCATGATGCATTTGAGTGTTTGGGGATTCTGAATATCACAGGAGAAGTATGTTGTAGAATAAAACTGTTGACGTCTTAGTGACCAAAAGGCAAAGAGTTAGAGGAGTAAAGAACTGGGCAACTAAACCAGAATTCAAAAGCAGGCCCTGACCAACCTTCTTCCAGTGAGGACTAGTCTTCTACCACCTTTCAGAAGCACCACCAGTAAGAGATCAAACACATAAGCCTTAGAGGGGATGTTCCAGATATAAATTATAGCATTTGGTATCCCTTTGAAAACTTTCCTCCTATTTCTCAAAAGTTTATTCTTGCTACTCCTTGTACCTTTGCTCTAAGAGATGGCAGATTATAATGACTTCCTCAACTTGTCTCCAAAAGCCAAGATTTATCTTCCCCCTTCATGCTCCATTTTTTTTTAGGAGAAAATAGTGTTGTCCATGAGACTCTGGCAATGTGGTACAAATGAGGGCCATACCCCTTCATGTGTTTCTGCTTTCTTAATCATAGTGATGGGTTCAGAGACAATCCCTGAGCTCTCCCTATGTGACGTTTTGGCCAAAATGACACTGTCAGATGAAATGTTAGTTATTCTGTAGAGATCATCAAGATATGACAGGGAACACTAGGCATGTCCAGCTTCCTCCACTGATTACATAAGCCACTGCTGAAATCCACCATGAACATGCCTTTTTATTTTAGCTGTTTAATGTTTCATTCTTTGACACGCTGTTTAATAGAAAACTAGTATTAGAAATGAGTTTGGTGAGTGAGAACAGAACATATTCTGAATCCATACCCTGGAAACAGTAGCCTGCCCTGCTTGGTCTGTGTCTGTGTAGAGCAGAACAGCACCAGCATGAAGCCCCTTAGAATCAGACTAGAGACCTCCCAGGGCTTTTGTAGGGGCAAGACCTCCTATAATCTGGGCCATCAGAGAACTTGGGATAGACTTTGTGATGGGAAAAAGTCACGTTTTGAAGCCTTATCAATATGTATGTAAAGAAAAATACATGGTAACAATAAACTAACTCACAGAAGAATGAGTCTTTAAGTCTGTCCGTATGCTGTGAAATAGGCTATCACTTGTCCTGAGACATGGTCTCTGGACGTTGATTCTTATTTACCAACTTCCACTGAGTAAGGAGTAATTATCCTTCTCTGAATATAGCTTCTTCTTACTTTCCCGCCTTTTAACCAAGTGTTCTCTATCACAATACAACATATACTTCAAGGTGGTCTGAAGATGTAATCTCCTCAAAGCAGTGTGTCTTTATTGGCCCCAGCTAACATCATACTCCATCTCTCTAGGATTTTATACTTCCCTTAACACTGATGCTTTATGTCCCCCATAATTGTAAGTACACTCAATTTTATGAAAGGTTTTATAATGTTAGAATCAGGAGACTGGTCAATCTAACTTTAATCTTCCTTGTAGTAATACTTGTGTTATTTTGCTAATCTTACCAATTGCTCACAAAGTTTGGGTTTAAATAAAGGCATATTTCATCATCTCATGGACCCATATCTACTGTCCCTCCCTTAGTCCCTCTAGGATCTATCACTATCAGGGAGATGGTGTTTCTTTGAACTCTTCAAAGCACAGAAGTTTGGATCTGACTCGTTCTTTCTGTTCAGCCTGGCCCCCAGGACATAGAATGATGCTGCTCACATTCAGAGTGAGTCTTCTTTCTTCTGGAACCACCCTTGTAAATATGCAGAAATCTGTCATGTAAGTGATTATACTTCTATGGACAAGACTGACCATCACACCATACTTCTCCAAGTTTCTCATGAATGAACTCTATTAGTTTGACAGGGGTGAACACAATGTATATCAGCATGTTAAAAAAAAATTAAAGGTGAAAGATGTGCGCAGTTGAGTTTGCTCTCAAATGTGTCCAGTGGGCTTTAGCAATGTGGGACCCAGTCTTGAGATGAACACTGTTTTCCTTTGTAACAGCTTTGTTTTAGAAGGATCATTTTAGAAAGCTTTTTGGTGACAATATCTTCTCTCACTGCATACTGAGGTCTGAAATGGAAGAGCTTTGTTATAATCACAAACTCAATTTGGTCTGCATTTTCACTAGAAAATGTCTTAACTAGATATTAGAGATAAGGGGCTGGGCCCCCTGCTTCTTTGTGTCCTTGAATCTTATAGCGTTGAACTTAACGCATAATATGCCACACTCATTATGGACTGTAAATTATTTTATGAATTATTAATTTAATCATGTAGGTTCATTATTCATACATAAAGCTTTCATTTCTTTTTTTAAAATAGAATCAAAGTTTACTTTGATTCATGATCTTTCATTATAGAAGCTTTATGCTCAGGATGCAGCTTCTTTAATTCACTAAATATTTACTGGTCTTCTATTATCAGAAGGGTTATGGGTTGTTAAAAAACAAAATAGTATTCAATTATTTAATAAAGTTTCAATTTGACATAGGAATGTAAAATGGTCTCTAGCTTAAGTATCTACTTCTATCAACTGCTAGTGGCTGCTTGGTATTGTAAGAAAGATTGTGAGGTCTAATCCACATTTAGGAGAAAATAGTCTAGTGGTCAACTAATAATGCCTGCCATTTACTTAGGAAATGAGACTGACAATCCAAATGTCATATATATTGTAATCCAAGGATGATGGATGCATTCAAACTCTAGAGAATGGAAGACATTTATTTTTAGTAGAACCAGTTAATAGCTTGATCAGATTCATTTGATACAGAGTAAGAGTCAAACAGTATATGGCTAATACATAGAATGCCATTCAGCTTTTCATCCTATGCCCATGTATATTGAAACTCCTCTTCTTCATCCTAATCAGTACTGAGAGAGATTGAAAATCATGAGAAACTCTTATTTAGATATTCAAGTTGAGACCTCAAAACCAAAGGGAATCATCTATGGAAACTCAGTACTCAAAGCAGAGGGAGAAATGTGGAGAGCTTCATGGTGCCACTTGCTTCTATACACTTGGCCAGCACAAAAGAAATAAACTCAAGGCTGGAATCTGACTTTGGGCCAGGACTCAGGAAATAGGCCCAGATTGAGAAACATTTACATTTGAGTTAATGCAAAGCTCAGAGTGGGCTCAGCAGAGGCTTGTGTGGCACTCGTTGTGTCTTAGTCATTCTGACTAGCCCCTAGCAAGGTGTTCATCGGGATTTTGTTTATTGCCTTGCTTATTCCTTGACCCAGAACTGATTTTATCATTTTGTATGTACTTAAAGTGGTATAAAAGCAGACTGGAAAAAAATAAACTTGCTTCAGCCTCAGAACTGGCTGGGGGTCAGGTTATAATATTGCTTAATTGTCCTTTTTCTTTTTAATTCTCGCTCTTGCTCTGGAGAACCTGTTGACTGATTGAACAGGCTTGGTCAGAGAAACAAGAGAAAAGACCAAGGCCCTAGGATAAGACTTAGTTAAGTGGGTCAAAGTAGATGTGGTACATGAAAGAGTGTGGCAATAGCTTCAAGAGATGAGATTTGGAAGTCAGATTTGGATGGATTAGCTTGGAGAAGCCCAGTGGACATAAATGCCATGCATGGAGATCAGAGTAGTACAACCCAACTAACCTAACCCAAGAAGTTAGGTTATCAGAGTAGTACAACCCAACTAACCTAACCCAACTAACCTAACCCAAGAAGTTAGGTTATCAGAGTAGTACAGCCCAACTAACCTAACCCAACTAACCTAACCCAAGGAGTTAGGTTATCAGAGTAGTACAGCCCAACTAACCTAACCCAAGGAGTTAGGTGAGAAGCCATGTGTAATGGCTGGTCTTGGCTGTCAACTTTTCTGCATTAACAGATGTCAAAGACCAGAAAAAAAAATACATACCTCTGTGTGTCTGTGGAGATGTTCCAGAAAAAACACCTACATGTAGGAGAGTAATTGGTGAGGAAAGACCTTCCCTCAATGCAAGGAGCAATTCCCATTGGGCTGTAGGTCTTGGTGGCAAGAAATCTAGGTAGGCAGCAGGCCTGGTTAGGAAGCCACTTTCTTTGCTGAGCAGTGGTGTCTGTTATCATTGTATTCATCAACAGATGCTGTGTAACCCGGCCCCCCAAATCCCTTGTGTAATAAATACATAGACATCCTTTTGTTTCTGTTACACTAGAAGATCCTGACTAGGTTTAGTTTTACTAAGTGGAGAGTTAAATACTAAAAGCATCTGGAAGCTTGGCTCATGAGACTTGTGAACAGGTTGGTGTGCATTTAATTCTCCCAACAACTTAGAGTAAATGTTTCTAGAGGAATTGGTAATGATTTGTTTGCAACTTCTCTGGTACATGAGAGCTTTCTTATATTATTAACACTGGGAATTTGAAACTCTGAAATAAAGAACCTATAGCCTCTTGTCTCTAAGGTAGTTTTCAGATATTAGCGATGAGTACAGATGTTTATTTTAATATAAGGCAATTTATTTATGTTTATCCTGGTTCTTTCTCTCTTAGCAGCAGCTGACTGCTTGCAGCATTTTATCTAGAAGTGGGGCCTTGTGAACTTTTCCCCATCCATTTAGAATGTTGACTGTATCTGTGCAGGTCATGTGCTAGCAAACATATTGTTGAGAGTTCATGGCTGACAGTTTCCCTGTCAAGAGACATAATCTTTCTGTAGTGTGATGGTTGGTATATGTTTAGGCCAGGGAGTGTCATGATCAGGAGGTGTGGCCTTGTTGGAGTAGGTGTGGGTATGGAGTTTAATACCCTAGTTCTAGCCTGGAAGTGAGAATTCTGCTAGCAGCCTTCAGATGAAGATGTAGAACCCCCAGCTCTGCCTGCACCATGCCTACCTGGATGCTGCCATGCTTCTGCCTAGATGATAGTGGACTGAACCTCTAAACCTGTAAGCCAGCCCCAATTCAATCCTGTCCTTTATAAGATTTGCATGGTCATAGTGTCTGTTCACAGCCATAAAACCCAAAGACAGAAGTTGGTACCAGGAGTAGGGTTTTGCTGTAATAGGCCTGAGTTTGCTTTTATTTAGAAGAATGTGGATTTTGAGACTTTGGATTTGGAAAGCAGTGGAACACTTTAAATGGGGCTTAATGAGAGTGATTTCAATTGTGTGGACCTGGCCCAAGAGGTTTCAGTGGAGAATTTTAATATGTGGCCTAGAGACTGTTTTTGTGGGATTTTGGTGAAGACAAGGGCTACTTTTTGTCCTTGTCTGAAAAGTCTGCCTGAGGCTAAGGTGAAGAGACTCAGATTAATTGCATTGACAAAGGAAGTCTCAGAAATGCCCATTCTAGACTTTCTTAAATCTCACAAAGAACATTTTAAACAAGCATAGCAAGCTGAGAAAGGAAAAACATAAAAATGTATGTTTTGAGTATTAAAGGGGTACCAGGAAGTAAAATGGAGCTGAATCCTGTGTTGAAGGGAGTGAGACTTTGGGGAAAGATTCTACCCAGCTAAGTTTAGATCAAGGCATGGTGGTACACGACTTCAATCCCAGGAGGCAGGCATGCAGATCTGTGAGTTCAAGGTCAATCTACAGCCAAGCTTATGCAGTGAAGAAGTTGGAAAAGAGAAAGCTAGTGATAATGTCATAGAACAAGGGGGCCATTTTCAAGCTCTTGCAAGCTCAGAATTCAGAGCTTCGACCTCGCGCCTCTGGCTTTAGAGTGAAAAATAGAAGGGACAACTGGGACAATTTATGCTGGTTAGCTAGAGCTAAGAAACTAGCAGTGATTAAAAAGAAGCCAGCATCACTGAGGTGAAATCTTCTGGGAAGGTTTTTTTTGTTTGTTTGGTTGGTTTTTGTTGTTGTTGTTGTTGTTGTTGTTGTTGTTTTCTGAGAACACAAAAAAGCTGTTTTCCAGAGATAGAGAAGGTTGTACCTTGTGCTGTAGCTGTACTTGGTATGGTGTAAGAGTCACTTAGGTGATACTGGGTTTGAAGGTATGAAGGGGTCATGAAGAGAAGCTAAGGCTTGGCACTGTGAGAGGCCATGGAAGAATACTGGTGAAGGTACAGCTTCAGCTGTAGTTTATGGCCCAGGATTGAAGGGGTTATGCAAAGGAGTTGAGGCTTGGCACCATAAAGAGAGCCTATGAGAGACTATTGGTGAAGCCTAGTTGCTGTGGACGACCCCAGTGTATTGTAGATGATGGTACCATGAGATGATCTCCAGGAACAGCAGCAGCATTGGAGTGGATCAACCTGAACTTAGAACTACAGAGGACAGAGCTGGTGAAACCCAGAAGATCATATGTGGATCCCAGATATTGAAACAAGAAATTGTAACATTAAGGTTGCCTTGGAGACCCCAAGATTTTCAAGATGGCAGAACCATAGGGTATCTGCTGAGGAATATGGCTAACAGTGGAACCAACCTAGAATAAAGAAGTTTGTTGCAGTTGAAAAAGATGAAAAAGGAGTTGAAGATCTGAAGACCGCTTTGACGTGGAGATGGAGAGTTTGGAATTTGCCCAGCTTGTTTTGTGTCTTGCTTTGGGGATTACAGTTAAGTGCCTGGATGAATCTCAGAAGTAACTTTGAACTTTTAACATTGTTGAGACTGCTATAGAATGGGGACTTTGGAAGTTGGACTACATGCATTTTTTATTATGCTATGTTTAGGTATGGCTCCCATAGAATCATATGTTTGAATAAGCCTATGAGGGCCAGGGAGTGGAATGTGCTGATTTGTATATGCTTGGGCCAGGGAGTGGCACAATCAGAAAGTATGACCTTCTTGGATTAGGTATGTCATTGTGGATATGGTATTTAATAACCTAGTTCTAGCTGCCTAGACATGAGTATTCTGCTAGCAGCCTTCAGATGAAGATGTAGAACCTTCAACTCTGCCTGCACCATGCCTGCCTGGATGCACCATGCTCCTGCCTTGATGATAATGGACTGAACCTCTGAACCTATAAGCCAGCCCCAATTAAATGTTGTCATTTATAAGACATGTGTTGGTCATGGTGTCTGTTCACAGCAGTAAAACCCGAAGACATGCAGTTATTTGGATCCTCTGGCTGTTAAAATCTGTCTGCCTCCTCTTCATGGTGGCCCACAAGCCTTACTCATAGGAGTTATGTTGTAGATCATCCAATGGGGCTCAGCTCTCCCCATGTAT
Organism: Mus musculus; assembly: GCF_000001635.26. Classification (NCBI taxonomy): domain Eukaryota; kingdom Metazoa; phylum Chordata; class Mammalia; order Rodentia; family Muridae; genus Mus; species Mus musculus. The sequence goes on along the minus strand of NC_000077.6, from coordinate 28,595,224 downwards.
TCTGGGAATTTTGTCTATAATAACCTATTTGTTAGTAAAAATAAACTTTTTTGATAAGCAGCAATAGCTGCACTTTGGGTATGAGAACAACTACAAGGCAGTTGGAAACTCTAGTATTTTAGAAAAATGGCAGAAATAGGTTTTCTTCCAAGGTCATGACCTTTACAGCCATGGATTCTTGGCTAGGTTTACAGTCCATGCATGAGTTCTTTCCTAACCAGGCAGTTGTTGGTTATCCCCAGTATATAATTGCTACCGTGGCACCTTTGAGGTTTCTTGCCAGGCTTGGCAGTGTTGTGTTCAGTTTAAAACTTGCTAAGATTGTTGATAATATTTTCCTTGGCAGCTTGCACAACACCTTCTGACACTAGGAGATAGTGCTCAGGAATGAGGCTCTCAGGTCAGCTTGACCTTTCCAGGTTCTCTGATGGAAGTATGTGGTGTCTCCAGCAATAGGGTCTTTCCTTCAAGTTTTCGCAGGCAACCAGGAACAATAGTGTATATTGTTGTGGGGGGTCTCTTGGGCCTTTTGACTAACAACTCAAAGGGAATTATCAATGACTAATATTTTTTGTCATATACTTGGTAGCTCCTGGGAAAGCATTATCTGCTATGTGGTGTAGCTCCATTTAAACTATATCTGTACATAAATGTATACATTATATGTGTATTTTAAAGTAATTTTGTAGAATATAGGCTTTCCTATGGCTTTCTCAAACATCCTTAGCATTATTTATCCCTATTCTTTCTCTCACCCTCTTCATTTCACTCCCTCTGTTAGGTTGATCTGTTTATCTTTTCAGAATAAAAAAACTTACATTTCCACTGCAGAGTCACATTTAGTTTCTAAGCCTGTTACCATAGCAAGAGCTCTCTATTCCCCAGCTTTCCCTGGCTGCATTGTTTATGTTTCTGAATCATTTCTCTCCCCACTCTCATGGTGTTGCTGTTCACTCCCTTCCTCGTCTTTGTTAAATATTGGTATACTGTATATGTGAAATTGCTTGGAGCCCTCATGTGCACCCCTCCTCCTCCATTTGTAGAATAGACAAATTCATGTTGACTGGTTGCGTTCTGATGGCAGCGGCATAGTATTCTTAGGCTTGGGACATTGTACTCCTAGTTGTCACACATGTGTTGTACTTGACAGCACCCTGTCTGTAGCTGATAAACAGGGATTTTTACACGGTTACACTTCTGCAATTTTTGGGACTTGGAGCTCACAGAATGATTACTCAGTCTTTATTTCTGTTAATTTTTGACTTGTTTATATCATTCCTGGCCTTGAGGATTCTCATTTTCCCTATCATCAGCATCATTGTCATCATCTTTTTTTTTTTCTGTTCTCTAGCTCAGGTTAACATTTTCACAGACCTACCAGGAGGGGAAGTCTGGGTTTTGTTTTGATTTGCTTACTGGAAAGGAAGGTTTAGCACTGTGCCCTTTCCCTATGTGCTTCACTTAAGTTAGATGATTTTCTGAAAGACCCTGTTTTAAAAACAAACAAGAAAACAAGCAAACAGAAGAAGAACATGAAAATGATGTTTCATTCCAGCAGCTTATAGAGGGGCCTACCTTTTATTGGGGTATTAGATGTAGCCCAAAGCAAGGACAATTGAGAAACTAATAGTGAGGGAGGATATAGTGGAGGTCTATGTAGGCAAGACTCTAAGTACCAACTCTAAACAACATCAGCAATCCTTAGAGAAGATATAATGTAGACCATGCATGAGTTAGCAGACTGAAATCTCCACTATGGTACCCAGATCAGGGGAAGTGAAGCTTCAGTAAGAGTACAGCGTATGGCCCACAATGCACTGATGTATAGTGATTATGTTTTAACTTGACTGGACCATTTCATGTTACTATTTGATTTAAAATGTTTTGGGCAAGTCTTTGAAGTATTTATGGATAAATTGAGCATCTGCAATGTAGATTGAGTAAAGCAATCACAGACCCCACTGCAAGGAGGGCTCTACTGAGCTCCTAGAAAAATAAAGAAAAGATAGAGTGAGGGGAATTCCTTGTCTATCCTCAAGCTGGGACAGGATTTTGTTTGTTTGTTTTGTTTTTGTTTTCTGATTTCACACTTAGATACATACTTTAACCCACACAACTCTTTACTTGGGTCCCAGACTGTCAGAGTCACATACATTGAAGCTGTTGGCTCTCAGCAATCAGGTTTAACTGTTAGGTACTCTTACCCTCTGTGATTACATTCTATATGTATAGGCATTCTGTCTTTCCATTTCTCCATCCATCCATCCATCCATCCATCCATCCATCCATCCACCCATCCATCCACCCCATAGTTCTGTCTACCTGACTTTATTTATCAGGGGAATCCAAAGTAACACGTGACTGGAAACATCACTGCAGAAAAGAGTGCCTATTGCTAATTCATACAAAGCTTCCCTTGTGGATTAACCAAGGTTTCAGACCTGACTTGGGTGTGGGTGTGGAGAGGTTGGTGGATATAAGTGAGAACTCACGTTCCCCTTTATTTGAATGTAGTTTAGGGGGTTGGATGTGGGATGAAACTCTTATCCTCTATATTGTCAGTTCTTGCAACTCCATAGGGTCAGAAGTTAACTAGAGCATACTTCTTTAGCTAGGTTAGTGGTGAATAGTTAGAGGATACTTTGCTCTTTGGAGAGATAACAATGTGGAGACAAATAATATGCATCAAAAATGCTATATTTTTGGAAACATGGTCACTTCATCATTTTGACACAAAAGCTCTTTACATAGTGTCATCATCATTTTAATGGTTCAGAAACCAGAGCAAGAGAGGAGATGCCATGGCCTAGTTGTAACTGGAGGTCAGCTTGCATTCCCAGTTATGCTATACACTGGGCTTCTGGTAGTTTGCTGTTTTTACCTGTAGTCCCACAAGATTTCAGATTTTACTAAAATCCTTTCACCTAACCTCTTGGAAAATTGAGATGATTTATTTATGATTATACTTTTTATATGAACAAACATTGGGAATCTGGGAGGTATAGAGTTCTATGGATTCTGTTGTTGTTTGTCATGAGAAAATGAGCCTATTGTTATATATGCTAGCATAGATTTCTACTGTTATTGTCTGAAACTTTCTCTATTCTAACTATAGCTATAGAGATGAGACTCTGTATACATTCAAATAGACATGATAACACACAGGCATGCATTATCTACAGATACACACATATAACACATATAAACATGGGCATTTTGTTCAGTGAGTTGCTAAAGTTAGTATTCAAACTTTACTTGGGCCAACATGGCATTATAAAGACCTCTGTAGCAGAGGCTGAATGAGAGGTTATTGTGGGACCATGAGAGGCAACCTGTGTTCTAGTTGAGGGAAGCTTACTCCAGAGATCCAGTAGAAAATTCTACAAGGGACAGAGCAGTGAGCCAAGTTCCTAGACACAGGTGCCTGACACGCGGCCCCCAAATCCATAATCCTGTGACATAGACAATGTTCAAACTCCTGAAATTCTGGCTAGACTCTACCCTCACAGTTACCTAGTAATAGTCAGGTATACTCTGCTCCACAGTTCCCTGACAACAACAAGGTAGCCCAGACCACTATAAAAGGAGCTGCTTGACCCCTTCTCTCTCTCTTAAGCTCTTATCTCTCTTAGTCTCATCTCTATTTCTCTTTCTCTCCCTCCCTTCCTCCCTCTCTCCACATGGCCATGACCAGCCTCTCTCTTCCTACCTTCTATCCTTCTCTCTGCCTTTTTACAATAAAGCTCTAAAGCCATAGACCATCTCTGCTCATCAAGACCCACCGTACTTGAACAATGGAATAGGCTTTCCTCTAAAGAGCTGCATCTAACCTCCTGTGCTCCAGCCACGGACCGAACTAAGGGCTCTTGCCTGAGTGGGAACCACCCAGCACCCCCTCTCCCCCTGCACTCTTCTCCCTTCCACCCTGGGGTTGACTGAGCTGCTCCTGGGGCCCTCACTTTGTTCTCAGCTCTTCTGTGCTATCCAGTGATGTCCTGCAATGCCCAAGAGCTAGAACCTGTCATCGCTGGCCTCCATGAGGCCCAGAGACCTTGACTTGCTCCCTCTCTACCACCCCAAGGACTGGGGTTCCATGGCTTCCCACAGCCAGATGCCCACCAGGGGCTATTTGGAGAGTGGGCAGTAGTCCCCTGCATCTACCCCCGCCCCTCAGAGCACCGAACTCTGGAAGGATGCGGGTTCTCTTCCACACTCTTTATTTTTCCATGTGTGTTGCCCAACAGGTTATTTCTTTAGTGTCTGGTGTGGTGCTCATTCGCAGTCAATAGTGAACACATAGCAGGAATATTATGATGCAATTTAGAATTCTGTGTGCCCTAGGGAGAAGATGAAAGTCACTGAATAGAGAACCCATGTTTTGGTTTTGTTGTGCTTCCTACTATTCAAATTGACTTTATGATTTCTTGGCCTTTTACATAAGGGGCACTGCATGAAAATTAAAGCAACATAGTTATCTATACTTTGTACCAAAAATATGCACCTTGGAGGTGCAGCACATTACATTTATTAGCATTATTAACAGATTCCTGAACAGTTTTCTAAGCAATGGTGATCCTCACATTCACCCAGGAGGGTTGGGGAACATTCTAGGTAAAGAACAATTAAAAGAGAATGGTTGAATCAGATCTCAAAAAACACCTCAGAATTATCTTCACCTCACATGTTACTGCTTATCAAAGGTTCAGTTCTAGATTGGCAACACATTGGCATGTTAGGAACAGGAAGAAATTCAAAGGACGTTCTTAGGTATCATGTGAACTTTCAGTCTTTTTGGCAAATGAAGGATTCCCTCTAAGAGAGGCAGTAGAAGGATTTTCCTCCAGTTCTTCATTGACTTCTATTTGACTCTGGTTTGCATTTAGCGCCCTTAGACTCTGGTGTACTTACATATTACCCAGGGACCCTGTTAAAACGCAGATGTCTTTTCAGTAATCCTGAGATGCAGGTGGAGAGCTTGCCTGCCTAGTATTGCTAACCTATGGGAATGACCTTAATCTCACCTTTCTGTTTAATAATGATAACTCCCAGTATTTACAAGGCAATAGTATTCTAGAATGTTACTTATGCCTCTAGTGGGTAGATGAATGGTGTAGACAGATGAATAGGACTCACAGGACTTTTTCAGGCATCCCAAAACCTCAGAAAAAGGGTATGTAAAGGGTACCTTGTCACTCTTGCTGTCCATGGACCACCACCACCACCACCACCACCACCACCACCAACAACAACAACAACAACAACAACAACAAATCAGATGAAGGAGGTGAGCCAGGGTCCACATAGTTGTGTTAGAAACAGTCTTCTCAGGGGCTATAGAGATAGTTTGGTGGTTACAAACACTTGCTGCTTGGACTAAGGACCAGAGTTTGATTTTTAGCCTGCAAGTTAGAAAGCTCATAACTGTATGTAACTCTAACTCATCTACTACTCTCTTTTAGAGTCTGTTGGCATCCACACTTACTTGCACATGTTCCTCTATCCATAATTAAAATTGGAGGTGAAGGGATGGCTCAGCATATAAGAACACTTGTTGCTTTTGCAGAGAGCCAACAGGTTTCCAGAAGCCACATGGAGGCACATAACCATCTGTAACTCCAGTTCCAAGGAGTCTGAGGCTCATTTCTGGTCTCCACAGGCAGCAAGCACATCTGAGGTGAACATACATACATGCAGGCAAACACTTATAATATAATATAAAATAAAAATAAATAAATATTAAAATTAAAATAAATATTAAACAGAAAAGAAAATAAACAACCTTTTAATACACATTTGCAGAGCTCATTTCTTATCAGTGGCATGCACATTTCTGGTGGGAATCTGTGTTATGAAACATGTCACTGCTAGGGGGTCCCTATGCTGATCAGTAAATGTTATTAAATATATAAAATCCATCCATTTCCTAAAAGAGTTACAGAGTCCTCTTACAGGTCAGATAGCAGACATAGCTATGTTGCCCCAGGTATTCACAATTTAAAATGAAAATTAAAAGAATGATAGTAAGAACTGGCCTCTCCCCCTCCTGCCTCTCTCACTCCCTCCTGCCTCCCCTCCTCTAGCCCCTCTTCCTCTGGCCTCTACCCCTCCCACCTCTTTCCCTCTTGCCTTTCCTCCTCTAATCTCTTCCCTTCTGTCCTCTCCTCCTTTAACCTCATCCTTTGCTCCTTCCTCTCCTCCAGCCTCTGTCTCTCATGCCTCTCCCCCATCCTGCTGCCTCCCCTCCTCCTGCCTCTTTTCTCCTGCTTTTCTCCCTCCTGCCTCTCCCCTTCCCGACTTTCTCCCTCCTGTCTCTTCAGCTACCTCTTCCTCTTCTTCTTCTCCTCCTTCTTCCTGTGCCTCTTCAGCATGTGCCCCAGGCAGTTGTCTTCAATCTCAGTACTCAGGGGCAGAGGCAGGTGGATAGTTGTGAGTTCATGTCTAGCATGGTCTACCTAGCAATTTTTGCCTACACAGTGAGGCCCTGTCAGAAAACAAAAAACAAAACAACCAAAAAGGCCCAAAGCAAAACAAAAAAATAGTAGTAGGAAACAACATGGTAGATTCAAGACAAAGGAATCCATTTAACCATCTAGAGAGGTGCTGATCAGTGATGGTGTGTGTTGGGGGGCCAATCAGCTGGGTTTCAAGATAAAGGGATTACCCAGCAGCATGGTGGTGTTGAAGCAGAGAGGTTTGTGTGTGAGCATCTTTGATAGGTACAGCACTAGGTTAAGAAACTTCTGCCAGTGTTCCTAGAAAAACCAAAGAGACAAGCCACTACTGCCTTCCCACTGCATTATTGTGCAAGTGAAGGTCTTTACCAGGTGGCAAAAGACTAAAGATTTATTTTGTGATATCGTCAAGGCCTCTTCTCATTTTTCATTTGTTCTTTCCCTAAGACCCAAACTTTTTATTCTTTATTAGCTTTTTTATTTTCATTATTTTATTCCATTTTATTTTCATTTTTATTTGCTCTATTGCTAATGTCCAGACTCTGTCTCATTGATTCCATCACAGAGGACCCTCATGATACCCCTTGGGGCCCTGAAGCCTCTTTTCCCTCTTCTAGTGAATATGGGCATTAGAAACCACTCTGTTACTAGCGGCAAGAGTTTGGCCTGTGCCTCCAACTTCTCTGCAGAATGAACTAGTAGCATATGTCCTGTAGGTGATCACTAAGACTGCGAGAAAGCACTTGTCCTCTGTGGCTATGGAACTCTGGCAGGGGTAGGGAGTGGTTGTCTGTTTTGAAGGTTACTGAGTAGGACTCCATTTTTAGTCTGCTATTTATAACATTTAATTATTTGAGGGGAACTTGATACTTGAGACTGCAGCTATTAGGGCCTGGACTGTTGGAGAAAACGGTTTTCTTCCTAGCCTACTTGATCCAGTGTGAATACTCTGAGCAGTTGGCTTCTGTGCATAAAACAAACCTCACTGCCAATGCGTGATGAGCAGTGGTGTTTTCACTTGTGAAGCTCCTCACCATTTCCATTTCCAAGGCATGAACAGAGGGATGGACTCTTCCAGATGCTATGGCTTAGGGTTGTCTGAGCACAAGCAGCACACGGCTAGTTCTGCATCTGCAGAGTTTGCTTTGCAGTCAGGTCTGATAGGTAAGCCCTGCATTTAACATTCTTTTTTCTCTGTTCCCCAGGTTATAGATTCCCAGAAATATTCCAAGTGATGGGGTCTGTGGGCAAGGCAGTGGGCTGTGGTCTCTTGATTCTCTCTTGACTATGTCTGGTGCAATTTTCTTGACATTGATTCAGAAAGCTGACTTCCTTTTGTGCTTTTCTCTTTTACACATCAGAGCACAGGCACCCCAGGGACAACATTTGAACAACCTCTACTGAGCGTCTACAACAAATGCTTTACTTGACAGATATGGTAGAAGAATGAGATCCTTACCCTCTAAAAAGGAAGAGAACCGGATAGGATAGTAGGTATCCACTAGCTACAGAGTAACTAAAGCACAGCCATGCTTTGTTTTAAGTGGTAATTTATTGGTTTCTTGTTGAGGCTACAAACCTCAAAACAAGCCTTAAAACATAGCCAGAAGTCCGAAGTGAATCTTAAAGAGTTAAAAGCCATTTAACTGTGTTCCTCTGAAAGCCCTAGGCAGTATCTATTGCTGTGTCTTCCAGCTTCCAGTGGTTACTACAGAGATTGGAGGAGACTGCAGAGCTCCAACCCCTGCCTCAGTGGTCCTACCTCCTCCTCCTTGTCCTCTGTAAAACTGGCTCTCTTCTGGAATTGGTCGGGACTAACAGTGAGATGGCCTGTTTCTTTTTCTATCAGTGTGACCATACCTAGCATGAAGAAACTTATGGGAGGATGGATATAGTTTGGCTCATTGTTTTATCAAGTAAAGTCCATGGGCATGGAAGGCATAATTCTGGACTCAGAAGTGAGGTATCAAAGGTGAACTGTAATACATTTATGCTGAGTTGTGCATATTTTCTGGGAAATTGGCTCTTGTGGAAATATGGCAGAATGTGTCTACAGCTGCCTGTGTTACTGGGTTCAAAACAGATACAGTGAGGTCAGCCCTGCTTTACAATGCCGATGGATTTTGTCTGGCATCATCAGAAAATAACAAAATGAAACAAAGCACAGCAGCAACACCACCACCAGCAGCAGCAGCAACAGCAGCAGCAACAGCAACAACAACAACAACAACAACAACAACAACAACAACAACAACAACAACAACAAAACTGTCAACTGAATACATTTTGCAGAAATTTGAGGCTAAGTCATTATAGGCACATTTTATCCTAATTTTAAACAATTTGAAAAAGTTCCAACTGTGTTCAACACTTCTCTAACTTCCCTAACAGTACAATACTAAACAGTAATTAATATTTTCAAAATTAAGGGTTGTGTATATGTTGTGGGTTGTAAGACAATCCAAACAAAGAGGCTAAAAGAATGCAGATAAGGAAAGGTCCCTGACAGTTATGTTACCATTGGCCCCCTTTCTTTCCGCCTATTTTCATTTAATGCTTACTCTGAGCTAGGAGTTAAGGGGTGCACAGAGATGAAAACTTATTTTCTTACTTGACCTATTATTGGGTGTCTTACAGTCACTAGATTGTTCTATCCCATGGTTTGGAGTCTGGGAAGACTAAGATTGGGTCCAGTAGTAGACGGTGGAATCTGCTGAAGGTGCAACTTGCTTAGGGGACTATGAAGGATGAATGCATGACAAAAAATGATAAATCTTGAGAAATAAACTGAGCAAAGCAGTAGATTCCTGTCATCTAGGGATAAATACCATGGTGGTTCCAAGATTCAAACAAGAAGCTGCCCTGGGCACTGTAATCATTGGCTGAACTTTGTTTTAAAGTCCCGATGAAGCACCTAAAAGCAAGCCGTCTCCATGGGGCCTGAGTACCAGTGACTCAAGATTCATCAAAAGCAAGAACATGGAACGACATTCACAATTTTCCATCTTGTGTATTCTCTTCCATTTCCAAACTGTTATGCAGCATTCTCTTAAAAACCTGTGCATCGGAGAGACAAGGAAATGTCAAGAAAATTACACCAGACATAGTCAAGACCATTAATACAGGGGAAGGACTGAGTTATCTGAAGTGAAAGGTTGGGAGGGTTGTAAGCTGAAGTAAGCAGTGGAAAGCATTGGAGGACTAGCTGGGTCTTGGTCTCTGGGTGTGTTGAAAGAAACCTTTAACAGACTTCTCCCTTTGCTGAAAATTGAGAGAGGAGCCACTTTCTCCTAGGATTACAGTGCTTCAGCGTACCAAGGAAGACATTTTTGGGTTGCAAATATGACCAAAGGTTAGTGTGTGTGTGTGTGGGGGGGGGGGAGAGTTGGATGCCAGTATGTCAGAGAGAAGGTGAGAGTACATGCATGCTGTGAGAAGAGAGGGCAAAGGCCCAGATACAGAAGGAAGTCTCTATGAGTACAGTTATGTATGTGGTGTGTGTGTGTGTGTGTGTGTGTGTGTGTGTGTGTGTGTGTGTGTGTGTTCATGGTCAGGGGCTAACCGTACTACTTTCCTTCGATCTCCAGAAGGCAAAGGTTTCAGTCCCTAACTCATCATTTTTCACAAGGTGGCAGCTTTAAAGAGGATATGCACTGCCTCATTAGAGGGAACTGATTGAGACCCTCACTGTGACAGAAGCTCAGGCTGGGATAGTGTGATTCTATAATTTTCTGGTCCTGTCAGCTTCCTAGAAATGATACTGTCAGGGCCTTCTGCACCCATCCTTTAGGAAAACAAGTGTATTTTCAGCTGAAAGAGGATTGTGCTGTATTTAACCAGAGACTAGCCAAAACATAGAACCCTCCTTCCAGATCGGACCATCAAAGGCCAGCCCAGTTTGCAGCACAGAGGAGTGAAAAGCTCAGTTGGTATTGGTTGGTATTTCAGTTTACTTTGCCAAGGGCACCGGGTATGCAGACCTGAAAATCCAGGCTCCTGGAGAAGCAGAAGTTATTTTATTTTCTAAAGGCCTTGATATTTCCCAAACGAACTTTAAAAGGGCCAAGTACTTCCACCTGAAGCTTCTTCATAAGGTGGTGAGATTTTAGAGAAAACAAAGGCCTGGGAATGGGGTGGAGGTCCCCAAAGGGCTGAATTTAACAGCTCTTTGCCCTGATTTCCTGAACTTGAGGATTTTGTGACCTCCGGTACAGGCTTTCTTCCCTCTTCTCCAGTTCTCCGAAGTGCATCTAGCTAGTTAGTCATATGTCTTGCTCTCGAAATTTCTGCATCCAATTCTTCCAAGAACTGAATGTCGCTCATTTTGGTCAGCAGGCTGCCTCTCCTGAACTAGTCTGACTTGCAGAGATGGAGGGGAGGGGACAGCCTATAGTCACTTGGTGGCGCGCGCGAGCCTCTCAACGCCCTGGCGGCACCTGCTCTTGACTCCAGCCCCACCCGCATCCCTGTGCTCTGGGAACCGCGCTCCCAATCGTCCCTAGCAGCAGAGCACCAGGAGCTCAGGGTCCGGTTGGGCAGCTGAGTGCCATTCGGGTTTGGCCTTTGCAGAAGGTGTTGCGGAATGCGGGCGCCCCGGGAGCCAGCTTCCTCCCTGCTGCTGCTCCCCAATCCCCGCCCATCCTTTTCTGGGCTCTGAAAACCCAAGGCTTCCCAGAACAGTTTAGGATCAGCCATAGGACTACAGCTAGCCAGCTGCGCGGAGCTTTCTGGGAAGGACAGCAGCTCGCCCTAGGGTAGCAGCGGAGCCTCGGGGTTTAGCAAGCGAGAGGGAAGGGCGTGTGCATCGTGTGCCTGTGTGTGTGTGTGTGTGTGTGTGTGTGTGTGTGTGTGTGTGTGTCAGACCGTGAGGGATGGCTGTCTGGATCTGAGCGAAGGAGAGGGCAGGGGATTGAGACAGATCTCTCTTGGTGTCCCCGCCCGCTCCTGCTCCCCGGCGCCCTTCACCATGGAATTGCGCCGAGTTGGGACGGACCTATGCAGCCACCAGGAACTGGCTGTCGGGCCCCGAGATTCGGCAGGTACTCGCGCTTGGATGGCGAGGTAGGATGGCCACGCAGCGCGATTCCTGCCGTCCCCACGCAGCGGTCCCCCGGAGGTACCTCTGACTCTGGAAGCGTACAGGGGTGTGGGAGGAGGCCACCCAGCCGCGCCTGCACCTTCGCCAGTCGTTTCGCCTCTACCCACTCGCACCTGCCGCTGCGCGGATACCATGTCTAAGGCGGCTGGAGGCTCAGCGCCAGCGGCGGAAAGTTGTCCCTCGGCTCCGGCCGGTGCGTCGACACCCACGGGCGTGGATGATCTATCTAAAGTGACGGACGAAGAGCTGCTGCAGTGGAGCAAGGAGGAGCTGATCCGCAGCCTGCGGCGAGCCGAAGCCGAGAAGGTGAGCGCGATGCTGGACCACAGCAACCTCATTCGCGAGGTCAACCGCCGCCTGCAGCTGCATCTCGGCGAGATCCGAGGGCTCAAGGTGAGTATTGGGCCTGGCAAGAAGGCTGGGCTGGGCGTGGCAGGGATCTGGGAATCGCGGTGGGAGGAGGGTGGGAGAGCCAAACTTTCGTACCTCCATCAACAGGTGAGCTTCTCCCTTCTCCCAGGAGCACCCCTTGTCCCCATCTCCAGACCTTAAAGTTTTCCAAACTTTGGAGGCCCTTTCTTTTCTTCTTACGGGGACTTGGCATCTGGCTTTCTTTGATGCTTCTGAGACTAAGGGATTAGGAACCAAGGATGTCAGAAGTCAGAGAAGGGCACGGTGAGCACAGGGGATATTTAAAGTCCCAAGGAACAAAGACGCTTCAGGAATTAGGTTACAGTACACCAAGGGAGAAGACTAGAGAGCTTGCCAGCCCAGTGCCTCTTCACCTTTAGGGGTCGGGTGTAGCTGCTCCTGCACCACCACTAGCTTTCTGGTGAGCAGAGGGCAAAGAAAGGACACAACTGCTAAGAACAGGAGAGAAGCCTCGGGTACCACCCGAGGAGCCAGTGTGAGTATGACTCGGTACTGGGTGCAGGTAAGCAAGATTTCTGCCTTCAAATCTTCTACTAGCTCTCCTGATTTTCTTCCCTTACTAGCATTGTCATCACCTCAAACTGCTTTACTTACCTGTTCTTTCTTCACTCTGGATTTTACATTAATTTTATTAAGCATGAGGTGGGGGCAAGTGTAGAAGGCGCTGGGTAAGTGTTCTTAGTGATGCTTTGTCTACTCCCAAACCCAGGAACTTTCTTTTCTCCTTGAAGAGCTCCAATGTGCCAGTCAGGCTGCAGCAGACCCATCGGGAACGCCCTGACCTGATGCTGTGCACTGCAAACTTCCTTTGCTCACAGCTAGCCTGGAGCCTTCTGGTATTCCTTCCTGTCATTGTTCTGCTTTTGTTTATAGGAAGGCAGACACAAACGAAATCAACATAGGAACCCCAGGGACCAAATTCCCTCCAAGCACAAAATGTTCCAGTGTCTCTCCTTTCCCCCTTGGATTCTCAGTGAATAGGCACCACTCCTTAATTGCTCCAGCGCTCCAGCTCTGGGATTCTGAGGATTGTGAACGGACAGATGGGCAGATGCTCCAGACTCACCCATGTGTGAGCCCCTGCAGAGATGGCTCTCTCAGGTCCAAACTTGATGTCACACACTGCCTAGAGTGGGTGCAGAAATGACTATTCCCACAGTCAAAATCTTTCACGTTTTAATTTATTACTAATGAGTAATTATTAAGTAGAAGACTTCTTGGGGAAATGAGAGGAAGGGTAGAATAGAAGGAATATGGTCTTGGAAGTAAGTTTGAAGAATTCTCATTTATTAGGGTGGCCTTTTTTGTTGATTAATAAAAGGTGAAAGGTAAAGTCTATTTCTTAAGGTACTGTAAGAAGCTACAACAATGTAGAGAGGTTTGGTGCTGGAAACTTGTAGTTGCTGTCATCAGGAGAAAACATGAAGTAGACCCATGTGCCTCCAGGAGCTGGGTGTCTTGGCAAGGCTGGGCAGTAGGTCTTGCTTGTGTTGCTCCAGGTTAGTGTTCTTCCATGGTTTGAAATGCAATGTGGCTTGCAAGAGTTTTTAATTAATTTCTAAAGATTTCACTCAGATGAAAAACTAATGCTAATAACTTAAGAAATCCTTGGAAGTTCTTTTAGACTATATATGATATGTGCAAGTCTAGGACAGGGCAGGGAGGAACAGCATGAATGCAATATTATCTGGTCATCTCTATAGTAGCCTCATTTGGAAAAATTAACTATCGAGACAGTTAAGAGCAATTTTTCTTCAAGTAGACAGCTTGGAGGTCTGGATTCATGAGCCAATATTACAGGCCCTAGTGGGCTAACTCTTTATCAAGTTCAGAATTGATGGAAATGGTCACTATGATGTTCATGCATGGCTTGGATTCCTGAACCCTGACTAGGGCAAGGAAATAAGGAAATGGCAGCACACAGACACACAGAAAAGCTGGGGTCTGGTGGTATGTGCTTACTCTGATGGACGAGTGGAGCCATAGCACTCCACAAGCTCAGTGTGCTTATTATATATGTTTCAACAGGGAGGCAGGACTATTGCATATAGGTGAACAAGGAGGTGAGGTTGAGGTTGATCTATATATATGAATAAGGAGGAAGGTTTAGCTAATCTCCTATAGTCTGTGAACATCTGCTGATGGGAGAAAGTGGTGATACACTGTCAACTTTGCCATCCTTCTGAGCCTCACATGGGGAAGGCTTTGTTGCTCCTGTGGGACTGTAGTATTAGTATGCTTGACATGTTACCATCATATATCACTCACTCCTTACAGGTCTTATTCTTTTGCAGACTCTGCCCCTTTTTGCTGTAGCCATGGTAGAGTCCAGGCTTGTTGTCCATCCTAAGTGTAGTGTGGTTTGAAGACTCTTCCTCCAAGGCCAGTGTTCTCCCTCCACTTATCAGTTTAGATGGGAGTCTCCCAGGTTTCCATACTGAGCCATGAATGTGCCTGACTAGATGAGTGATAGGAATACTTTGTAATTTTTATTTTAACTGGAAGAAAGTGATTCCATTTGGGGGGCCACTAAGGGCCCAGCACTCTTGAAGACTGTAAATGTTGGGTAATTGGAACCACACCTTTCTGTGACCTGATTTTTAAAATAATATCTAAATATTTGAAGTGACAAGGTTGCAGTGCCAGTGTACAGTTTGGTCAGCTTAGGAAAATGGTTGGCCCATCGTCCCCACTCTATATTATAATATTATATAAACTTTTATGAAGGTTGAATCTTACACAGACACAGTGAGGCCAAAGAGTTAAGAATGCTTTCTCAAGGCCACACAGATGTGAAGTGTTCAGAAACGGCTTATCAAATACTCTTTGACACGTGTGTGGACACAGCCGAGGAGGGAGAAGATGCTGGCTAGAGTGTTGGTTAGAGTGCTGTAAGGATCTAAAAACCGTCTGTGAGTACTGCTGAGCCTGGAAACCTGGTGGGGATTGCTTGGAGGAACTGAGTAGCTACAGATTTGCTGCCCATATTATTACTAATTTCACCACACTCTTTGTATATGTTAGCTTGATGTTGCTGTGATAAAACACCATGGCCATGGCAGAGCAGGACACTGAGAGCTCAGACCCCCAACTGCAAGCACAAAGCAGGTAATAGGGATAACAGGAAATGTTGAGAGAGGTCTTTTGACTCTCAGAGCCCATCTCCAGTGACACACTTCTTCCAGCAAGGCCACACCTCCTAAATGTCTGCCAGATAGGAAAGCAACAGCAACCAAAGACTTTGGAGACATGTTCAGATAGCTGAGCCTGTTAGGGGTGGTGATGTGTGGGGGCATTATCATTTGAACTACTGTATTCCTTAACCCCCAATGTCTGCAGAAAAGAAAAGACTAGCATCCTTCTTGTACTGGAGATACAGCTCTTGGTTGAAATCTTGAGTAGGTTTAACATTTAAAATGTACTTTAGGCACTTAGGGTAATATCTTGTGTCTTACAGAGATGTTAAAAGGACAGCTAGCATTTTGTTGTTGTTGTTGTTGCTTTTTAAAGAAAGCCTACATATTGATGTGTCAGGTTTAAAAAAGATAGTTCACAAGATTACTAGTTTAATCTGGTTGCTTCATCAGAGGTTGAGAAATTGGACCAACATTGAAGACAAATAATATTCCCCAAAACATTAATAATAGGAAGAAAGAGCTATGGGAGATGTGAATGGGCCCGTGTTAGCTAGACCACTTGCTTTGGGATCTTGGAAAAGTGTCCATTTCACTTCTTAAGGAAAACTGATGATAACACTTCTGTGCATTACAGTTCTAGATCAGCCATGAACAGTCATAGCATAGACAAATTCAAGTGTTTTCAGGTGGAAATTAATTCAAATGAAGAGCAATACAATTTGAAGTTCATCTCAAATGCCTAGATAGAGCTAAATGTTGAATAATTTTTGAATCTTATCAAGATTGATTTTGTTTGGAATAATTTTCTCTGAATATTAAAAGCTTCTAATTTCCTCTAAAGTATCAATACCAAGGGCTAATCTTTCTACTGTCCACTCCAACATAACAAAGGGGTATCTAAAAAGAACATGGGATTCTTTCTCAGCAGCTACAGCTATAGCTTGTTTGGGCAATAGACTTCGAGCTTTAAAGAAGTGAGATGTTCATAAATATATATTGCGTCCACTGTATGCAGCATAGCATGATAAGTGTGTTACATATACAGAGACATCTGCTTCTTATATTGTCAGGGCTCTATATGAGAAACGAGATGAAGATGATGTCTAGTGAATGCTCAAGTATGCCAAAGGCTTGTGTTGGATAGGAGTGCCATTTCATCCTGATAGTATTATGGTTCTGGGGTAACACTTCTCAGAGAAATCTCTCATATTGTGTAACTTCATACCAGTAGGATATTTTCTACTTGGAATTCATAGTCAAGTAGAAAAAGTATTTATTAATTTTCCCTGGCAATGGGAGATACCTGAATTGTTTCCGGACGGGCTCAATATGCACAAAGTGTTTTTGAAGACCAGTCTGACAAGGAGTGCTGACTGAGGTTAGTGAGAGAAGACAGAAAACAAGGCAGTGGCTGAAGGTAGGAGGAAGAGTAAGGTTTTTCCCCTAGCGTTTTTCATACATGTTACTACTGTCTGAATTTGCTTTCTGATACTCCTTTACCAGAGTGAAAGTTGTAGGATGTTAGGTTCCAGGGTTTCGTGAATGTTCATGAACATTCCTAACATTTTCACTAGTACCTAGCACATAGTCTATGGTTACTAATTCTCTGTGATTGAACAAATGAATCACTATTCATGCTATTCATGCTACAGAAATAGATAGAGACAGAACATTTGAATTTGTGTCGCACTTGAGGGATTTTTTTTTTCACTGTATCCTAAGGGGAACGGGAAGTTACTAAAGCTTCATGGCTGGAGGAAAAATGTAACACATGAAGGTCCAAGTTCATAACACATGAAGGTCCAAGTTCATAACACATGAGGGTCCAAGTTCATAACACATGAAGGTCTAAGTTCATAACACATGGAGGTCAAGTTCATAACACATGAAGGTCAAGTTCATAACACATGGAGGTCAAGTTCATAACACATGAAGGTCAAGTTCATAACACATGAAGGTCCAAGTTCTGAAGATTTGTTAGGCTCAGAAATGGAAGGTGAGGGAGGAGATACTGGATGACCCTTTATTCGTATAAAGAGCAATAGGTGGAGGTGACATTTGCTAAGAGTGGCACTTTGGGAGAGCAGTTTTAGAATAGCAGTAGCTTTGGCTTATGTTAAAGGTGAGTTGCATGGGTGAATTTCCAGTGGCTATGGCCAGTGAGAGTGGAAAAAATGCCCCTAATGGGGTATCTGTGCTTTCCCCTAGGGGTTGAGGAAATGGGGTGGCTCATGCTTTGTGGTGTCTCCAGACCAGTTTCCTGTTTATCAACTGGCTATTCCCTAATTGCTGGTTGAGTGAGTCTCCTTGAAGCCCAGGCTCTTCTGTGAAAAACTCTTAAATACTATTTCCTAAGCATTGGGATGGAAAACTAAATAAAATAACTGGTAGAGTATCCCGTATGGAACATAACCAGTATGATAGTTTAATGTTATGGTTATTTTTAATTTTCATCTCTCTGTGGTCTCTTAACTGGCATGCAGTAGCTCTCAGCCTAGTAATGCTGCGACTCTTTAATACCACTCCTCATATTGTGGTGCTCTCCCCCCCCCCCCGCCATAAAATCATTTTCTTTGCTACTTCATAACTATAAATCCTAATGTGAATATTTTTGGAGATAGAGATTTGCTAAAGGGTTCAGAAACCATATGTGAGAACTACTGTAAGGCTTATTCCGTTCTGGGACTTTCCATATGGAGGGTCTAGATGAGATGCCACCTCTTCTATCTGCCCCCCTTGAACTTCCATCTCTCTTTTCAGGATATTAACCAGAAACTCCAGGAAGACAACCAGGAACTGAGGGACCTATGCTGTTTCCTGGATGATGACCGGCAGAAAGGCAAAAGGGTGTCCCGGGAGTGGCAAAGATTGGGTCGCTACACAGCTGGAGTGATGCACAAGGAAGTGGCCTTATACTTGCAGAAGCTGAAGGAGCTGGAGGTGAAGCAGGAGGAGGTGGTGAAGGAGAACATGGAACTTAAGGAACTCTGCATGTTGCTGGACGAGGAGAAGGGCGTAGGATGTGCCGGCAGCCGCTGCTCCATCGATAGCCAGGCCAGCCTGTGCCAGCTGGTTGCCTCCGCTACCCCCTATGTGCGAGATGTGGGTGATGGCAGCAGCACCTCTAGCACTGGCAGTACTGATAGTCCTGACCACCACAAACACCATGCCAGTGGGGGAAGCCCTGAACATTTACAGAAGCCCCGGAGCGAGGGCAGCCCAGAGCACACCAAACACAGGAGCACTAGCCCTGAACATCTACACAAACCCAGGGCTTCTGGGACCCCAGATCACTCCAAAGCACTGAAAGGACCCAGCCCTGAGCACCACAAGCCCTTGTGCAAGGGCAGCCCCGAGCAGCAGAGGCACCCACATCCAGGGAGCAGCCCAGAAGTGCTGCCCAAGCACGTGTTGAGTGGGAGCCCTGAACATTTCCAGAAGCATAGGCCAGGAGGCAGCCCGGAACACACCAGGCACAGTGGAGGGAGCCCTGAGCATCTTCAGAAACATGCCCTTGGTGGGAGCCTGGAGCACCTCCCCAGAGCCAGGGGAACAAGCCCAGAGCATCTCAAACAACATTACGGGGCCAGCCCTGATCACAAACATGCAAGTGGCAGTGGAGGCAGCGGCGGGGGCAGCAGGGAAGGCACCCTCCGGCGGCCTGCTCAAGAGGATTCATCATCCCATCACCGGAATGTCTACAGCGGCATGAATGGTGGGTCAGTATATGCTGGGAGCTGCTTTGGCTTGGCAACTCAGTAGACCGTTATGAATGCAAAGGGGATCTCCAGCAGTATTAGGAAAATGGAGCTTTGGCTAAGGGGCGGGTAGATAGGAGACCTAACATTTGCCAGGAATAAAAATCATATATTTCGTCTCCCTTCTCCCCTTATTTATTTTATCTTATACAGTTATCAGCCAGATGGAGCTTGGGTGTGAGAGGTTACAGAGGAAATGTGAACTGTTCATCTTGTGCTGCTGAGTTGCCAGGAGGAAAATCTATTCTTTATTGGATAAAAATAGATTCTTTAACTGTGTCCTTGAACATTCTCTTAGCTGCATGCTGTTTCTTACCAGACATTACTTGTGGCATGGTTTTCAGAGGAATCCAGTGAATAGCTTATGTACAGGAAGAAATGAATAGTTTAATACAACAATGAAATTCCTAAACAGACTCCATGGTGTTTGCTTAAGTATCCGTGCATGTGCTTTTATCTTGATTTTTTTTTTTTTTAATTTTCTGTTGGGTTAGGATTAAAGCATTAACTGTGACCTTTTTTATTTGTATTAAAATTCAACAAATGATTCCTTCCCTACTCAGATCCTATTACCCTTTTACCAAAGTCTCAGCCATATTCTGCACTTGGTGTGCTTACATAGCAGGAGACATCTTTCTGGGTCAGTTTAATGTACCTGTTTAAAATGTGCACTGTCTAGAGTCTAGAAAGTAGAACATTCACTGTAATTGCTGAGGTGACACTATGTTAGAGCTCTTAAACCTTTTGGAAGAGGCTTAATTTTCTGCATCCTGGTTCTGAAGTCACTTTTAACTTGAAAAAAATTTTCTTAAAGTAAAATAGCTCTACCACTCACCCCCACCCTTCGCATCCAGTTCTTTTGTGTTATGTACGGTTGGGTTGGAGTGGTCATGATTGGCTTTTATCAACTGTGGGGTTCCCATTCAAGATATCTGAGGGTCATCATTCTATTTGAAATCTGCTCCAGAGTGGACAGCCAGCTCCAAGCAGGGATGGAGGCGGTTGCCAGTGTTTAGTGGTGACACAAAAGGGTGAGTTTTCAATATTGTAGCTGGGAATTGACCTGTTGGGTTCCATTTCATTGTAATCCTTCTCACTAGTTCTAAAATGGACTCTGGAAGCTTGCTGTCCAATATCCTGTGTTCTGAGTGAAAAGAAAAAAGAAAAAAGATCAATCAGGCAGGGGAAATACAAGGCTGTTGCTTTCTTTGTTGTGCACGTTGAGAGGTGGCTGGGAGAAACCAGTTTCCTGTTGTGGTGCAGCTTTGGCCCCACAGCTGACCCCAATCCGGGTGATTGTTTATGATGCCTGTCTTCAAGGGCCACAATGGGTTAATGGAAAGGTAAAATTAATGCCTTTTCCATTTCTGATTAATCTTTAATGAGCTTGAGAAGTAACTGCAGTATTTTAAGGAAACTTTTCTTAAGCAAAAAAGACTGGGATATAAAATGGTTCTTTAAACTACAGTTTATTATTTTATCTTATTGTGTTTAAAACATTACTATTTTATTTGCAAATTATTATTGCATAAATGTATTAGGTAAAATGGGAATATTGGTTCTGTATATATATATTGTGGCATGGTTAAATCAATCTAATGATCATATCTATCATACAGCTTACAAGTCGCGTTTGTGGAGAGACATCTGTAGTTTGCTTTTTTTTTTTTTTTGAGATATATAGTATCTTGTTAATGCCTATAGTCATCCTTCTATGACTACCCCCTCTGTCCTGTCTGTCCGAAACACTTAGCTCAGTGGTAGAATGTTTGTGTAGCAAGTGTAAAGCCCTGAGTTTGGCCTTTGGCTCTGAAAATAAATCAGTTGATCAAATATGTTTGTCTATTCTTAGATTTTTCTATCTTATTCCTATGGTCAGTGTATCTTTAAAAGTTTTTGTATTGCGGGGTGGTGGTGGCACATGCCTTTAATCCCAGCACTTGGGAGGCAGAGGCAGGCGAATTTCTGAGTTCTTTCTGAGTTCGAGGCCAGTCTCGTCTACATAGTGAGTTCCAGGACAGTCAGGGCTACACAGAGAAACTCTGTCTTGGGGAAAAAAGAGGTTTTTGTATTGTACTATGTTGTTTTCATTATAATTAGGTTATAATATATTTTAAAATTGAGTGTGATGTCCTCAGCCTTGATTTTCTGTTTAACATTGTTTTGGATATTCAAGGTCATTTATATATTCATTTTAATTTAAGAATTTTTAAAATCATTTATTTGAAAAATGACATTGGGATTCTGGTAAAGATTACATCGATTCTATAATCTATGGTTATGGAATATTCTTTACTTTATCTCTTTTTTATTTATTTCATCATTTATTTTATAGTATACATTTCTTTTAGTATACAGGTCCTTTACTTCCTTGATTTTGTGTGTGTGTGTGTGTGTGTGTGTGTGTGTGTGTGTGTGTGTGTGTGTGTGTGAGAAAGAGAGAGAGAGAGAGTGATATTGATGGTGCATGCACATATGTGTTCATATACAAAGTTTAGAGGAAGGACATCAGGAATCATGTGGTATCACTCCTCTTATTCCCCAGAGACAGGTTCTGATATTAAACCCACACCCTGAGCCCTCAAGTGCCCAGCTTTCAGGCATATTCTGGGCTATACCTGGCTTTTTATGTGGCTCCTGGGAATTCTTATGCCTGCATAGCAAGGGTCTTACCCACTAAATCATCTCACCAGACCCTTCATTAAATTTATATAGATCTTTTTGCTATTTTTTTTCCTAGTATAAATGGGCACCCCCCCCTTATTTTCTTGTTGAATAGCAGCTAGTATCTAACAGAATTGTTACTTAGTTGGAGACTCTACATTTACATGTTTTAACTTTACCTAATTTGATTACAAGTTTTGTTTTGTAGATACTTTAGACATTTCTGTATAAAAATCATGTTACCAGCAAACACAGGCAGTTTCACTTCTTTCTTTCCTATCAGGATGTGTTTGGTTTCTGCCTTGGCAAGAGCTGTCAGTCCTGCCATAAATAGAGTGGCAGGAGTGGGCATCTTAGAGGAGAACTTACCTTCTGAGGTTGAGGGTAGTGTTAGCCATGGGTTTATCAAGCTGGCCTTGACTAGACTGAAGCTAATTTTTCTCTAACCTGTTCACTTTCTTTTTATGAAAAGATGTTGCTTTCAAGGGTAGAGCTTCAGATAAAGATGATATTATACATGACCTATCATTACCTGAATTCAGGTAAACTTAATTGGCCAAAAAAGAAATGAATTTTAAAATTTAGCAGTATAATTAAATCTAGCAGAAGGGTTATATGATTGAAAAATTTCATAGCTACTTCAGTTCTTGTCACCAAGTGTTTTTATTCCTAAGTAATGGCTCTTCTGCTGAGTTGATAGTCTCACCAGAGTGTAATTCCAGTACATGTGCATTGCATTTTTATTTCTGTAATTAATTGGAAACTGAAGTGGCTCAGTGAGATATTTACGGATCATCAGCCTGTAAACTTGGCTATTGGTAACTTGTACTTATTCCTCCATCACAAATTAATTTTTTATATGGATGGTAAGACATACTTTTCCCTACTTTTAAACCCACACACAATTTGTTGTAATCACTGGTGTATAGACAGATAAGAACCAGCCAGGAAGTTAATCCTGAATTACAGATTGGCTGAGTCATTTCCAAAGCCACTCTGTTTGGGACTGGTGTGAAATTCATGAGTGCTGTAGATTAAGCTCTTGCATATTTTTGCATGAACAAAAAGCACATGAAAGCAAGTGGGAAGGTGATTTGGACTGTGGCAAACTAAAACTGGTAAACTCTGTGCTGGCATAGCATTGTCTTCTCAGAGGATGTGTTTCTCCACAACCACACCCACGCACACTAAGGAAATCTCTCCCCAAACATGCCTGTCTTAGCTGACTGTGTCTTGGCATCTCTAAATCCTCTCATGTTTTCAGTCCTTGAGCTTTATCTATTAGTTTCCTTTGGTTATCATAGTTGATGTAATCATGTTCATCTAGAGAGCAAAGGGAGATTTTTAGATACCTTTTCCCTGTTTAAAGTTCTAAGTTCTTATAATCATTCCTTATAGCTATTTGAAAAACAACAAAATCAGCACACATAGGCACGTATCTTCCAGACTAACTGAAATCTTCATGTGTGAACATACTTCCTTGTGATTTTTTTCCCTCTTTCTAGCTTATAGACAGCCAAGAGTTCCATTTTCAAAAAATGAAGTAGATTCAACATTTAATTCATTTCAACATTTATTAAAATTGCTTATTGTACTCCAGACTTGTAATTACAGAAATCATGAGTAGCTATTTCTAGCTATACATATATACACACAGAACCTCAAACATTGAAAAGATGGAGTTTATTTACCTGATTCTGTGGAAATGAGACATTGAGTTTATGTTTCCTAGGAGGTGCACGAATTTCCCTTCTTGCTTGCAGATACCAGCTGGAAGGCCTTTATGACTCAGGTTCTTTTAGCAACAGCTCTTCTCTTTTGTTGATCTCAGACAGTGAGAGTTTTCCCACTGAGTCAAGTACCCAGTGAGTCAAATAGTTTTAGTAAACAAACAGTTAAAAGTTTTAAATTCCAGAGGCACAAATATTTGGTTATCATAAAACAAGAAGGAAAGCACAGGAGGAAAACGTTTTAGTCTTTATGGTATTCTTTTTTCTTTTGAAAGCAAGAGGAACATAGAATGATCTCTTTGTGTCCTTTGAGAACATTTTTTGTTTTTTGTTTTGTTTTTTGTTGTTGTTGTTGTTTTTTGTTTTTGTTTTTGTTTTGTTTTGTTTTTTTGTTTGTTTTTTGTTTGTTTGTTTTTTTTTTTTTTTGAGACAGGGTTTCTTTGTATAGCCCTGGCTGTTCTGGAACTCACTTTGTAGACCAGGCTGGCCTCGAACTCAGAAATCTGCCTGCCTCTGCCTCCCAAGTGCTGGTATCAAAGGGGTGCGCCATCACGTCTTAAAAAAAAAAAAAAAGAACATTTCTTTTTTTTTCCTTTTTTCTTTTGTTGATTTTTATTTAATCTTCTCTCATCCTGCCTGCAGCTTCCCTTCCCTCTACTCCTCTTAGTTCCCTGTACCTCCCATGTCTTGCAGGTTACACCCCCAGGGACATAAACCAAACATCACACAACAAGATACAATAAGACCAGGCACAAACCTTCACATCAAGGCTGGATGAAGCGACTCTTTAGAAGGAAAGGATTCCCAAGAAGATGCTAAAGAATCAGAGACACCTCTTCTCCCACTGTCAGGAGGACCCCAAACCAACAACTATAAAAATATACAGAGGATCTATTGCAGACTCATATAGGTTGCCTCTTCTGTCTCTGTGAGCCCTATCCTGCCTACTTGATCCCATTTGTCATTCTCTCTCAGTGTACTCAACTGCTCTGGTTCCCACAATTCTTCCTCTCCTTTCCTTTGTGAGGTTTCCTGAGCTCTGAGGTGGGGGTGCCTAGGGACCTAATGGAGACCTTCAATCTAGGCTCTCTCTTTGCTTAATGTTTGGCTGTGGGTTTCTGCATCTGTTCCTATCAGCTGCTGGAAGCAGCCTCTCTGATGATGACTGGGCTAGGCACTGATCTATCTGGATAGCAGAACATCTTCATGATTCATTGATTTTTGTTGTTTTTGCTTTTACAGTTGTGTTTGTCCTAGGTCTCTGAACTATCCAGCCTCCAATTTCTGGTTATCCAGTCAGTGTTCATCATGGGCTCCCTCTGCTGATATAGGCCTCAAATTAGACCAGCCATTGGTTGGCTGCTCTGACAAGTTCTGTGCCACCATTCAGCACCATAGCAGACAGGGCAGGTTGTTCAAAGTTTTTGTGGCTGAGTTGATGTAACAGTTTTACCACTAGATACCTTGCCTGGTTACAGAATATGACTGTATCAGGCTACATAGCCTTCATTACTAGGAGTCCTTGCTTGGGTCACCCTCATAGAATCTTGGGAGTTTTCACTACACTAGGCTTCCCCATTACCCCCAAGATATTCTCTAGTTCCAGTTGTCTCTCCCTATATAGTCTCCTCCCATTCCTTCTACCCAACCTGATCCCTTCTATTCCTGTCCCCATCTGTCCCCAGTTCACACACAAAATCTATTTGTTTCTTCTTTCCAGGGACATCCATGTGCCCATGGTAGAGTCCCCATTGTTATTAAATCATCTCTGGGTCTGTTGACTGTAGCATGGTTATCCTTTAATTTATAGCTAATATCCAGTTACAAGAGAGCATATGCCATGGTTGTTTTTATGGGTTTGGGCTACCTCACTTAGGATGATTTTTTTTTCTTATTCCATTCATTTGACTTCAAATGTCATTGTTTTCAACTGAAAAATACTCCACTGTGTGTATGTACCACATTTTCATTATTCATTCTTTGTTTGAGGGACATCTAGGTTATTTCTAGTTTGTGGCTATTATGCAAAAAGCTGCTCTAGACAAGGATGAGCATGTCTCTTTGTGATAGGATAGAACATCTTTTAGGTGTATGTCTAAGAGTGCCGTAGCTGAATCTTGAGATAGATCAATTCGCAATTTTCTGAGGAACCACCATATTGATTTCCATGGTGACTGTAGAAGTTTGCACTCTCACCAGCAATAGAAGATTTTTCCATTTGCTCCACATTAGTCATTAGGACAGGTGTAAGATGGAATCTCAGAGTAGTTTCAGATTTGTATTTCTCTGATAGCTAAGGATGTTGAACCTTTAAGAAAAAAAAAAACTGTTTCTCGGCTATATGAGGTTCCTCTATTGAGAATTCTCTGTTTAGATCTTTCCCTCATTTTTTAAAGAATTGGATTATACTCTTTGTTGATGTTTAGTTTCTTTATATATTTTGAATATTAGCCGTCTATTAGATGTGGAGTAGAAGAAAATCTTTTCCCATTCGCTTTGGCCCTTTTGATGATGTTCTTTGTCTTTCAGAAGCTTTTCAGTTTCATTTGTTAATTGTTTATCTTGGTTCCTTTACTATCAGGATTCTGTTCAGGAAGTTGTCTCCTGTGCCAATGCATTCAAAGTTATTCCTCATTTCCTTTTCTATCAGTTTCAGTTGGTTTTATGTAGAAATCTTTGATCTATTTAGACTTGAGTTTTACACAGGGTGATAGATATGGATCTATTTTCATTCATATGCTGATATCCAGTTAAGACCAACACCATAGCTTGAGAAGACTTTCTTTTTCCCGGTGTGTATTTCTTAAAAATACACCAGTGCTTTTTTGTTTAAAATTAAAAAAAATCAAAATTAGATTTCCATAGGTGCATGGATTTATATTTGGCTCTTCAATTGGACTGTACCAATCAGCATGTCTATTTTGGTGCTAATATCATGCAGCTCTTATTACTAGATCTTGAAATCAAGTATGGTGATATATCTTGAAGATTTATTACTATTCAGAATTGAATTATCTATTTTGGATTTTTTTGTTTTTCCATATGAAGTTGAATATTGTCCTGTTAAGGTCCACAAAGAATTATGAAGGAATTTTTATTGTTGCATTGAATCTGTACATTGATTTTGGCAGAATGGTCATTTTTACTATGTTAATTTTACCAATTCATGACCAAGCGAGGTCTTCTTCAATTTCTTTCTTCAAATCCTTGACATTTCATATTATTTGAGGCTATTGTAAAGAGGTTGTTTTCCTGATTTCTATGTCAGTCAATTTGCCATTTGTATATAGAAGAGCTACTGATTTTATTTTTATCTTGTTATTTTTAATTATTTAATTTAATCTTTGTATCCAGTAACTTTTCAGAAAGTGTTTTTCAGTTATAGGAGTTCTTTAGTGGAATTTTTAGGGTCATTTATGTATACTATCATATCATCTTCAAATATAATACTTTGGATATAATTTGTATCCTCTTCATCCCCAGTTGTCTTATTGCGGTAGGTGAAATTTTAGGTGTTATATTGAATAGACATGGAGAGAGCAGGCAGCCTTTTCATGTTTCTTATTTTAATGAAGTTGCTTTGAATTTCTCTCCATTAAATTTGATTTTAGGTATAGGCTTGCTGTTAGTTGTCTATTATACTTAGGCTTGCTGTTTGTTGTCTATTATACTTAGGTGTATCCCATGTATCCCTAATCTCTCCAGTACTATCATGATGGGATTTGAGATTTGTCAAAGGCTTTTTTGGCATATAATGAGATGATATGTGGCATTTTTCTATCAGTTTATTTATATGCTGGATTATATTTACTGATTGCCATGTGTTGAACCACCCTTGCATTTCTGCAATAAAGCCTATTTGATCATAGTAAATAATCCTTTTGATGTATTCTCATGTTTTGTTTACAAATATTTTACTAGTTTTGAATCTTTGTTCATAAGGGAAATTGGACTGTAATTCTATTTTTTGTTGATTCTTTATTAGGTCTGAGTATCAGGGTAATTGTTTTCTCATAAAGTGAATTGAGAAGTGTTTCTTCTGTTTCTATTTTGTTGAATAATTTAAGGATTATTGGTGCTAGCTTTCCTTTGAAATCCTGATAGAATTCTTCAATAAAACCATGTGGCCTTAGATTTTTTTCTTTGACTGTTGTTTGGAGACTTTTAGTGACTGCTTCTACTTTACCAGGGCTCACAGGTCTATTTACACTGCTTATCTGTCTAGCTTAAGCTTTGGCAAGTGCTGCCTATCAAGAAATTTACCTATTTCCTTTAGATTTTCCAATTTGGTGGCATATAGGTTTTTAAAGTATGTCCTTATGATTCTCCTGATTTTGTTGGTGTCTGTTGTTGTCGCCTTGTTTGTTTCTATTTTTTTTAAATTTTGATATTCTTTTTCCATCTTTTAGTTAGCTTAGATAAGGGTTTGTCTATCTTGTTGATTTTCTCAAAAAACAACTATTTGCTTCATTAAATTTTTTATATCATTCTCTTCTATTTTATTGATTTTAGCCCTCAATTTGATTATTCTTGCCATCTTGGACATGTGTATTTCTTTTTTTTCTGGAGCTTTGAGGTATGTGGTTAAGTTGCTAGTAAGAAATCTCTTCAATTATTTTACATGGGCACTCAGTGCTGTGAACTTTCTTTCCTTTTAGCACAATTTTCATTGTATTCCACGAGTTTGAATATGCTGTGTGCTTATTTCATTGAACTCTAGAAACTAATTTCTTTCTTCATGTCTGTCTTGGCTCATTCTTAATTCAGTAGACAGTCAGTTTCCAGGAGAATTTTTGTAGGCTTTCTGTTGTTGATAACCAGATTTAGTTTGTGGTGGTCTGGTAGGATGCAGGGAATCTATTTTCTTATATCTATTGAGACTTGTATTGTGTCCAAGTTTGTGGACAATTTTGGAGACAGTTCCATGTGTTACTGAGAAGAAGGTATATTCTTTTGCATGTGGGTGAAATGATCTATAAATATTCTGAAAAATTCTGTTAGGTTCCTTTTTTATGTCAAATAGCACCAGCATTCCTCTATTTAGTTTTTGTCTGGATGAGGTGATCCAACTATCAGTGTGTGAACATCAGTATGTAAGATAAGCTTTGGTAATATTTCTTTTTAAAAAGTAGATGCCTTTGTGTTTGGGGCATAGATGTTAAGAAATGATACATCATATGGATGGATTTTTCTCCTTTGACTACATAGTGCCCTTTGTCATCTCTTTAATAAATTTTGGCTTGAAGTTTATTTATTTATTTATTTATTTATTTTTTAGATATTAACATGGCTACACCAGCTTGCTTTTCAGGTCCATTTGATAGGGATATCTTGATATTGAGGTGTGTTCCTTGAGTGCAGCAGACAGATAAGTCCTGTTTTCATATCCATTGTGTTGATCTGTGTCCTTTTATTGGGGGATTGAGTCCATTAATAGTGAAAGAGATTGGTGGCTAATGATATTAATTCTTATTTTGTTGTGGCTTTGGTGGTGGTGGCGGTGGTGGTGGTGGTGGTGGTGGTGGTGTATGTGTGTATGCTTCCCTTCCTTTGGTCTTGGTAGTATGACATTGTTTATTTCTGGTGTTTTGTGTGTGTAGTTAAATTCCTTGGTTTGGATTTTTCCTTCTAGCACATTCTGTAAGACTGGGTTTGTAGATATTGTTTAAATTTGATTTTATCACAAAATGTTTTATTTTCTGTATGGTGATTGAAAGTTTTGCTGAGTATAGTCACCTCTGCTGGCAGCTTGGTCTTTTAGAGTCTCCAGCACTTCTGACTAAGCTCTTGTGGCTTTTAGTGTCTCCTCTGAAAAGTCACATGCGATTCTATCTATTTTATGTGTTACTTGGCCTTTTTTCCTTCACAGTTCTTAATATTCTTTCTTTGTTCAGTATGTGATGAGGGGGATCGTCTTTTCTGGTTCAATATATTTAGTGTTCAGTATGCTTATTATACCTTAATAGACATGTCACTTTTTAGGTTAGGAAAAATTTTGTTGAAAATATTTTCTGGGCTTTTGAGCTGGTACTCTTTTTCTACCTTAATTCCTATTATTCTTAGGTTTGATTTTTTTCATAGTGCCCCGATTTGTTACATATTTTGTCCCAGGAAGGTTTTAGACTTTAACATTTTCTTTGATAGATGTATTCATTAATTTTATTGTAATTTCAATGACTGATTTTTATCTCCCATCTATATTATGTTTATGAAGCTTGCCTCTGTAGTTCCTATGCACCTATCTAGATTTTTTTATTTCTAGATTCCCGTTATTTTGTGCTTTCTTTATTGCTTCTATTTATATTTTCAAGTCTTGAACAGTTTTATCCATTTTGACTAACTAGTTTTCTTTGCTTTCTTTAAGGGACTTATGAATTTCCTCCAATTTCTTTGTATTTTCCTGGTTTTCTGTAAGGGATTTATTCATTTCCTCTTTAAGAACCCCTATTACCACCATTAAGTTTGTTTTTAAGGTCTTTTCCTTGTGCTTCAGCTGTGTTGAAATATTTAGAGCCTGCTGTGGTAAAATAGCTGGGCTCTGGTCATGATATATTGCCTTGGCTGTTGTTGATCATGTTCCTATGCTGGTGTCTAACCATCTGGTTCTAGGATGATTATAGTGCTGATTTCTGAGTTTCTCTGTGTTGGGTGTGTGTTTTGTTTATTTACTTTTTGTCTCCTCTCTGGTCCTCTGGTATTCGTGGCCTATATTTGAGTGAGGTGTATCTAACAGAGTTAGGGGCTGGATTTCTTGTAGCCTCTATGGCTTCTGGTTGAACAGGTGGTGTCTGCCAGAGTTGGTGTCTGGGACAGGGCAACAGAAGGATTGACATGATTGGGAATAGGGTAGGGGGCACTGAGATAAGGGGGATCAGTGTGCAGACAGCTCACTTGATGTTCTACAACCAGAGAGGATTCTTGTTGAGATGTGGTTTTCTGCCTGAGTTAGGAACTAGGACATGGTAGTGAGAAGGGAGGGAGGATTGAGGATAATGGGTGTGGTGCACCAAAAGAGTCAGGGAGGTTCGAGGGTAGGTAGCCTACTTGGACTTCTTGTGGCCAGCTTGGCCTCTGTTTGAGCAAAGGGTCTCCACCTGAGTTGCTTTTGACTACATTTTAATGGACAGTAACTGTGTTTCTCTTTCTCATCACCTTAGCCACCAGGACACATGGGAAGAAATTCTCCACTTGGCATAAGTCAAGGTCTCTTTAGAAATGTCTTTGGCCACATTGGTAGGAATGCCAAAGTTATAAGCCTAGCTTTTGAGAGTTTCTTATTCCTTCTTATGTTGGCAGTTTAGAGACTATTTATCTCTAGATCTCTAAAAAAGAGAGGTTGTGTCTCCCAACAACTCTTTCTCCACAGGAGAAACCTGGACCTAGACACTATCGCACCTTTCAAGTTGGCAGAAAACAAAATTAAGACAGGGTTTTCTGCATGGCCCAGGCTAGTCTGTTTCCTAGTCCATCTCCCCAGTGCTATTAGGTACACGGATACAGTACACAGGTAGCCCTGATTCATGAAACTAGTCTTCTATGAAGTGTTTTTCAACTTGACTGCAGACTAAATTTATTCTATCTTTGGAATTATCAGTGGTTGAGGCCTTTACTCAAGTATGCATATGATGCTGACTGGATGCTTACCCTGTACACTTTCAGATATCATTCACTAGTGGCATGAATGATCAGGCCAGGGGAAAACCACTCCATGTATAACGAGCTGTGGCTTTCTGTGAATGCTTCAAACACTAAGTATCTTGTGAAGAAGAAAGTTATTTCTTCTTCTTTTTAACTAACTCCATGAGTATCAGGACTAAAAATAGAACACAGGACTGGTGAGTCTTTACTCCTCTCATCTCTAAGTCAAGGCTGTCTGAATGTTCAACTGCTTTGCAGAAAAAAAAAATCCAATTTTTTTTTTGTCCTGTGGAATTGTTTGACAATTCAGGGAGAGGTTGTCATGTGAATGGTGGAGGACTGCTTTAGCATTTAAAGGTTGTGCATCCAGCAGGGAAATGGAATATAGCTTTCTAATTTGTTCACAGTAGTGCAAGCCCTACAATATTGAGTATTTCCCACAAGACAATGCTGCATTTCAAGCCTACAAAGTGTTTAGTTGTTATACTACTTCTAATTGCCTAAATGGCAAGAGTAGATTCATCTGTGAGAGTAAGATAACCCTTGTAGGAGAAACTCTGCAGGATTTCTCCAGAGCAAGGTTTACAATGGTGTACCATAGCAGAGATGATCACTCTTATAAATCTGTTGTTTTGCTTTAAAAGTAAAAGCCAGAACACTGCTTATCCATGTATCCAGACAGTAGAAATTGAAGTTCTCTTGAAAGATCTTTAGTTTTGAAATGTTAGTACTGAATTTCATATCTTGTATGTTGTGCAGTGTTAAATAGTTAATGAAACACAAAGTACTTTTTTCTTAATATCTTAGCATGATTTGGTAAGAAAATTATTGAAGAAGTTTTATTTGTGATAATAACAAAGTATTTATTCTTTGTTAGTCTTAAAATCTTAGAGGTGAGGCCATTGGAAGACCTGGAAGGTTTAGAAATGAATCAGTTTTGCTGTGATTGGTTCTCACCTCCCCTGAAAATGAATCCACAAAGCCATGTATGCTCTTTAATCTAGGTGGCCATCTTTTCTGTAGGAAGATTATTTGTGTTTTCTTATGTGTATGTATTTATGTACATTTTGATAACTTAAATATTGTATCTGAAGAATGCCAAACACTGAGCTGATTGTTTAGTCAAGCAAATATTAAAATGTCTCTGGCACCCAGCCACATGAGTTGTTGCTGTGAATTCAATCAAGAATCTCTTTCCTCTAATAAAAAGCCTATTCTTTTACTTTAAATCACTTAAATATGTCTATATTCTGATAATTGCAACTTTTAGAAGATATAATAAAAATAATAGGGTCATTGAATTAATTGGAATTTAAAGCAAAGCATGAGAAATACAAACCTCTGTGCTGTTGAGTGTCATGAGGTAAAGATGTTTAAAAAGTGACCTATGGATATAGGTGTATGGGTAGATGTTCGTCCTCACATGAACAAGAAAATACTGTGGAAACACAAAAGATATAGAACTGCCTAATCAGTAATGATGCAGTATTCTGGAAGCACTGTTGTAGAGATCTCAGTTAAACTCCAGGTAGAAACAGAAATGTGTATCCAAATTTTTCCCGACTGAAAATTTTGATAATAGTCTTAATATTTCTCAAATTTCATTCATATTCCTGGATGAATACCATGCTATCAGTGGTACTCTTTTCCACCCACAGCATGCTTGACTCATGTTGTTGTTTTTAACAGTCTACTGTAGCTGGGAGAATTGATAACCACAGTTTATAACTGTGTGTATGAAAATGAACAAATGATGTTGAGCTGTCCTTCTGTGAGTAAAGGGTCCTCTCTCTGTATTTTTCCTTTCTTTCCCCCCTTGTCTCTCTGTTTTTGACTCTCTCTCCTTCTTTCTCTCTCTCTCCCTTTCTCTCTCTCTCTTTCTTTCTTTCTTTCTTTCTTTCTTTCTTTCTTTCTTTCTTTCTTTCTTTCTTTCTTTCTTTCTTGTGTGTAATGTATGTATGTGTGTGCTTGTGTATGAGAGAACAATGGTGACACCAATAGACAAACTTACATGCAAGGCAGCAATATCATTGGGGTATCAACCTTGGATAAAGAACTAAAGACTAAGGAATTCTGGGAACAGGAAAAGAGCCCCCAAATTGGTTATCTAATACCAAATGATCAGCCATGAAATTATATACATACAAATAACATATAGACTTAGCAATTTTCATTTATGTATTTAGGCATACAACCCTCCCACTCCCATAACAACAATTTTAAAAATAGTGAGTGGATGTACATCTAGAGTGGATACAGAGGTTGGCCTCTGGTGCCTTCTACCTTAACCATCATATCTTTTGGGAAGTGCTCTCTCCTGGACCTGGATCTTACTGAATAGTTAACCTATCTGGCTAGCCAGCTCTGGGATTTGCTTGCCTTTGCCTGCCCCTCCAGTCTAGGATTCCAGATATGTATGATCTGAACTCAAGCCATTATGCCTACCAACTCACCTATTTTCCAAACACCTATTTTGCCTTTTTAATATTTATACTTTATTTCCCAAGTCTAGACTATACTTCAAATAATTGACCCTTTCTGTAATATAAGAATTAAAATAGTTATGTTTATGGTACTTTGAATAAGCATATCTTGCTCTTAATATTTTTAACATATAATGTTTATAATGAGTGCTGAGTCCTGCTTGGCCATATGGATGGGATGGTTTGACATGGTTTCCTGTCACTAGAACAAAGCCAGCAGGATAAGAGCCTTCACACATGTTGACAGTTGCTGGGTGTGAGACGTGTGTGTGTGTGTGTGTGTGTGTGTGTGTGTGTGTGTGTGTGTGTGTGTATGTATGTATGTATGTATAGCCCCCTTTGGGAAATATTCTCCCTGCCAAGGTTATGATGGAATATCCCCTTTACCAAGGTTAATGACTCCATGATAATCAGAAATGGTATAAGTCTGGGAGGTGAGGTTATGTCTATGTCCTTAGCAAAAATGGTAAATACTGAGTGCTTCAGGACACCCATTAAGGCTGTTGGAAAGAACTCTGAAAACATGAGTTAAAAAAAATTCTCAACTATGCAAAATATAAGTATGCAATATGAATTATAGGAGGGGCTTCATGAACATAAAAAGACAGACACAGCTGTACTATGAGCCAGCTTTCAGGAACATACAAAGACAGGAAGATTTCTGAGTTCAAGGTTGTCCTGAGACAAATAGGTTAGGCCCAGGGATGATAGGAAATGTGATCTCAGAATAAGATCCTACCCAATTAGCTTATTGCTTGTGATTATGAAAGCAGGCAGATGTCTGAGTTCATTTGCAATGTTAAAAAATATATGCTTGCTGTCTCTTTCTAAGAATCAAGGGGCTGGAGTCATGGACTGTTGATTTGTGCAAAAATCAGTAAGGAACCTAGTGTAAATGACTGAATTGATGTGAATAAAAGACTGGGCTTTGACTTGCAGGAGACAGAGATTTCCAGAGAAAGCTGTCTGAAGAGTGAACACAGCTCTTTAAAAGTGTTTTTAGGAGCTATCTAGAGAAAGCTGTTTGAAGACTGAATATAGCTGTTTTAGAATGTTTTCTGGAAGCTATATAGAGAGAACTGCTTTGAAAGCTAACCCAGCTCTTTTAGATATTTTTTTGGGGGTGGAAGGCTTTCTGATTTTGATCAGAAAACCCAAGAATTACTTTTAGAATTTTTCTAACAGGATGTCTGAATTGAATGGGGAATCCATTATTTTTTTTCTAGCAGATTAAAAAAAATTGAGCTATCCAAAGAGTATTCAGAATTCATTCTAGCAAGAGAAAGCTGTATCAAAACTATCTCTAGTAGAAAACTGTCTCAAGCAAAGATTAATCTGAAGACCTGTCTCAAACAGAATGTAGGCTGTCAGCTTGGACCCACAATTTGTCTTCAAATTATTCTTTCTCTACTCTCAGACACTCTTTCCTAAGAATCCCTCTCCAAACCAAACCTGGTCCTTGGCAGATATGCATTGTCTGTATTTGTGAAATTAATTTTGATTCTAAGACATATTAAGGACAGTTTCATGTTCTGAAATAAGCTAATTTTAAGAGAACCAGGAAATTTGACTGTACACCGTAAAAGACTAGAAAACAGACACATAAGTTCTTGGCACTAATTTATGGTGTCTGTAATCTTTAAGATTTAAGTTACTGCTGTGTCTGACAGAAAGCACATTCTCTTCAGAGTGCCATTTGAGTGTTTTCAGGAGGAAGAAGTGCTGCTCTTATCTAAGCAGAGAGGCAAGAAGATGACAGAGTGCACAGCAGGTTGCATTTTCATCCTGAGATAAGCAAGGTTGCTTTTCCTTTCTGAGATAAAGAGTGATAATTTGGCTGTGTACCATGGCTGTTCACTTACAGTGTTCATATTGCTACTCTGAATCCTGTGTATTCAGGAGCTACTATTGCTCAGACTAGCAGGGAAGAATGGACAAGTCCTGGTACTCAGTTGAAACTGGGCACACATTCAAGGTCTGGGTTACTGAACAGAACCTTCAGCACTTTAGTTCTTTATGTCTCTTTTAGCTCTTTATATCTCCTTTAGGCTTTTCTGTGGAGCAGAAAATTATGGATTTTATTGTTATGCAAGGGTATACCTAAATTATTTGCATCATCCTCTGGGTTTCCCACTTCCTCTCACTTTCCTTTCCCTCTGATTCCTTTACTCACTATTTAATCTCTCTCTCTTTCTCTCTCCTTTCTTTGTTTAGTATTTGTATTTATATGTGCATATGTGTGTAGGTACATATGTGTATTAGTGTTTGTATGTGTGTGTGTGTTTTGTATGTGTGTACATGACTGTGGAAGACAGAGGCACTTTAGGTGTGGTCCTAGATAACGTTCCATTTTGTTTTCCATTGAGCCCAAGAGCTCACAATTGTCTATAGTGTCTGGTTACTAAGCCCTTGGGATTCATTGTTCTAGATGGCCCTTTTCACAATTCATCTCTTCCATGAGTCCTGGAGTTTCAAGCATGTCATCAAGGCTTGCTTTTATGTGTATGCTCAGTATCCAAATTCAGGCCCTCATATATGCATTATAGGCAATTTGTCAACTGAGCTATCTTTCTAGCCGTCCATCCCTCTTTATCCTTGACTAGACATAGAATTAAGTACTTTATATGTACATTCATTTAACATTAAATGCTCTGGACTTAAGTAATTGAATGACTTTCCCCACATGCGCCACTTCTGCTTCATTTTCTCTTACAGAAAAGAAAATGGAATCCTTTAAATTTGAAGAATATTCACAGCACCATTTTTGCCTGATGGTATGGTTGGGAGCTAGAATACTATAGTTGACTTTTTAAAAATTGTGTTTTACTTTTAAAAATTAAAATGCATAATTTTCCCTCTTCCCTATCCTCCTTTCAATCCTTCTTATGTACTTATGCCTTGCTCACTATCAAATTCATGCCCTCTATTTATTCAATTGTTGTTACAGGTGTATGTGCCTAACTATATAGTTAAATACTGCTAATTCTGTATAATGCCATTTGTGTGTATATAATTTTATGGCTGACCACTTGGTAATGAATAACCAATTTTAGGGCTCTTTCCTAGGAAAGATTATTTCTCCTGCTCTTAGAATTCTTTAGCTGTCTTTAGGTCTTCATCTTGGGTTGAGACCTGCGATATTTTCCCCTTCCACCTGAGTGTGTCTATTGCTGTCATCATTCTTTAGGTTGTGCTTAGACAGTTGATGAGATTTCATAGGTATTGCTTCTCCATTTCTAGGAGATTAAATCTCATAGCTAACTAATTGTCTCTCTGTCTGTGTCTGTCTGTCTGTCTGTCTGTCTTTCTCTCTCTCTCTCTGTGTCTCTCTCTAAACCATTATAATTCCTTATCCACCTTCTGAATGTTTAGATATTATCCTTATATATTGAAGTATTCAAGTAAGTTTCATCCTTCTGGCCTTTATAATCTTTCTACCCCCTTTTCACACTATGATCCTTGAGCCTTAGGTACAGGAGTTGTGATATATATATACATATATACATATACATATACATATACATATATACATATATAAAATTTCAAGTCTGGCTAGCACCATATAGCACCATAGAGTCACTTGTTCTAGTTGCTTTGATAAGTTGTGATTTTCTGTAATGGTTTATGTCTCTGGCAAGTAGATGTTTGTTTGTATCTATCTATCTATCTATCTATCTATCTATCTATCTATCTATCTATCTATCTTTCTATCTATCTATCATTTATTTATTTATTGATGAGGGATGAAACTTATACTTGTGTACATAAGGATAAATATCTAAACATTCAGAATGTGGGTAAGGAAATATAATGGTTTAGAGGGAGACAGAGAGAGAGAGAGAGACAGGGGGGGGAGACAGAGAGACAGAGAAACAGAGACAGATAGAGAGAATCTGGGCCTAGTATGGGCTTCTGGAGCCTCAAAGTTTACTACCACTGAGAGAACTTCTCCAACAAGGCCATACCTCCTCCAACAGGGCCACACCTCCTAATTCTCAAACAGTTCTACTTACTAGGAAACAAGTATTCAAGCAGATGAACCTATGGGGGCCATGCTTATTCAGACCACCACAATGTGTGTTTGTCCTGTTTTTGTCAACTTGACACAAGCTAGTGTTGTCTGTGAAGAGGAACCTCAATTGAAAAGAGCCCTATAGTCAAGACTCTGGTGATATTTTTCTTGATTAATGATTGCTATGGAAGGGTTCAGTCCAATGTGGATAGTGCCATCCCTGGACTAGTGGTCCTGGATTATATTAGAAGGCAGGCTGAGCAGATCATGAGGAACAAATCAGTAATCATCATAGTCAGATACCATTGTGTTATACTTGCTTACATGTTCAGGATAGTAACTTATAGTCTAAGGGTCACAGAGCATACCATGAAGCCTATGTGTATAGAGGGTGTTATCATCTAGGTTCATTTAAGAACACTCTGATATTTGCCTAATGACAAAAATCACCCTTTTCAAGGTACTTTTTGGGAAGTATCCTTAGTGGGTGAAGTGCTTTTTGATATTCAGGAGGCTGAGGTATGGGGATCATTTGAGTCTAGGAGTTCTGGGTTTCTGTGTTCTATGCTGATAAGAAGGTTGTCACTAAGTTCATCATCAATATAGTAACCTTTGACAATTGGAGATGTGTGGTTGGTGGGCGGGCACTACCAGGCTACCCAAGGGATGAACTTGCCCAGGTCAGAAAGTATCCCACTTACCTGGTGTATGTGTGCACATGCACAAACACACATGTGATTATTTGTTTTATTATTAATTCAGTTTTGACTGGATATTTATTTCTGTATTTAAGAATAGAAATTAGGACGGTATGGTTGTGTTCAGTAAAGAAAGAACATATGATCATAAAAGTTAGTTACAGAGTACTCTGTACTACAGATATGTAAGAATTTAAGTGTCCAGTCTTTTGGAGAAGAAAGCTAAAACTGACTACTAGTGCTGAACACATTGCCCAAAGCTGATTTCCAGTTAGTTAGATTGCTAGAGAAATTCAGTTACTTTAGGGCACAGAACAGTTTTATGAAAAAGTCTGGGCATTTGTTCTCTCTGCTTAACCCAAGGCTACATTTTTTTTTTTTTTTTTAGATACTTTTTGGCAAGATGGACTGACCTCCATACAGTCTTTACACAGGCATTTGCACTAACTGTGAACATGCTATGTGTCTGGAGATGTGTTGACTTCTGGACAGCAAGCAGCAGAAAAGAGTGAAACAAAGTGTGAGTGGATTAGCCAGATGGCAACACCAACTGCTCTCACAAAGCTGGGCTTTTAATAACTGAGCTTACTGCAAACAAAACTAATTAAGCCAGTTCTTCTGATTAGGATACTATAGGTAGAAGTAAATAAAAACATATACTCACATTCTACTTTTGATAGCATTTCAAAGATCAGGATATCTGATTTTTTTTTCTCTTAAAGAAGTTAATCTAGCAGACTATACTTGAGAATTCAAATTAACTGTATTCTTTAATTCAACAGCTCTCTGATTTCCCTAGACAGCAGGTGTGAAATCACTCTCCCACGTAAACAGAATGAAAACACCCTGAAAGGAGAGTTGTTCATCATACCAGTAGGTGATGGGTTTCATGGGATTTAATGGGAAATGGAGAAGATAAGAGACAAGGGAGAGAATGAAAACAGAAGACACAGACAGTCTAGAGAGACTACCAGTTTGTGAGGGAGAACTCTTATAAAGAACCTGAAAGAATCCGCCTGTGATTCATATTGCTCACAGGTTTAGGTTGATTGATAGGGTGTGCACATTTAGTGTTACAAAAGCTACAGAAAACATTTCTTCTCACTGGGACAGAAAGAATGAAGATCATGGCTGAGGAATTAAATCAGCTTGAACTGGTAACATTTTTTCCAATATATTGCTCCACCTGACTTCCAGAAATTATGAAGCTAGGCTTAGTTTCAACATGGAGAATAAGGACAGTTTTTAAAAAGAATTATCTGCAAATGTGGACATTTTACCATGTATGGCATGACCTAAATCCATTGCTTTGGGTTTTGTCCTCACCTTCGTGCACAGTAGGAAACTCATCAGGGTTCTAGCAGTTCACTTCATACAGTGAATGGACACTTTCCTCTCAGAAGAGTCACAGAAATGAGTCTGTATATGATAGGTTACCAAGGAACTCAAGAAACTCGTATATGTATATGTATATGTATATGTATATGTATATGTATATGTATATGTATATGTATATGTATATGTATATGTATATGTATATGTATATGTATATGTATATGTATATGTATATGTAATGTATATGTAATGTATATGTAATGTATATGTATATGTATATGTATATGTATATGTATATGTATATGTATATGTATATGTATATGTAGGTGGTGTGGGCTTGTATACTTCTAAAGTCTGATGCTTCTGTTTCTTTGGCTAGGGCAAGTCTCAGACAGTATGCATACATGTGCTGGAAGTATGCGCTTTATCAAGAATTTTGACTCTCTTACCTTTTCTTGTTGCTTAGTGTAATAGTAATCTGGAGGATGAGAGTGAGAACATTACTTTCTGTTCTTTTATAGACTGGATTATCTCAAAACTCTGCTGTGCCTGCCTCATTCAATGGCAAAGTATGGCTTATCAGTAGTGTAAGCTGTTGGCAAAATAGGGGTGAGGCCATGGCCCTGACTTTTTTTGTACTTTTTCATATTTTGCATCAGCAGATGTTATTGTATGTTTTGGGTACAGTAAAA
Organism: Mus musculus; assembly: GCF_000001635.26. Lineage (NCBI taxonomy): Eukaryota > Metazoa > Chordata > Mammalia > Rodentia > Muridae > Mus > Mus musculus. The sequence continues at coordinate 28,555,095 of NC_000077.6, read as the reverse complement.
GAATTCCTGAGAATGGGTGCTTTGTAAAGTAACAAGGTGCATTTTGGCTCATGAATTTGCAAGTTCAAGAATGTGGGTCTGATATGTGCTTGACTTGTGATGAAGTCTATATTGTATGCTTTTCCCAATCCCATGGCAGAAAATGGAAATGCAAGAAAGCAAGGATGAAAGCAAGGATGATGCCACTGGATAATCTGATCTCATGACAAATTAATCCCTATTAAATGTGTTGCTGCTGCTCAGCACCCTTGTAACACTGAGAAAGAAGCCTGCAGCCAAGTTTGATATGGACAAATACTTTTCGCTCTATACCACTAGATTTTGATCATCCTTTTCAGGAATCTTTGACTAAAGAAGCACACTGTCCTCTTTTGTTGGCACATTAGTATGGCTCTTCTGCAGCTAGAGCTTGAACTTGTTTGGAATAAAGCCTTTGGTGAAAGAGGGTGTGTCATAGGAATAGAAGGGAGGGGTAAAATCTATAGTAGTTTCATTGTAATCATTCCTTGACTAAGGAGGCAGCCATGCATTCTCAGTAACTGGAGATTTATCACAACACACTAAAGGCTGATAAGAGTGTGTCCTGAGATTAACAGTGAAGTCAAACAAACAGAAATGATAATAGCAAAAGCTCCAGCTGGTCAAAGGCTCCTGAATTTGGGTGCTCCAAGGAAAACTGAATCTGCTCATATTTTCCTTGTATAAATCTATGCAGTTTCATATGCAGATGAGAAATTAAAAATACATATACACTACTTATTTCACAAATATTTATCTTTGTGTTCCATGTGGGTGTAGCATGATAGATATTACCGGGTAGACTAGCATAGTGAGAGTCAGCAGTTTGTGGTCTGTCTGTCCTACATGTCCACAGCTGAAGGGAAGTAGTGAGTAGAGGCAGGGTGCTGCTGGAGTTGTGGGATTTCATGCTCTGCGACATGGCTCACAGAATGCTTGTCATATTAGGGTTGGTTACTCAAGAGAGGAATGGTGTTCAGTTGATTCTTGAGCAGTCTTTGGGTTTGGATGCCAGGGATGTATGCACTGTCTGAGGTTGTAGTGGTGAAAGTAAATGATGTTTTCAGGGTCAGTGAGGAGAGTAGTAGATCTGTGCTGAGTTCTTGCTTAGGGTGCAATAGGTTGTTTTAGATAGTATGTTGATGTCCATTTACACAGGACATTATTCCTGGATGTTTGGTAATAGCAACATTAGTTTATCACATAAGGAGTAATGAAAAATGTTCTCATATTAGCTGCTTTCCCTGTTAAGGTGACCAAATACCTGACAAGAACAACTGAAGGGAGAGGGCGTGAAAGCAAGTTGCTCTATGGAGGACACATGGTAGGCTGGAGTTGGCAACAGCAGCTAGTTCACATCTCCTCATTGGATCAGGAAGTAGAGAAAAGTTTGGAATCAGATTTGGTGTGTAAACATGAAGACCTTCCCCCTTCCACCATGACCACTCTTTCTAGTATTCCCCTCCTAAAAGCTACACAAGTTTGTAAAACGTCACCACCAGCTGGGAACTGAGTGTGCAAACAGTTGAACTGCCAGAATAGTTCTTCCTCTTTTAGCCTTTGTGATTAAACTTAGTGGACCCAGGAAGCTAGCACCTTATTAGTACAAACAAAAATTCTTATTGAAAAATTTATGACTGAATTTAATTCTAATAGCTTACACTTTTTATTTGTTTTCTTAAGAGTTCCTGAACTAAAACGTTTTGCATAAGTACTTGATGGATTTATTTACCCTTATTAAAAAATACTATTCAAATACTTATTTTATTTTCTAAGCCAGTGTTAACAATGGATTATACTTTTGTTCCTGTTGGGGGAGTTTACAGCCAGAAAGTCACCAAGTAAGAGAATCCACCTTCTAATTAAGACTTCAGAGACAATAATGAAGAACCTATAAGGTTTTAGGAAAATATGGCCTAGTTAGACATACATGAACTGGAAGTAAGAAGCAACTAATTCTTTAAAACCATAAAGGTAGAAAAATAACCTGGGGACATTGTCAGCTCTGGTTCCTTAAGTGTAGCAGTATATGTGGCATCGACACTTCATCCATTAGTGTTTCTCCCCATGATGGTTTGAGTTCATTTTATTCTGTTGTGTTCTCTATCAAGCCTTAGGAGCTTTTCCTATCTTGCTCACTGTACATGTATAATTTCTTGGGGTTGAGGGAGGTGTGAGGAGAGGAGTAGAGTCCTGTAGGACCTGTTGGAGCAAGCCTGCAGGGCTTAGTTAGTGATTGGTGTGGGAGTGCCCAGCCAATTGTGGGTGGGGCCACTTCTGGCCTGATTATTCTGGCTTCTATAAGAAAGTAGACTGAGCATACCATGGAGAGCATCCAGTAAGCAGGACCCCTCTGTTGCTTCTGCATCATATCTGACTCCAGGTTCCTGCCCTGACTTTCTTCAATGATGGGCTAAGATGTGGATGTATAAGGGAAATAAATCTTTCCTCTCCAACTTGCTTTTGGATATAGCATTAGATCACAGCAATTGTAACTTAACTAGGACACCTTCTGGAGTTGGAGAGAAGACAGTAAAATTTCCTTAAAAGACATCAAGCTTTCTGTTGTCTTCCTAAATGTACTGAGATAATGGCAATACTTAGGACTCTCAGGAAATAACAAACTTTTCTTAAAATACAAAACTCAGTGTTTATATTCGAACCCATGAATGCTTGTCCTTTCCTGTGCTAACCCATTCTTCTTTAGAAACTAAGTATACTGAATCTGTTTTAATGCTTGATTAGATGACTGTGATCTTTCCGTGATATCAATGAGGTTGCATTACAAAAGTTTGAGTTCCAGTTTTAGTTTCTTACTCTGCCTTCAATTATGTGGTCTTACATAAACATAAACTCTTTTACAGGCAGTTTCTTTTTATAGTACTCATAATGCTAATTTTATTAGACCATAAACAACTAAGCTAAATGGCTGCTTTTAGCTAATTCTATTTATAAACGAAATCTGACTGTAGTCTTTCCCTACTACCCCTGAATACACAAAAATGCAAGCAAAAACCAAATGCTGGTATGGCAAAACAGATAGCTCAGTCCCGTGGCATCAGAGTCTCTTGAGGGAGAAGTATGCATCACAGCACAGAAGTGTTCATTCCATACAGCCCCAGATGTCAGTCATAAGCAATGAACATTAAGAAGTGTTGGTGAGAATTTATTAGTCACATGGGTATTTACTTTCATGGGGGTCAAGTTATGTCCACTCACATGGTCTTTCAGCTTTCATAGTGAATTAGCTTCAGGATGATGAAAGTGATAGTGCCCCCATTCCCAGTCCATCTTTCCTATGCTCATCTAGCATATATGGTAGAATGACAGGGAGGAGAGGGCAAAGAAACACTATTAGGAGAGCTTTGGTCTTTGTCTCTGGGTGCTTCATTTTATATTAATACTGGTTCATTTACTTCATGTTCTTCAGTATTCATCAATAAATGCCAGAGAAGCCAGAATTTCCCTGGTACTCTATACCCTACTCTCAAAACCCACCCACTTGTAATATAGATAGGGAGAGGTAGGGATTCTTCGTCTTTCTCAAGAACTCCTTTGTGCAAACCAATTATAAGAAACAAGAAAATAAAAAGGGAGCTTTGGTCCTGGTATCAACATTTGGCCATTCTGAACATCATATCTGAAAGTGACCAGTTAGTGACAAGGTATGTGGATAGTGGTGAATGCAAACTGGCTGCCAGAATTTATTTCTAAGCTTTTACAATTAACTATAGATATTCCAGGTCCAGGTCAGGAGATTGTGGCATATTAACTTTACAAAAAGTAGACAGAATACTAATTTATTCAAATGATCCACTTGAAACTAAACATTCTTATTGAATCTCATGTGAATTTCTTTCTGTGCTCCCTAGAAAAAAATTAAATAAACATATAAACAGATTAAAAACCCAACTCAATTACAAGAAGATTAAGTTAAGCCTGGGTGATATTTGGGAAAAACTACAAAGACACAGATCTGTTTTCACTCTCTCTTTCTTTCTCATTATGAAGAGTATAAAGTTCTCATTTTTGAGCAGTCAAATGGAAATTGCCTCTTTCAGCTGTTTAGTATACTTATATTAGAAAAAGATTTTAATATGTTGACTATGATGAACCAGCTCTATTGGTAGGTCTCTACTTGTAATTGGAAATTTGGAGAAGTCATGATTTCTGCTTTTGAGATCTAGCAATGCATATAACCCAGGAATAAGTGATTCTGGGAGATGGTAACAAATTTTGTCTTTATGGAGTTGTCAAAATATAAAATAAGGGAATGCCAGATCCTCAATTAACAAAGGCTACTTATCTCCTTATTTATCATTTATCTATCTATCTATCTATCTATCTATCTATCTATCTATCTATCTATCCATCCATCTATCATTCATTCAGCTTGTTATACATTAGACTAATAGTTGCTATTTTATAGTCATGCTTCCCGGATACTTGAGCTTATATTTACCTCCTAACTGGACTATCTTTAAGTTGGCATCATTATGTATTTCTGTAACTAAATTGTGAACCATAAAATCCAGGTGAGATTTGGATGAAAAGTTGGAAGAGTCCTCAGTAGTGCCAACACTTACCTACTATGTAAGGAAAAGCAACATCAAATGCTGCAAAGCAGCATTGGTGACACAGGGCTGCACTAGCTCTGTGCTTTTTGAAAGAGGCTTCAAGTGGCTTCTCAAGAACCTCTAGACATGGCAGGCCACACCCACTGGCCCAAGGACCAATTCAAGTCATAGTCATGTTTCTATTTGGTCCTTGTACAGTATTAAGCAACTGAAAAAGTCATATAAAAATCTGCTTTTCTTGACAAATTGGAAGGCTTCTTGACCCTGGCTCATCATCAATATACAACAGTGGGTTCAGAGCATTGCCTGTACTTTGGAAGGAATATTCTAGTTTTTTATTTCGGTGTAGCAACATATAATGTTGTAAAACAGCAACCATTTCATTGTGTTTAGAGATTCTGTGTGTCAATAGGAATAGAGTAGTTGGTTTCCTCTTCACATTTTGTAAGGTCTTAGCCAGCGTACTTTAGTTCTGGGGTTGGAATTCCATGGTAGTACCTTTACATCTGCATCACATACCTCCGGTAGAAGAAACACGTTTTCTTTGGGCAATCTGTGGTCTCTGGGGGATATTACAGAATTTCATGTGGTTCAAGTTTAAACTGAATGTTCACTTTGTGAGAAAGCTTCTTTTATGAAGCTGAGTTAGCATGACTGAGTCTGGGGATCAGGTTACTGGAGGGGACTCTCACATTCATTTTGGCCTGGTCCTGTGTTTTCTCTTGCAGGAATGTGTTCTCACCCTCATTCTCATTTTTCATTTCTTAGCATTGGGTATATACATTTCTCACCATCTTAACTCTTCCTGGGAAGTGGCCATCAGTTGCTTGATTATTATTTTTAAAATGTTAAAAGGATATTATTCCTATCATTGTGGACAATTAAATCATATTTGATAGTTATTGGAACTCCCAGAAACTTAAGAAATAAGAAAATACAGTTTCAGTAAGATTAAAATATCTAAAACTAGCACTGTAGTCTTTTTTACAATGAACTATTCAAGGAGGTAGGTTCATCTGGAATAATGGATACTTCCTCTCACTCTTGAGTATCCAACATTTCAGACCATCTGCAGACTTGGGTAATCTCTCTTCCCAGCCAAGCACCCCTTCTGTCCATCTCCAGCTCTGCTGCCATTGCCTTAGCTCAGACCCGCATTGCTTCTCTCCTGGGGCCTGCAGTAGTGAGCTGTTTACCTTTGCTTTCTATCACCTCTAGTACTTTCCCATATAATGTGTCCTCTGTTTCAGAATGGTCATATTTAAATCTTTATCAAGTATCCTGTATCAGAGGATAATAAACCAACCGTAGAGTTTCATTACCACTGGAACAAACAGTCTCCTTTTATTGTTTGTTGTATGGAAAATCTGGACATAGATTAGTTCTTACACCACATATCCAGGTTGCCACATTTCTGTAACAAAGTTGTTCTCATCTTGTGGGTTACTCATAAGCCCTTTAGCAGTTGAATGATCCTTTCTCAGGGATTGCATATCAGATATTTATATTAGAATTCATAACAGTAGCAAAATTTCAACTATGAAGTACCAATGAAAATAATTTTATAGTTGGAGGTCACCACAACATGCAGATGTGTCCTAAAGGGTCACAGCTTTAGGAAGGTTGAAAACTACTGATCTAACACATTCATACTTTAAGCTGCTTTGGTTATAACTGACTGCTTGTTTCTGAGTATTTGCTAGGTATATATCCTAGGGTTTTATTGCTGTGAATAGATATCATGACCAAGGCAACTCTTACAATGGAAAACATTTAATTGGGCCTGGTTTACAGTTCTGAGATTTAATCTATTATTGTCATGTTGGGAAGCTTGCTGGCATACATGCAGACATGGTCCTGGAGAGATAACTGAGAGTTCTACATCTAGATCTGCAGGAAGCAGGAAGGGAAGAGAGACTGGGGAAGCTCCAGCATCTGAAACCTCAAAGCCTATTCCCACTTCCTCCAGCAATGTTTCACCAACTCCAGCAAGGCCCCTCTTCCAATAATGCCACCTCCATAAGTTTGTGGGGTGGGGCATTTTCATTTAAAAAACCTGAGTATATCTGGCCCAAATTCCCACTGGGAGCTTTCTCTGGTGTTAGGTTTCATTTGTTTTTGTTTTTGTTTTTGTTTTTCCTGTGTTTTGCAGCATCCCATAGCATTTGTTTGAGCATAATAGTTTATTTATTGTCTGACTGCCTAATTTTAATTTAGGTTTTTAAGGGAAGAAAATACTTTGTTTCTTTCAATAATAAGACTTATGGAAAGTGTCTGTGAAGTGGCTGGCTGATTGAAGCTCAGCAGTGAGCCCATTCCAGATTTCCCCCCATGTGCAGCAGTGTTCTGTGTGACATTACAGTGGGGGAAAGGAGACCTTGGGTTCATATTGGATAGAGGGAATGCATCACTTCCTGTGTTGTTCACACTATAAGAAAAGACTTAATTATTTAGGAAGATGAATAGTAATGATTTTTATTAAAAGATTATGTCTTTTTGTGTATCACCAAAGTATAAAGTGTACTGCTAAATGTCAAGACGAGCTTCCCTTTGTGTGTAACAGAACTCGTGATCCTTTTCCTGGATCCTCCAGGGAACAGCTTGTATTTCCACAGGCTATTCCACAACTTCTATTAGAAGCTACCTGGTAGGGAGAAGAACATGCTGTTTGGATCCAGGTGATCTGTATACAGACTCTGACTTGATTCTTTTCATAAGCTTCATGCCAGTGGGGACAGTTTACACTACTTTTCAAAGGCTCATCTTATTTACAAAGTGTGGGCAGCAGTTTTTGGTGGATGCTGACAAATGCTCATTTTTTTTTCTCCAGAGAGAACAATGTACTAGTGTTCTTCCTTCCATTTTTTTTTTGTTTGATAACAGAATAGCCATCCCATCTCCTTTACCTCTTAGATGCTGATTGTGTCCTTAACCTCAGCAGCTAGGATGCTAATAAACCTCATATATGATATATCATTGATGAGGCACAGAAAGGGCATAGCCACACAGTCAAGATCAGATTTTGGGTTGCCAAGAGGTGAAATTAAGAAGTTAAGATTACCTGTTTGAAACAAAAGAAGTTGTTTTGTTTGTTTGTTTTTTTAAGAATTGTCTTCTTGTGGAAGATGTTGAAGGAAGAGAGAGACATGATTTCTCCTTAGATCCCTACACACCAGGAACTAGGCCAAATGGGGATTGAACTGACTCTTAAAGTTTTTATTATTCTGTACTCTAGGAACCCCTTGAAAAAGAGACTAATGCACATTCAATGACTGGATTTTAAAGAGTATTTGTTTCAAGTACAGAAAGTTGCTATTGAAGTGATTTTCTTTCCTGCTTTGCTCAGTTCAGTAGGCAGAGAAAAGCCTGGTAACTAGAAACAGAACTACCCAAGTAGTCTCTTCTCATAAATGTGGCTGAGTCAGAGGCTACCAGTGTGAAGGAAGGCTTTAGTACTGAACTTAAAGTTTTGGGAAGGCCAGTCAGAGGCAGGATGAAGCAGCTAAAGAGCGAAGCACAACACAACTCCAGATACATCAGTAAGGTTGTGTAGACATGTGTACCAGGATTAGCTAGTGGACGATGGTGATTCTGAACATTACTAAGTTATTGCTAAATAGATAAGCACAACTTTCTGGGGGAAAAGTCACCATCAGTGTACTGTGTGGTTAGCAGGGTTGGTTCCAGTGACACACAGGTTTAAATCCTGGCATTTCCAATTGCTAGTTGAATAACCTTAGGCAAGTTATAAAACCCCAGGACTTAGGTTTATCACTTAAAAATATTCTATTTTATGTGTATGTGTATTTTGTCTGTGTGTATATCTATACACCATGTGTTTGCAGTACCCATAAAAGGCAGAAAGGGAGTCTCTGAGAGCTAGAGTTACAGAGGGTAGTGAACTGCCAAGTATGTACTGAAATTGAACCTGGGTCATCTGGAAGAGCAGCTAGCACTCTAAACTACCAAGCCATCTCTCTAGCAACCCAAGGACTCTTGTTTTTAGTAAGAATATTGTAATAACACCCACTTTATAGAATGTTGAGTTAAGAGAATTGTGTAGGTAATTTAATGATATCTGTATGTAGTAAATGCTATACAAATGCCTAAACTGACTTATCAGGACTCCTACCCTCCAGTTTACAAACTATATTTGAGGATCAATGGTAGGGTACATGGAAGCCTTTACCAGTATGCATGTGGTTAGTGAGTTTTGTGGCTGTGGTGGATCTACTAAGAATGCCTATTCTCATAGGCTCATGTATTTGAATAATAGGTCTTCAGGGAGTAGCACTACACAAGAGACTAGGAGGTGTGGCCTTCTTGGAGTAGGTGTGGCCTTGTTGGAGTAAGTGTGTTACTGGGTTTGAGCTTGTGGGTTTCAAAGGCCCAAGCCAGGCCTAGTGTCTCTCTAGGCCTGCGGCCAGTCCTACATGTAGGACTATCAACTTCTCCAGCACTAGGTCTACTTGTCTGCCACCATGTTCCCCACCATGATGACAATGAACTAAGCCTCTGAAACTATAAGCCAGCCACAGTTGAAAGCTTTCCTTTATAAAAGTTGCCATGGTCTTGCTATCTCAACACAGCAATAGAACACATATTAATATTATACTTAGGTATATGGTTCATTTTGAGTTAATTTTTATGAAGTTGTAAAGTCAGTGAACACATTTTTTTTTTGGGCCGGTATAGACCACCAGTTGTCTCAGCCCTGTCTTCTCAAAGGTTGTTCTTTCTCTACTGAACTATTATTTTATTAAAAAAAATCAATTGATTATAATTGTGTGAATTCATTTCTGAGTTTTCTCTTCTGTTTTGTTGATGTTTATGACTATTGTTTGGTAATTTCACAGTGTTAATGGTTCAATAGTGGATCTTTAGAGTAATTATGGAATTACTGTAAATGTTTTACATGAGTTCTACAAGCTCATTGTTCTTCAGTATTGTGTTGGCCATTCCTGGTCTTTTGTTTTCCTACCTGTGGTGGTTTGAATATGCTTGGCACAGGGTGTGCCACTATTAGGAGGCATGGCCTAGTTGGAGGAATTGTATAGTTTGTGAGGTGAGCTTTTGAACCCCTTCTCCTAGCTACCTAGAAATAGTCTTCTCCTGAATACCTTTGGATCAAGACGTAGAACTCTCACCTTCTCCAGCACCATATCTACCTGCATGCTTCCATGCTTCCTGCCTTGATGATAATGAACTGAAACTCTGAGCCTGTAAGCCAGTCCCCCAAAAATGTTGTCCTTTATAAAAGTTGCCTTTGTCATGGTGTCTTTCTTCACATCAATGGAAATCCTAAGACAGTACCTACATTAAAATGAATGCATTGATATACATAAAATGTTTTGTTGGGAATTTTATTTAAAATTCATTAAACCTGTAAATCAAGTTTATTTTATTGAGTCTTCCAATCCACAGACATAGATTCTCTTTCTATTTAGATCTCCCATTTTTAAAACCAGTTTTGTAGTTTTCTGTGTATAGACTCATTTTATAAATTATTAAATATTTTATATCTTCTATCTGCCATTTTAAATAAAATTGTTTTCAAAATTCTGAATTCCCATTGTTCATTGCTTTATTTCTTAGCAATAGTTTTTATAACCTCATCTTTGTCCTTGCTATCCCCACTCATTAGTTTTAGAAAGCTTTTATTTCTTATCAATTTTAAAGATTTCTTACTTAGTTAATTATGGCATCTGCTAGTATAAATACAGTGTTATTTCTCTTTCCAGATTTTACAGTATTTATTTCTTTTTCTCATCTTATTATGTGAGCTGGGATCTCTAATTCAATGTCAAACACAAATGAAAAGAGGATATTCCCCATTATTCAGGATAGAGAGTCTAGTTTCTTACTGTTAAATATGATGTTAATTATAGGGCTTGGTACTAGACCAGAGATTCTCAACCTGTGGGTTATGACCCCTCTGGCAAATCTCTATCTCCAAAAATATTTACATTATAATTCATAACAGTAGCAAAATTATAGTTATGAAATCATGACTGAGGGTCACTACAACATGAAGAATTGTATTAAAGGTTTGCAGCATTAGGAGACTTGAGCACCACAGGCTTATATAATTAATATTTTATGCCTGTGTGTGTGTGTGTGTGTGTGTGTGTATGTGTACATGAATGTTTGTGCATGTGCATATGGAACCAAAACACAACCCCAGATATAATTGCTCGGATGTCATATACTTTTATTTTAGATAGAGTCCTTCTACGGCCCGAAACTCACCAAGTAGGCTATGCTGACTGGCCAGAGACATTGGTGTCTCTCTCCTTCTCCACTTCAACACTGTGATTATAGGCATGTACCGCCATGCTTGGTAATGTTTGCAATGATTCTAGAGCTTGACCTTGGGACCTCATGCTTGCAAGGCAAGTACCTTACTGACTATGCTATCTCTGTAGCACTAAATATTATTTATTTAGCTAAGAAAATTCTCTTCCTAGTATTTATGAAGACTGGATTTTAGATTTTGTTAAATGATTTTTCCGTGTCAATTGACAGCATATGCTTTTGCCTCTCTAGAATGTATTCTTTTTGAACTTGCTAATTTAATAACATCAATCTGTAATGAAAGTTCTTTGGTCTTCACAGGTAGTTGTACCTTGTACATTAAGAAATTGCTAGATAGCACGATTAGTAAACTGTATACTATGGACTATGGCTACTACTGAGCTAGTTTTTATTTGCCTCAAAAGCTGATGACTTTTTAAATTCTGACATATTTGAGAACTATCTAATTCTTTTTGTGATGTAAGAGTTATGCCTCTCAAGTTTCATTGCTGGCCAACAGTTGGAACAGAGCTGTTCTCATTCAGAAGCATTCAGAGGTCATCCAAGTCTTTGTGCAGGACACGTTTGTTGTTATGTAATATTCCACCACAAGAATAACCCACAAACTCTCTACTCATTCTATTACTGATGAGCTCATTTTGCTAGTTCCTGTCAATTATAAAAATAAAAAGCTCTCACAAAATACATTCACAGTTTTTGACTCACTTACTCACTAGAAATTAAAAAAAAAAAAAAAGCTGTCACGAACATGTTTATGCCTTAAGCGTATTTGTGCATCTAAGGACACAAACTTTTCTTGCACTATCATTTCTGTGCCATGCAATGTCTGTGCTTGATTTTACTCAGTAAGACTATGCTTTGTTTTTTCAGAGTGCACTGATATTCAAGGCTCCATTTGCACTGTCTGTAGATGAATTCCTGATTTCTCTAGGTGCTTACCAACAGAGCTTGTAGAACTCAGTGTTGTTTGCCAATATGGTAATGTAGTATTTCCTGTAGATTTTCCTTCCTGAAGAGCAATGGAGCCTAGTAAAGTTCTGAATCTATTTCTGTATTATTTTCCCCTTTTAATGCACTAATATTATTCTGTGTGTGTTTTCTTTAGTCAACTTCCAATCCAAGTCTGTGCACCTACTCCTCCCACCTTCTATTTTTATTTAAATGGGTGTGATTGTTTTGCCTGTATATGTCTGTGCACCATGTACTTGCAGTGCCTGAGGAGCCACAAAGAGGGTGTAGGATCTTCTGGAGCTGAAGTTACACATGGTTTTGAGACATTATATGGATACTATGAATGGGGAGCCCTGGTCCTCAGGAAAAATGATTAGTGCTCTTAATGTCTGACACATTGTTCAAGCCCCTGCCCACCTGTTTTTGATTGTGAACTTAATTGTATTCATACCACAAAGTTGTTTTTTTCAGTTTAGTAATATTTCCTTTTTTATTTATTTTTATTTAAAGACTTCAGTCTATATATATCCACATAGGCAAACACTCATAAACTAAAATTAAAATAAAATTCTTGAAAAAAATCATTTATTATCAAGTTAAACGTGTATACTATAAGGATGAAATACCAAAGTATTAAGAGGACCAGAGAGTATGGTATAGTTATTTACTGGTATTCAGTAATCAATTTAAAATGGCTTATGAATATAGTACTATTCTAAAGAAAAAAATGTGCTTTCAAGAACTGGGCAGAAAACCACACAAAGGGAGTGGCTAGTTGTTTTCCAGAAACCATATTACTTAATATTCCTTTCACTCCAGGCTGCTTTTATTGCAGGTCAGACATTTCTGAGAAGGCATTTTGTACTCAATGATTTTTTTTCCTCTCAGTAGCTAAATGACATTCCGGAAGATTGCACATTAGAAATGTCAGTATTTTTAATGATAGTATAAACCACAAATGGATTGTCTAAAAGCTCACTGCGACTGGCCTTACCTAACAAAATAGCCAGGGCAGTTGATCTCTCCTTTGCATTGCTTTATCATTTCCAAAAATATTATATAGTGAAAAATTTCCCACAAATCTGGAGGGAAAGAAAACATATGTAGGTGGTCAAGAATATGGAACTCTTGATTTAGCTAAGTACTTTTCTACTGTTACTGAATATATTCCTCCACTCAGAGAATTTGTAGTACTAAATTGAGCCATATCCACTCTTTTTTTTTTCAAAATATATTCCCATTTTGTGAGACCATCACTCTGTAACATTTTAATTCTCTTGATATTTTCTGTGGTTTTATGCTTTCCTGACTTTAGTTCCTGGTATCCCAGTAGCAAACACTAGCTTATGAATAAGAGATGAACCTCAAAGAAAAGGCTGAGTTAGACTGGACTCAGAGGTAGTAGTCACTCAAGAATAGAATGTATCCATGTACAAGGTTTACCTTGACATTTAAAATTGTCAGTTGCCAAGTTAGTGAGAGTTTGTCAGCCACAAACAGTGGAGTGAATCTAGCTGACTACTCCTGGCCATTTATTTGACACATTTGGGAAGAGGGACTGTCAACTGAAAAATTGCTCCTGTGTAGTTGGCCTGAGGGCAAGAATGTGGGACATTTGCTTAATTGCTTAATTGTTCAAAAAGGAGGGCCCATCCACTGGTCCACTGTGGGTAGTGCCATCCCTAAGTCTTTGGCTTGTATAAAAAAAGGAGTTGAGCAAGGCAGAGGGAACAAACTGGTAAGCAGCATTTTTCCATGACCTCATCTTTAGTTCCTGCTTTGGCATCTGTCCCTGATAGACTAACTTGTAAACCAAAGAAAGCTTTTCCCCTCCAAGTTGGTTTTGTCACAGAGACAAAAAAACAAGCTAGACCATGCATTCTTCCAGCTTCTGCTTTACCATCCCAATCTTCTGTGTCAAGCACGCAGATGGATGCTCATTTACCTGAGTTGGACTAGAAGAAAACTATGCAGGATGCTTGTTCTAAAGGGTCCCACAAGGGGTTTCCATACTAAAAGCTGGTTTGTGTGTTTAAAATTTTCCTTCATGTTGCTTGCACTTATTAAACATGTAACTTTGGAATTTAGTAAAACAGTGCATAGATGATGATTATAGGAAATATTTTCTATAAAAAATAAATAAAGTACCCAGAAGAGTTTCAGTCAATGAGAACTGCCATTAACTTGGAGATGAACAAGAACATGATAAATATTTAGAAACACAAGCATAAAAATGTAGAATAGATTTTCTAAGCTGTAAATTTCTGATTTCATTGTGAGGTTCTTAGGTTGTGTTCCTGTCTCACTTTTTGCTTTTTGAGAATGGTCTCACCTTGTAGCCTTAGCTGGCCTAGAACTTCAGTTTTTGTCTCCTAAGTATTGGGATTAATGTGCCTCCTCACTAAGTTAACTGCATTTTAAGAAGGAAAACTAGAAAATAGTGCTTCTTCTTCTTCTCCTTTTTTTTTTAATTTTTATTTTCTTCCAGGCTATAGTTCAGTCTCCAGAGAAATGCCTTTTCTTACATTTATTATTTTAATGTTGATTATCTAATGGAGGTTTTTAATTGGGATTCCATATTTAAGTTACAAGCATGATGTTTTGTTACTCAGAAAATAATTTCTAGCTTTGAAACTCACTAAGATACTGGAGTTTGATACCATCTTGGGCAAAAATCCTGAAATACAGGAATTCTTCTTTTTATGTGTAACTATGAAGAGAGAATATTCCATGTGCAAGTGCTGGGCTGGAATACTTCACCTTCCAAAAAAAAAAAAAAAAAAAAAAAAGAGGAATGAATTTCTGGACCTAGTCAGGGAAGGAAATGTACAAGCCCTTCAGCTATTAGGGAACCCATCTTGGATAACGGAACAATGGAAAGTTAATGTCTTTGTAAATTTGTTTTCCTGGCCATACTATTCAGGGGCATATCAGCCACATTTCCCCACCTATTCCAACTTGAGATGTGACTGAAAAATAAAGAGACAGATTCTACCAATACTCTAGAGTTCCAAATGAGCTTGCTTTTTCAAAATAGTGACAATAGGAGGCTCAACAATTATTTGAGAGATGCTATCTTTATTCAAATTCCTATTTTAGAACTCATTTGGAATTACTTTTCAAGACAGTTTACATGCTTTGTGGAATCACAGTTGAGTTACTTCAGAGACACACCTGATTTTACAATAGCAGTTTTACCTATTGTGATTTGTCATTGCATTTACAAATAGCAACCTTTCTATCCACAAATACCAAAGTTTTCCATAGGCCTAATAGCTCCAAGGCAAATTTCAGGAGTAGCAGGTTGGACAATGATAAACACCATTCAGATGTGAACTATGCAATGAGGTGAATGCTTTCAAGATGTGTCCTTTTGGATGTATACATTATTTAAATAAAAGTTAAATCATTAATATTTTCTGGAGAGATATCAGGAAAATATTTTTATAAAAAAAGAGATTATAGATCTTTCAGATTTTTCATTTTATATTTCTCTGTCACCCCCCATTTCACACTATACAAAAACACAGAAATACCTGAATGAACACACATGACTATTGTTTGCAAACACAGAGAGACATCAAGTTGTATTTTGGCCCTAGACTCCAGGATGTAAATCACAGCACTGTGTTTTCTGAAAAAAATAAATTGATTGCAATATCTCAGTTTCATGTATTGAAAATATTCATTGACATTATTGCTTGAGTGAGTCTTGGATACATTGACTACTATTTGATAGAACAGCTAACTATATCAAAGAAAAATGGGCCAAGGTATAATTATAGTCTAACATTCTATGTACTCAGGAAAACTACAGGAGAATTTGCTTATATTTATTTAGTTAAAGGACCTCTATGTTACTTTGACCATCACAACTGTTGTCCTGTGTGGGCACACACATACTTGTTACATTGGTGTGTAAGAGGTGAGAGGATAGACCTTTCTCCTCCAAATGAATTTATCTAGGATGCACTTTAGTTGCTAGTGGTACTGTTAGGCTGCTGGCTTCCTTTACTTCTGTCCTTCCATTCTTAATTCTAGTTATTTAATATCTCTATTATGTATTATAAAATCTAACCAGTTAAAGTGTGTGCTTCAAGTTGGACCTTGTGGCTAATGCCTATAATCTTACCACTTGGTCAAGGAGAATCACTGCAAGTTTAAGGTCAGTCTCATTATATAGTGTCAAAAACAAAAGGATTTCAGTGGCTTTATTGTATATTTCCAGAAGTGTGAAAACATGGTTACATATAATTTTAGGAAACATTTATCTCCTTAAAATATAATTTGTATTTAACCATATATACACTAATAGCTATTTTTAATCTTCCTCTATAACCTCAAAAAACTACTAATTTGCTTTTTGTCTTGATATATATATAACTGGAAATATTTCATATAAATAGAATTATATAATGATATAATTAATTTGTGGCTATTTCAGTATTGTTTTTAATGAATAGCCTCTAGCCAGGGTGCTCCTTTATTTTCCCTTCCTGGTGTGTCCTCATTGTCATTTAGATTTCAGCTTAGTGCTCCTTGCTTCTGAAACTATTCAGTATTGTCTCAAGGTTTTACTGTTGATTTAGTTACTAATTGGGCCTGTGTAATACTCTCCTCCCTGAGAAAGAAGAAAGCTTGTATGCTCCATTGTAAGACTCTGGTGAGCCTTAACTTACCGGAGACCCCTTGAGTGAACAAAGCAAAGTAGGGGAATGATGCAAAAGCAAGAGGACTGTCCCAGCATGCTGGGGTTGCCCTGCACACACAGGAGGGAGAACAGCTTCATGCAGCCCCACGTTTCGTGAGTTTTTATACAGTTTTCAGAGCAGCAGCCATTAGGCACAATGTGACTGGCAGAACAGTGTGACTTTTAAACTGACTGGTCTTTAGGGAATGAGGTGGCAAGGACTTCCCTTGTCTGTAGGTGGCCAGTGGTTGCAGCATGTATCTATATGCTCTGGGCCTCCCCTACTTCCTGGTGGCTGATGGTCAGTGGTTGGTCAGTGACCCCTCCCCCATGGTCTGAGGAATGCAATTAAACCTCTCTCTTCAGGAGGGGAGAGGTGCCTAATTGCTCCATGACCTCTCTTCCAGGAGGGGAGGGGTCTGGTAGAATTTTCCAAATGCCCTGAGCTAACCTCTTCACCATCCATTGTGGTCGTGATAAGCAATGCTTCTCTCTCCTCCTCAGCATCTCTGATGTTTCTCTCTGGATAGTTATCACAGTCTGCCTTGAATCTTGGCTCCTGAGGGCATTTCTAGCATGTTTTTTGTTTTGTTTTGTTTTTGTTTTTAACCTTTTTTTCCCCCTGGACTACAAAGAGCTGGATTGCAAGGTCAGACGAACAGCCCTTAGAATGATACGTTTATGTCATCCAGTGGGACCTCACATTGAGTAGGACCTCACTAAATAGCTCTTGGTTCCCCCTGAGCTTCATTAAAAGTCAAGGTTTAGAGAAAATCACTATAGAGGAGGCAGAAAGATCTAAATACCAAGCAGCTGGAGGCAGAAAGCTGTGAAGTGCTGACTTGGCTGTTGCAGGCACTCTCAGTCTCACAGCAGACAGTGTTATCTGCTCAGGACCTGCCCTGGATCAAACGTCTCAAATTTTCAGTATGGTTAAAGGAAGGGTCCCTGAGACCCAACCCCATGTCTAGCTTAGGAGATCTTGAGGGTTAATGTCTACCAAGATAGAAAGATTCACTTTTTTCCTCTAAAGGAGAATAGGTACTGGTATACAGTAGATGGTTCCATAATTGCAGGAATGGGCAGCATCAATTGGACTTGACTCTACTAACTATATGAAAAAAAGAAAATAAAAGAAGAGAAGAGAAAGAAAAGAGAAGTGAATGAAGGGAAGGAAAGGGAAGAGAAGGGAAGGGAAGGGAAGGGGAAAGGAAAGGAAAGGAAAGGAAAGGAAAGGAAAGGAAAGGAAAGGAAAGGAAAGGAAAGGAAAGGAAAGGAAAGGAAAGGAAAGGAAAGGGAAAAGAATATAAACTTCGGGCATTGTGTTGGCCAGTTTTATGTCAAGTTGACACAAACTAGAATCATTCGGAAATGCTGCAATAAGATTTGCCTGTAGTTAATTAAGTGTGTAGTGTGTTTCCCTTATTAGTGATTAATTTGAAGGGCCCAGTACATTGTGGTGAGAGCCACCCATGGGCAAGTTGTCCTTGAGCATATAAAGAAGCAGGCTAAGCAAGCCATGAGGTATAAGTATGGGCTGTTCTTCCATGGTTTCTGCTTCAGTTCCTGTCTCTTCATGTCCCTGCCCTGCTTAAGTTCCTGTCCCAACTTCCTTAACGATGGACTATGCTGTGGAACCAGAAACTGAAATAAATCCTTTCCTTCCTGTACTGGCTAGTTTTGTGTCAACTTGACACAGCTGGAGCTATCACAGAGAAAGGAGCTTCAGTTGAGGAAATGCCTCCATGAGATCCAACTGTAAGGCATTTTCTCAATTAGTGGTCAAGGGGAAAGGCCCCTTGTGGGTGAGACCATCCCTGGGCTGGTAGTCTTGGGTTCTATAAGAGAGCAGGCTGAGCAATCCAGGGGAAGCAAGCCAGTAAAGAACATTCCTCCATGGCCTCTGCATAAGCTCCTTCTTCCTGCCCTGCTTGAGTTCCAGTCCTGACTTCCTTGGTGATGAACAGCAATGTGGAAAGTGTAAGCTGAATAAACCCTTTCCTCCCCAACTTGCTTCTTGGTCATGATGTTTGTGCAGGAATAGAAATCCTGACTAAGACACTTTCCAAGTTGCTTTTGGCCATTTTTTAAAATTATTACAGTATTAGAGTCCTCACATTAGTGCCCCTGATAGGAACTAAGGGGAGATAGGCAAATAAATACAAATATTGTAATTATCGATGCTGCATGGTGTGTTCTTTGCCACGTTGCCTTCTGGGCCATAACTTGATTCCTCTTGAAGATTTTTTTCCTTTTCTTTCCTTTCCTTTTCTTCTCTTTTCTTTTTTTCTTTTTCTCAATCTTGTCCCTTTCCTTACAGTCACTAATGTACACTTGCCTTGAGTTTCATTTCCTTTCAAATTTGCATTTCTTCACAGCTCACTTAGAATTTTCCCAATGGCATTCAGAAGTGATCTCCCTTTTCTGACCTTCCTTCACTTGACTATTTATACATTCTTTTCCTGCCCTGTTTTCTGACTTTAGGGAAGACACTTTGTTTTAATTATTTGTTAAACAGTAATGAGCACACTGTAAAAGGGTGAACAATTTTTATCATCTCTTCTGATAGGATAGCTTAGTGGGTAATCACATGTACCATTTCACTTGGCATACATGAGTTCATTTCAGGTTGTGAAGACAGTTTAGTAAAGTCAGAAACAAATCAAAACCGATGAGAGATGTGGTGACCATTAATTTTGAAGGAGAGTTAGGAGCAAGCTGGAAATATCTGCAGAGAGGTTTGGCAGTAGATTCTTCAATGTTATGGCATGTGATGGGAAAGAATCTGAAGCTGAATGCTTATTCCCAATCTGTTAGCTTTTTAATGGCAGTAAGGACAAGCTCACATGATATGGCTATTAACCTAGACAAAAGTAGCTCTTTGTATAGACTCTTAGCTTTTCTTAAGGTTCATTTACTGTAATAACAACTAAAATCTTGATTAAATAGACATCATCAAATCCATTTTGAATAATATAGTATTTATTGCCTATATTATATCATACTATATTTAATCTATAATAATTGCATAATATATGATTGCATATAAATATATCATTTACACATAACTATTATATTTTATTTATATATGATATGTAACTTATATAACATGCATTTGTATATATTATATGGATTTATTAATATAACACATCATACATGTAACATAATATATAATATATGTTATAAATACTATACTATAAATACAGCCTTCCGTGTTGTTTTATACATGTGAGTGAAAAAGGTAAACTAGGGAAAAATGAAAATTGCAAAGAGGAGAATATATTAGACACTGAGAACAGGCATTAGGTATTTTTTTTTCCTAAGCTGATGCTTCTCTACAAGGCATTCCTGGAACAAACATGAAGGATGCTCTAATACTGACAAGATGGCATTTTAGTAGAGGAGAGATACCTACAAAGTCATGTGCAAGTCCTATAGGCATGCTTCTGAAACAGGGAATAAGAGTTATGTATATAACTAATATACTAATAGGTTCAGGAGAAACTCAGGGAAGAGATCAGCTTGAGAAAAGGGGGTGCTTTCTAAATAAAGCACACTTGCTGATAGGGAAGCAGCTAGGAAGTAAGAGATCAAAGGTGAGACACACAAAAGAGCAGTAGAAAAGAATGACCCCAGCTTGCTTGGGAGTCCATAATGATTCTGGAAAAGAGGTTGAAAATCCATATTGACCAAGTACAGTATTATGAAATAACATTGTGAATTTTTACAGTAGCTCTGTAACAATAACCACAGAACCATAGCAGCTTTCTTCCAGTTTTGCAGGCATTGGAAATTCAGAAGGAATGGTCTCCTATAGCACTGTTACCTAGTGTGCACAGTGACAGCTGTGTTGATTAGCATTCTGGATTACAAGGAGCTCTTCCTTAATCATGGCCACTGGAAAGTTTGGAGACATGCATGCCTGAGGTTAAAAACAGTCTTGAAGCAGCTGAGACACCAGAAACATTACAGTGTGATCTGTGCTTGAATTCTGTGGTCTGACTTTTCTCTGTCTTCTCTCCTAAGTTAGAAGTTAGGCATTGATAGTAGTGAGAGAAGAAATGATGGCAGAGCAGTGGACTTCATGGTTCTTCAGTTTTATTTCCTGTCAGTCTCCACTCATGCTTCCACATCCCAGTACAGAATCTAAAAAAACACTGGGCAGGTTGTCTGAATGAGGAGTGATATCTCAAGGCAGAGAGTATAAAATAAACACCAGACTTAGCTGCAGAGGATTGTGCAGAACCCAGAGCTCCTTAATGAGTTCTTTCTTCTCTGCAAACAGAGGCTTCTGCATTTTGGGTTCATACTTGTGCAAAATTGCTAGATCTCTTAAATCCCCATTAATATCGCTTCTGATCCATCCTGGAGTGCCTATGAAATACTGGGTCACCATCAGACATGCATTTGAGGAAGTCGCAAGGCAGGGACTTTCTGGTGTAAGAGTGACGTTTCCTTCTGACCTTTGCTTTTCTGGTCACTTTCAGCATCCCTGTGAAAGCTTATAGGGGTTTTTGTCATGTGGTTAGTTGGTTACTAATCTCTGCAAAATGCTAATTTGACACTAAAAGGCCATTTCTTCCTGGTGTGATCTTAGACTATAAGACTCCGAAGAGTCTTAGCTTAACTGGGACCAGTCGAGTGAACAAGGGAGCCGGGACCGATGCAAAAGCAAGAGGAATTTATTGTTCCAGCACGTAGAGGTTGTTCAGACCTGAAGGAGAGGTGGCAACCCTGGGTGGCCAGTTCGGCGAGTTTTTAGACAGTTCCCAGGGGCAGAATAGAGCATCAGCAACTAGGCACAATATGACTGACAGAACGGTGTGCCTTTTAAACTGATCAGTCTTTAGGGAATGAGGTAGTAGTGGCTTAATCATCCTCTCCCTTCTGGCCTACGTGCTCTCTGACCTGTCTCTTCCAGGGGGCTAGGGGTGCCTGGTGGAATTTACTATCTGCTCTGAGCTGACAACTGCAAGACATGAGCCTGGCTCAGGAAGCCTCACTGCAACTGCTAGCTGCACAGCTTGCCCAGGATGGTGAGTCCATCACTTAGCTGTGATTTATACAGCTTCAACAAGCCAAGCTATTCCTTTTAGATTTTTCTGGCTTGAATAGAGAGTAAAAGTAACCTACAATTAGTATGTTAAATTTATCTTGTTGTGATACTTAAAATTACAGGCAGGCCCAGTTTCCTTGGCTAGAAATGGGCTCCAGAACCAGACAGCAACTGTCTGACGGTGTGGTGTCTCTGTCTTTATGTTGCATTGACTGAGACTCGGAAAATTGATCTCTAAAGCAGTTAAGCATGGAAAGTCATGTGAGAACATGCTAAGTGAAAGTAATAATTGCTAATGTGTTAAGCATTTTGTTAAGCAGTTTATTTAAACCCTACAACAATCCACTGAAAAAAAGTACCTCTCTATACCTCCTATAAAGAGAAACAGACTGAATTTGGGAGATTTGACTAAATTTGTGAAAATTGTGTAAAGTCCACTAATAGGCATGTACCAGTATCAGGGTTGTCTTTCTTTTGTGGTTTTCCTGCTAGTGGAGTTCGTTCAGACAATGCTGTATTGATGAAATGTGGTATGAGGTGCAAGTTCCTTGTATTTTTTCCCTCAACCTTTTAATTGAAACTTGCTGAAGTGTTATTTCCCTGGTAAATGAAAGGAAGACTATTGCCCCGTTGCTTCAGGACTCCTCCCAGAAGTCAATGGCTTGCTCTAGCATCTGATGCTCTGGTAGTATGCATGCAGTAATGATTTTCCCAATGTGAGTGTGCACTAGGAAACTCAAATTTCTAGGGTTGTTGTGGGGTTTGAAAAAAGAAATGTTCTGACAAATTGCTTAACAAAATGGTGACTTTGAATGGTGGGTATTATCTCACATTATAGAAGGGACAGATGAGGACTGACAATGTGTTTGTAGCCTTCCCTACTACACGCAGTCAGGTCATGACAGTGCTGGACTCAATGCAGGTCAATTAAAGCAGACTGGTCACCTCTACTCTCAGTACAGTGCCAACTTTACATTTTCTCTTTCTAAAATTAACATGCATAATAGATAGTCTATCTTTTTACTAGAAATAGTTTATCACCTATGCCATTCCTGGCATAGTATGAGTAATCTATATTTTTGTATCTGTATCTTCTGAACACTGTATAAATCAAGCAATTTGAATATAAGGGGGGATTTTTGGAAGTTACTTCAAGGGCTTGTTTTTATGTGGATGTTAGGGTAGTTATAGTGACTAAATTGTGAGATTTGTTCACACGCATAGCATCTCTTTTTCTTATTAAAAAAAAAGTATACAGAAGTATTTTGCAAGAGTGAAAAAAAGTCTTGCTGCTTTTGAAGCATGACCTCAGCACAAGCTCACCCTAGCTACAGCATACTGACCCACCTCAGAGGTGTCCTGGGCGGTCTTGGTTGTTTGGCTCTGGCTCTGCATTGGGTTTTGTGAAGGTTACTTATCTTCTCTAATCCTTTTAATTTGTTTTCTTAATGAATGGAGTAGCATACCGATATGCTTACTTTTTACCCAGAAATGTAAGGGACCCTTAGAATTACACAATTTCTTTTTAGCAGAATATGAATACAGAAGGGTTTCAAAAGGGAAGCTAAGTCTGCTCTCCAAACTTTTAAACGCTGAAGCGAAGCAGGAGGGTGCTGTCTTTTGAGGTTCCTTGAGCAGACATTTTATATTTCAGGAAATAGATGTCAAGGTCACTTTGTAACTGCAGAGGCAGTGTAACCATCCTGAGTGTCTTAGATACAGAGTAGTTATATGTTCCTCTTTTCAGTGTGGTATCTGAGCACATCTTTTGCTAGACATGAGAGAGCTACCTCTGGATGGTGAAGCCCAGAGACATGCTGAAGAGACCACACTTGTGCAGGCACTGCCTTTCTTTTGAGACAGACTTCTCTCTGTAGGGTTTATCTGCTATGCTTCTATTTCCTTTTCTGAGTATCTTATAGGAAATGAGATGACAATGGAAGAGTGGTTAATAATGTCCAGTTTGAGTCACTTAGGCCCAGGGTCTGTCTGAAAGCCTGCACAACAGCTTGGATACCCACTATACAATATTTGCTTAGGTTGTAATTAGCACAGTTTATTTTTAGGATGGAGGTGAGGTGTTCTTTGCCTAAGGTGTCTCAGTACTCATTAATCCTGTTTCTTCAGGCTAAGGCTGAAGCTAGCAACTCAGATAGGCTTGGAAAAGGGCTTGGTGTGGCTTATTTGAGTATTTCTCACCAGCAGTGACAATCGTTGCAAACATAAGTCAGTAGTTGACTGATTTATAGAGAACTTCCTTGAGAGATCACCAAGAACACTTTGAAAATTTATCACAGTCTGAGACTCCTTTTCCCAATGTGTTGCTTTATGTATGCTTGTTAAGTAGTATATTTTAAAAATGTAATTACTTGAGCTTTATCAAAACTTGTCACAATTTTTAAATCTATATGACACAAGTATGAAGTTCTTTTCTGAATATTTTGGAAATAGTTCATAATAATTTATATGCTATGATTTATTCAAGCTTCATAGTCTTAAATATTCAGGAAACTATATAGTAATCAACCTTATGTTATTTTAATTACTGTTTGTCCCTACAAAAAGGAACAGCACACCTGTTAGCAATTATCCTGTTTCCTCTTCCTTCATTGACTAACAACCACTAATCTATGTGTGTCTCTCTGGATTTGCCTCTTGTAGACATTTCAAGCAGATGGACTTATGTGGCATTCCGTGACCTTTGTGTTTGAGTCTTTTACTTCACATGGTGATTTTTTTTTTTTGTTTTTTTTTTTTTTTTTTTTTTTTACTTTTATTTGTTTTTTTTTTTCCATTTTTTATTAGGTATTTAACTCATTTACATTTCCAATGCTATACCAAAAGTCCCCCATATCCACCCACCCCCACTCCCCTGCCCACCCACTCCCCCATTTTGGCCCTGGTATTCCCCTGTACTGGGGCATATAAAGTTTGCAAGTCCAATGGGCCTCTCTTTCCAGTGATGGCCGACTAGGCCATCTTTTGATATATATGCAGCTAGAGTCAAGAGCTCCGGGGTACTGGTTAGCTCATAATGTTGTTCCACCTATAGGGTTGCAGATCCCTTTAGCTCCTTGGCTACTTTCTCTAGCTCCTCCATTGGGAGCCCTAAGATCCATCCATTAGCTGACTGTGAGCATCCACTTCTGTGTTTGCTGGGCCCCGGCATAGTCTCACAAGAGACAGCTACATCTGGGTCCTTTCAATAAAATCTTGCTAGTGTATGCAATGGTGTCAGCGTTTGGATGCTGATTATGGGGTGGATCCCTGGCTATGGCAGTCTCTACATGGTCCATCCTTTCATCTCAGCTCCAAACTCCGTCTCTGTAACTCCTTCCATGGGTGTTTTGTTCCCAAATCTAAGGAGGGGCATAGTGTCCACACTTCAGTCTTCATTCTCCTTGAGTTTCATGTGTTTAGCAAATTATATCTTATATCTTGGGTATCCTAGGTTTGGGGCTAATATCCACTTATCAGTGAATACATATTGTGTGAGTTTCTTTGTGAATGTGTTACCTCACTCAGGATGATGCCCTCCAGGTCCATCCATTTGGCTAGGAATTTCATAAATTCATTCTTTTTAATAGCTGAGTAGTACTCCATTGTGTAGATGTACCACATTTTCTGTATCCATTCCTCTGTTGAGGGGCATCTAGGTTCTTTCCAGCTTCTGGCTATTATAAATAAGGCTGCTATGAACATTTTTAAAGGTTCATTCTTTCTGTATAAGTAATCTATCCAAGGCTGAATAGTAGTTCATTGTGTGAATCATACACAGACACACAGACACAGACACACACACACACACACACACACACACTCACACACATTATACATAACATTTTATTTACCTATTTATCAGCTTAGTAGCATTGAGTTATTCTCACATTTTTACTATCATTACATTAACTTTTATTATATTACTTATGTGGGCACATGTTTTGAACTTGCATTGGTTTTTGGTATGCTTTTAGAATCTACCAAACTGGCTCCCAAAATGAATGTTCCATTTTATATTCACATGAGAATATTTTAGTTTCTCTATGTTTTTGCCAAACTTTGTTTGCTATTGTCTGTATTGAGAGCACAGCTATCTTAGGAGTAGGGTAGTAGCTCATCATACACACACACACACACACACACACACACACACACACACACACACACACACATATATATATATATATATACATATATATATATATATATATATGCATATATATATATATATATATATATCCTTAGTAACTAAAAAACATAGTTTTTGGTTATCAAATATGTTATCTGGATAAGTACCTATTCAAATCCTTTGATACTTTTTGAGTTGGGTAATAGTATGATTTTTAAAAAAATTTTGGACTGTGGTAACAATGCAAGGTAGGGTCTTTCTGAGGAGACATGAACATCTGTATTCTTCTTCCCTGATAGGATTAAGACCCTTAGAAAAAGGCTACACTCTGTTTGTCTGATTTGCTTTTGTGTTTCTTTTCATGTGTAGCTAGGACAAGAAGGCTCTCACTTGCAGCATCTTTGGTTTTAGACTGTTCAGCGTCTAGAACTGTGACAAACAGATTTTTTTTAAGATGCCATCTATGTAATTGTCTTGAGTTTTTGTTTTTTGTTTTGTTTTGTCCCCCCCCCCCAACTCTCCTACCCACCCACTCCCACTTCTTAGCCTTGGCATTCCCCTCTACTGAGGCATATATAAAGTTTGCAAGACCAAGGGGCCTCTCTTCCCAATGGTGGCCGACTAGGCCATCTTCTGCTACCAATGCAGCTAGAGACACGAGCTCTTGGGGTACTGGTTAGTTCATATTATTGTTCTACCTATAGGGTTGCAGACCTCTTCAGCTCCTTGGGTACTTTCTCTAGCTCCTCCATTGGGGGCCCTGTGTTCCATCAATAGCTGACTGTGAGCTCCACTTCTGTGTTTGTGAGGCCCCGGCATAGCCTCACAAGAGACAGCTATATCAGGGTCCTTTCAGCAAAATCTTGCTGGTGTATGCAATGGTGTAAGCATTTGGAGGCTGATTATGGGATGGATCCCCTGGTGTGGCAGTCCCTAGATGGTCCATCCTTTTGTCTCAGCTCCAAACTTTGTCTCTGTAACTCCTTCCATGAGTGTTTTGTTCCCAATTCTAAGAAGGAGCAAAGTGTCCACACTTTGGTCTTCATTCTTCTTGAGTTTCACATGTTTTGCAAATTGTATCTTGTATCTTGGGTATTCTAAGTTTCTGGGCTAATATCCACTTATCAGTGAGTACATATCATGTGAGTTCTTTTGTGATTGGGTTACCTCACTCAGGATGCTACCCTCCAGGTCCATCCATTTGCCTAGGAATTTTATAAATTCATTGTTTTTAATAGCTGAGTAGTACTCCATTGTGTAAATGTACCACATTTTCTGTATCCATTCCTCTGGTGAGGGACATCTGGGTTCTTTCCAGCTTCTGGCTATTATAAATAAGGCTACTATGAACATAGTGGAGCATATGCCCTTCTTACCAGTTGGAAAATCTTCTGGATATATGCCCAGGAGAGTTATTGTGGGATCCTCTGGTAGTACTATGTCCAATTTTCTGAGGAACTGCCAGACTGATTTCCAGAGTGGATGTACAAGCTTGCAATCCCACCAACAATGGAGGAGTGTTCCTCTTTCTCCACATCCTCTCCAGGATCTGCTGTCACCTGAATTTTTGATCTTAGCCATTCTGACTGGTGTGAGGTGGAATCTCAGGGTTGTTTTGATTTGCATTTCCTTGATGATTAAGGATGTTGAACATTTTTTCAGGTGCTTCTCAGCCATTTGGTATTCCTCAGGTGAGAATTCTTTGTTTAGCTTTGAGTCCCATTTTTAATGGGGTTGTTTGATTTTCTAGAGTCCACCTTCTTGAGTTCTTTATATATATTGGATATTAGTCCCCTATCTGATTTAGAATAGGTAAAGATACTTTCCCAATCTGTTGGTGGCCTTTTTGTCTTATTGACAGTCTCTTTTGCCTTACAGAAGCTTTGCAATTTTATGAGGTCCTACTTGTCGATTCTCGATCTTACAGCACAAGCCATTGCTGTTCTGTTCACGAATTTTTCCCCTCTGCCCATATCTTTGAGGCTGTTCCCCACATACACCTCTATAAGTTTCAGTGTCTCTGGTTTTATGTGGAGTTCCTTGATCCACTTAGATTTGACCTTAGTATCAGGAGATAGGAATGGATCAATTCGCATTCTTCCACATGATAACCACCAGTTGTGCCAGCACCATTTGTTGAAAATGCTGTGTTTTTTCCTTTTGATGGATTTAGCTCCCTTGTCAAAGATCAAGTGACCATAGGTTCATTTCTGGGAGTACCATGCTGTTTTTATCACAATTGCTCTTTAGTACAGCTGACAAACAGATTTTATTCTTCATAAATTACTGTTTCAAGTAATCTATTGAAGCAACAGAAATCACATGTTTTATTGAGTCATAACAGTTCTCTTTTATTAGATATTTTCTTTATTTACATTTCAAATGTTATCCCCTTTTCTAGTTTTCTCTCTGAAAATCCCCTATCTCTTCCCCCTTCCCCTGATCCCAACCCACCCACTCCCATTCCTGTGCCTGGCATGCTCCTATACTGGGGCCTAAAGCCTTCACAGGACTAAGGGTCTCTCCTCCCATTGATGACCGACTAGGCCTTTATATGTAATCTAGGCAAACAATCTACGACTAAGATCCAGCTCAAGTTCTTTACATAACCTAAGCACAAGCTGTTTATCAAATATTATCTGCAAATGACTTTTTTCATCCTGTCTTTGCATTTTCTCATGAGTGTTCTTTGAAGTACAGAATTGTTAATGTTGACAATAAAGTTCCTTTTACATATTTAATTTTGCTTTTGGTGTCAAATCTGAGAAACTGGAATATGATTAAAGGTTTGACTGAAGTGTATGTTTTCTTGTAGGAGTTTTACAGTTTTAGTGATAACTTTTAAACTTCTGATTAATTTGTTAGTACATGATATGAAGCCAATTTAGACTTCCTTTTATGTCTGTGGCTGTGTATGCATGGTGTGTGTTTGTGTGTGTGTGTGTGTGTGTGTGTGTGTGTGTGTGTGAGAGAGAGAGAGAGAGAGAGAGAGAGAGAGAGAGAGAGAGAGAGAGAGACTACTTAGTATTCCAGTACCATTGACTGGATTGGAAAGATTGTTCTTTTTGCAGTGGATGGCATTGTTATCGTGTCAGAACTCAGCAGGTCCCACAAGTATATGTATATTAACTTTCAATTGTACTGCATTGACTTATGTGTCCATTTCACACAAGCTTAATTGCCAAAGCATTTCTAATAAGTCTTCATAGATTTATGACTTTTGCAACTTTGCTCTTTCTGAAGTTTGTCTTATTTATTCCGAATCTCTTGGTTTTCCATTTACTTTAGGATAAAATTATTATTTCCAAAGAAGCTTTTTATTATTTTGATAGAGGTAAAAGCAAACAAACAAATAAGCAGACAGACCAACAAAACCATAGTTTTGTTTAAATACCAGAGGTAAAAGCAAACAAACAAATAAGCAGACAGACCAACAAAACCATAGTTCAGGGATATCTAAATTGTATTAATACTATGTACCTCTGGACATCATTGCCATAAGAACTGTTTAATCTACAGGGATAGTTTCTTGTTCATTTTATGGGTTCAAATTTAATTTCAATACTTCCTGGATGTTATGCACTATCCTCTGAGATCTGCAGAGGCTCTGGCCTGGCTGGAGAAGTAAAGGAGTTACACTCTCTGTGTGGTAGTGGGAAGTCAGATTGCAGCGTAAAGCAAGACTTTGGGAACTTTCCTCCTGCAAAATCTTCAGGAGAAAACCCTCTTACCTAGGAAGTGTTACAACTCATATGCTACAGAAGCTCTCAGACAATCCTTGATGGAGTAATTCACAAAACTTTATTCTTTCTGGGTAGGATCCTAATATACATTTCAGTGGTAAAGTCAAAATGAGGTAAACTAGTATACCAGGGAAAAGGTAAAGATATGTCAAATAATATTTAAGATTATTTAACTTTTATATCTCAGTTAACATTTTATAAACTAAGAATAGGATAAAAGATCATATATATATATGTATATATATATATGTATATATATATATACAAACCATATTTACAATGTTAAAATTTCTGATTAATACCAACTTTTTCAGGGTTTCTCTAATTTGGTAAATATTTTGAAATTTTCAGTGTACAAATTTTATATTTGGTTGTTGAATTCATCCCTGTATGTTTTTATCTTTTTACTTACGTTTTATGAGTTTGTAAAATTCCAGTACTGATAATATGTAGACATGAATTTTATTATTATACATTCAGTATATTCTAAATTTAAAAAATACACTCAGTAGAGTGATAAAATATAACATGGTAGAATAATCAGAGTAAGTTTGACTCTTTTAGCTGTCACTGTGTAGTTAGAAATCTTTCTATTGGAAGAAAATATAAGCTAGAAATTTACTTGTGAGTATGTTTTTGTCTTGTTATATGGATGGTTTACTGTTGAAGGATCCTTTGTTTCTGCCTTCATGCTGTGAAATGTATTTATCTTTAGAGAAATTAATTCTTTTCTGACAGGCTTATATCCAAGTTTATGCAAAGGATTTGAAAGAGTTGTATTGTTACAACATTCAAGAACATTTTACATATGTTCAGGAACTCACTGATCTATTTACTACAGCAGAACACATATATCTTGTTACTCTCAGTCTTATCTTCTGAACATCACTGTGCCATTCTTCAGATCCTGTCTTAGAAACAACAGTTGTCTTTAGTTTATATGTATTTCAACACATTTACTAGAATGATCAAGGTGAGTAAGAATTCAACATGTACCGGAAGATGCAGTACACAGAATGGAAGAGGCCCATTGATTTATTCATAGGGTGAGGAGAAAACAAACTTAGAAGATAGACTTTCCTGTAGAGATCATTCATCATGGACTTGGAGGAGAGACTTCCTTGTGGTCCTAATGTGGGAATGTTGTCCTGCTTTCCCTTTGATAGACAGATTTGGGCTTTTCAATAGAACCCCACAATGAGAAATTGGGTCCTGGAAGACATTTGAAGTTTATTCAACTCAATGATTCCTTTTTCTTCTCCTATTAAAAGCTTAGTCTCATCTAAATAGCTTCAAGGAACAGCAAACAAGATAACCAAAACTCTAACAATCCCATTTCCTACTTCTTTGTTCAACTCAATGCCTCCATTTCTTTTTTTATAATGATCTAGTATAGGGAGAATGAAACTTCTACCATCTACCATGAATGTCCTCAAAGATATTTAGAAGAGGCTAAGCTATTATTAGGGGTAAGAGAAAGGTTCCTACAGGATTACTCTGGACTGCTGGGTCACAAGGAGATGTGTGCTTCACCTGCTATGTCAAAGCTACAACAACTTCATTTTTCTTTCTCACTGAATCATTTCAGAAAGTGACAAGGTATATAAGCAATATTACTCAGGAGGCTGTTTCTAGATGTCTCAATTTCTGCAAGTCAGAATATGTTATTTTGATAAATGCCTCTGCTTCTAAATATTGTACAGAAGGACTGACTATTGGAGGAGGATGTCTTGCCTCCTGGCATAAAAATGATGAATTTAAATGGAAAGACACATCCAGAGCTTAGCTAGCCTTGGCTGGCTTTGGTTGGCCCTTGTTTGGGTCTCTA
The DNA here is from genome assembly GCF_000001635.26 of Mus musculus. Lineage (NCBI taxonomy): Eukaryota > Metazoa > Chordata > Mammalia > Rodentia > Muridae > Mus > Mus musculus. Next base: position 28,523,788 of record NC_000077.6, on the reverse strand, counting down.
TCCTGATGACTTCTGCTTTGGGGACAATTCTGCTGTCCTCATTAAGTGCCAGACTAGAACACTGCATTCATATGAAGACTTACTCATTGAACAGTATGGTCTGCCTCCAAGGAAATGGTAAAACAGATAACACAAGCCTTTGACATTTGGACACCAACCTTCCTGTGATGGCCAATGCAAACTCAGTTTCCAGTCAAATTCTTGGTGTCCCAGGACTCCATTGTGAAATCAAATTAACTCCATTCTACCTGTGCTGGCTAGTTTCATATCAACTTGAAAGGATCCAAAGTCATAAGAGAAGAGGAAACTTCAATTTGGAGTTGCTGGTGGTGCTCAATGGTGGTACTGGGTGTTATAAGAAAGTAGGCTGAACAAGTCAGTGAGTAGTACCCCTTCATGGCCTCTGCATCAGATCCTGTCTCTAGGTTCTTGTTAGGTTTAAGTTCCTTCCTTGCCTTCTCTCAGTGGGCTGTGATTCAGAATATTTAAGTCAAATAATCCTTTCCTACTCAAGTTGCCTCCAGTTGGTCATGATGTTTCATCCATGGAAAGATAGCTTTAATCAAGTCACAGCCTGTTTCCTTCTACAAGTGGCTTCTGGATGCTCAGAGGCTAAACACAAGTGTGGCAATTTCATATAACAGTGGAATTAGTGAGTGATAAGCTAGGTAACTGTAAAAGTAAATAACAGCAATATTAATGATAAATGCCTAGTTTGATAACTTTTATTATCTTTTGATGATTTATTTTTTAATTACGTGTATTTATGTGCCTATCAATATATGTGCAGGTAAGTGCAAGTGACCACACAGGCCAGAGTTGGGCACAGATCCTGGAGTTATATGTAGTTGGGAGCTGCCTCATATTTTGTTAGGAGCCAAACCCACTTCTACTGCAAGAGTGATAAGTGCTTTTAATGGCTGAGATATTTCTCTTGTTCCTAAGCACTTTTGTATGACAGAAACGGAGTCAATTGTCACATTCATGATTTAATTGACATTAAAATATTCTAAACTGTATTTCCGAGAAGCTTCATGTTGCAGAAGTTTGACTAAGGCAGATCATTGATACAAAGTCCATGGCAAGGTCAGAATTTCTATTAGATAGTCTGATTCTTTAATGCATTTTCTGAGCTATTATAATTGCTTTGAAGAGCCTAGGGAGTTGGGTCTGTACAGACTAGGGCTTTGTCAGATTGCAGTGTTAGCAGGGTAGAGCAATTTCTGTGTCCTTTAGTCATAATGAACATGGCCAGCCCAAGATGACAATGGTAGTAGGTAGCTTAATAAGCTCCATGGTCTTACCCTCTACTGGATCACATTCCTTAAGGTGCTTCTCAGGTATCCATCCTGAAGGGAAACCAGAGCCTGACAGACTCTATTGATACTGTCCATATAGATCAGAGATGTAGGGTAGGAAATGTCTATCACCAAAGGAGCATAGTTTTTGTCTTGTGGTAGGAGGATGTACCCAAGGCTAAACTATAGGTTCCTGGGAAGTAAACCTACTATTATCATTCTTTGTTTCCATTTCTTTCCATTGACTATTATTGCCTGGGTTCAATGACAGTCTTAAAGGCAGGTGCAACAGATTGATGTAGTTTGTTCTGGGACACAAAGTTGGAGACCAGAGTGAACCCAGATCTCTTACAGAGCCTATTTGTGAATCCACTTCTGAAGGACAATCTCAGAAGACACATTATAGTGGCTTTGAGATCAATTGGTCTTAGACAACAGCTATATTTAGGCTAGTTTGCTTTGTGTGCATATCTTTCCTCGACACAGAAACATGATATTTTTACACATCATGTGATTCCAGTCTTCAAGAAGAACCTTACATATGTTTATGTTGCCTTTTAAGTAAAAAATTAATATTTTTGTCTTCCCACATCTGTATGTCTTATATGCTTTGAAAATCCTTAACCCTGAATGGGCATAATATGTAGTTGTTTCTCTGTGCCTACATCTGAGATCTGGGGCATTGTGTCCTTTGGATGCTCCTTTCTCTACTAAACTTAATGAAAGTTCAGCATTTTCTTTGTCTCATTAAAGTTTAATTTGCTGTAACATTGCCAGGTCCTGCTGTGGCTATATTTAAATGACTTTCTATCATACTTTGCATTGTTTCTTTGGAGGACTCTGGAGCACTAAATGCCTTCACTTGTGCCAAAAACCATGAAGGGCAGGTGGGATGTATAGGTGAGATTTGTCTGCCCATTGGTTTTGCTTCTCTGCAAAGCCTGAGAGTAATGAGGGTGGGAAGGGCCTAGTGGGTCAAAGAAATCACTAGGAAACAAGTATTTAAGGGCTTGGTGCTTCTTCAACTTTTGGGAAGTTCACTCAATGCATTGTATTTTTTTTTTCCTTTTTTTTTATTACATATTTTCCTCAATTACATTTCCAATGCTATACCAAAAGTCCCCCATACCCTCCCCCCCACTTCCCTACCCACTCATTCCCATCTTTTTGGCCCTGGCGTTCCCCTGTACTGGGGCATATACAGTTTGCGTGTCCAATGGGCCTCTCTTTCCAGTGATGGCCGACTAGGCCATCTTTTGATACATATGCAGCTAGAGTCAAGAGCTCCAGGGTACTGGTTAGTTCATATTGTTGTTCCACCTATAGGGTTGCAGCTCCCTTTAGCTCCTTGGGTACTTTCTCTAGCTCCTCCATTGGGAGCCCTGTGATCCATCCAATAGCTGAATGTGAGCATCCACTTCTGTGTTTGCTAGGCCCCGGCATAGTCTCACAAGAGACAGCTACATCTGGGTCCTTTCGATAAAATCTTGCTAGTGTATGCAATGGTGTCAGCGTTTGGAAGCTGATAAGTTAGAATTCACTTACAAATATAAGCAGTGGAAATATTTCTGATCTCTGTTCTGTAACTGGCACAAAAACTGCAGTTTTTAAACCAAGCCCAAGTCCATGAAAAATATTTATAGAAGTCAAAATTGAGAGTGAATTACATCATTGAGAAAGTTCAGCATTGCTGTGTCAAGGAGATGATAAAGACCTGATAACGGGAAAAAAAAAGGAGTAAGGATAAGCCCCTTCCCCCTTTATCCATCAACATTTATAGGATAGCCTGTTGATCTTGGGAAGAAAGCAGATAGGAAGGAGGCAAGAATGTTAACTACAATTTGTTAGTCAGTGTGTCTTCTAGGAGAGTCCCTCCTCCTAAGGAGACACTTTTAGTTCATTTGGTATCATGAAGCAGAGATGATGAGGGTGAGTACCAACAGTACAAAGTTTGTTTGTTCAGTAGCCAATGAATAGAGAGGCAGTAAGACTAAAACAAAACACAAGAAGAGGGGCCAGGAGATCACTAGGTCACAAGTGCTTATTATGTACACATGGGTAGGGATTTGAGTTTGATGCTCATCACTTATGAAAAAACCTGACCACAGTGAAGTACTCTTACAGTCCCAGTTTTAGTGAGGTACAAAGCCAGATTTCCTGGGGTTTGTTGGCCAGAGGGCCTAGCCTTATTGGAGGGCTCCAAGTCTCACTGAGACACTCTCCTTGAGAAATAAGGTAAATAGTTCCTGTTGTATGACACCTTCACATTCACACATGCTAATGTGCATATTTGTATATACATATAAATATACATACAAAATACCAAAAAATAAGCCTAACCAAAGAGATAAAAGATCCCTAAAATGAAAACTTGAAGATACTAAGAAAACAAAGTGAAGAAGACACTAGGAAATTGGAAGACCTTTTATACATATGGATCGGCAGAATTAAGAAGAAAATGGCTATATTACTGAAAGTAACCTAAACATTCAATACAATCTTATTGTATTCAATACAATGGCCACCAAGTTTCTAATTATATTCTCAGTGGAAATTAAAAAAAAAACTATCCTAAAATTCATATGCAAATACAAATGATTATGAATAGCCAATCTAAACACCATTAATAAAGAAAGTGAAGGAAAAAAAAAAGAAATAGAAAGGTCTATTCACCAGTAATGTAAAAACAAATCCACTACACCAGAGGAAAATCCATCAATCTTTTGAGAAGTAGCTCATATTTTCTGATGCTTAGGTTTGTTACATTTCAGCCCACTCTGGCTCAGCTGCCCTGGCTGTGGGCTGGCATTTGTTGGCTCTTGTTTTCATTGCTGTCTCTAGATCTGCATGATCTCTTCTTGGTTTCAGTCTTGTTCTGGAGGTTTGGCCCTTTTATTTTTCTCACTCAGACTTCCCAAACAGCACAGGATTTCTCTTTTCAGTTTAAAAATAAACCTTCTAGTATATTATTCCAGAATAAATACAAGAAAGTGAAAGAGTCTCTGAACAAGCAAAAGGTCCGTAGCAGGCTGGAAGGTGGCTGTGCTTATTTTATTAGAGATTCTGCGTCATTTGACTTGACCTAGTCTTGTATTTCTCAGTGGAGTTTACTCTGGTGTAGTCAGTGAATATTAAGTAGTTCCTTACCCTCTTTCCCTCTGTGGCAGTTACAATTGAGTGGGGACATAGTAAGCATTAATTAAATGATACAGAATTTTACCTGTGAAATATGTAATATATAAAATGGGAATGCATATGATCATTGTATGCCATTTTAAAAAGATATTTATTAAAATAAAAATATGAGAAAGAAGCAAAGCTATTTTAGATAAATAGCTCAATATATCTGCATGGGCAATACTCATATGGTTAATACAAAATTAAGAAAAAGAATCTCACCAGTACCCAGAGCATCTCTCTTGTTCTCCTTAAGTTTTAACTCTTATTAAAAGACAAACTAATTGTATTTTTTTAATGAGGCAGGCCAGTCTAGAGATTCGTATATTGAAAGCTGAAGGATGAGTAAAAATAATTAAGACAAGGATTGAAATGAGAGTTTTAAGCAAGCCATCATGGCAGGAGGGGACATTTAATGAACTAAAAGAACAGAATAAGATGGAAAGAGGTTTTTATATAGGGTAAGACTCTAGTTAAATGTAAGTAAGTGGGTAGATCTGAACAGGCAAAGGTTATCAGAGTTAATGATGGATAAGCCATGAAGACTCCAAATAAGATATTAATGGTGACTTTTAAGTCTGTCTTGGAAAGATGAAGGGATGATAAAAATTAATTGACTCTCTAGAATATAGGTTTGTACCAATGTCTTGTTGCTGAAGGACAGGTTGTGATTGGTTTTGTTCCAGTTAAAGCCGATGTTGGTTTTCAGTTGTAGATTATCATATTTAGTTATTAATTATTTATTTTTCTTTTATTATACTCACATGGGAAGAACAAGCAAATACCTGTGTGTGTAGATATGTAGGTATGTGTATAAATCAATAACTATCACTTCAATGGATGTTATTACAGCTTTACATGAAGTAGTACTATCCAGTACTTTGTGTGTAAATGTAGTTGTGTGGTGACCATCATGGCCAATGGACCACAAATGGATACAAACACACACACACACACACACACACACACACACACACACACACACACACCACACAAACAAACATATGTGTAGCTCCATCTATAGTATATGTATGCTCTCCCTTTTATTAGGCAAGAGTTATAAAATCTGATGGATAAGAGAGGATTACTACCTCACTCTCATGAACCTTCTTTCTTTCTCATAAACCTTTTAAAATAAACTATTAGGCCAATGGTTCTCAAATCATCTAATGCTATGACCATTTAATACAGTTCCTCATGTTATGGTGATTCTCAACCATAAAGTTCCTTTGTTGTCACTTTATAAGTATAATTTTGCTAATGCATATGCATGCTACCTGATATAGGATCCCTGTGAAAGGGTTGTTCAGTCTCCAGTTGGATCACGCCCCACAGGTTAGGAACTGTTATCTTAAGAGGATTCTGCATACTTTTCTTGGTTTCATATGTTTTATAGATGCTGTCTCATTGTATTTGGGAAGAGAAGGGTAGCATAGTATCACAGATAAGTCTACTCTAGCCATGAGACAATTGAATAGGCATTATAGGGCACTTAAATGAGTACTGTTTATGGGAATATCATATTTATTCCAATTATTAGATATTGCAGATACAAATAGAAACAGCACTCAGTTTAAAAAAATAATCAGTTTGTTTCTTTGTGCCAGTGGACATGCTGTTTAAGGGTGCACTAAAACAAGCATGTTGTTTCTGATTATGCTTGCAGCATATTTCAGGCCAGAAGAAGAAGTGTGTTTAAAATCAAAGACTCAACAACAGTGACACATACTCTAAAAATAAGTGTATTGTTTTATAAAGGCATAGAAGTATTGACTCTAGTTTGGAGCATCAGTGGAGGCTTCTATGGAGAACTGATTAGATGATTGAAGAATAATGTTATTTGGATGGAGAAAGTATGGAGAAGAGAACTCTAATGTGTTTTCAACAGGTGACAAGTGAAATGATCAAGGCATATGGGAAAAACGCACCCTAGATTCTAGAGAGTAACAAAATTGATTATGTTTTTTTTTTTCCTTTTACTGTATGAATGATGTAGCTTAGCATGGGCTTTCTGATCTTCATAGGAAAACAGTGATCATTAAGTTAATGAAGCATCCCTTTCCAAAGTGTTGCAGTCACTGTAATGTGAAAAGAGAACACAGAATTTTCCCACCTATGCTTTTCTCTATTCCAATTCAGAAGTCACTTATCATGTTGGTTCATGACCCATTTCAGTGGCCATGCTGATCAAACAACTTCACCTATATGCTAGTTACTCTGTAGTGTGTTTTCTGTGTGACTATCATAATGTTAATTACGGTAATAGTATGGATATGTAGAATGAACACATGTCAATAAGTATGCAGATTTTGTGTCACAATCATTTAGTGGTTGACAAAATGTGAGAAGGAAGGAGTTTCAAAAGAGAGAGGTAGGTTTGGGTACCTGATGATAAACACCTTGGGGAGAAAGGAAGGAAAAAAAGGTATAATTCTGTTTTGTTCACAGTGTTAGAAGAATAGTCTGCTGGAAGTTTAGGAATAGATCTTTCCAGAGGAGTAGGGACTATAGAACGCATTTTGGAGTGCTATAAATATGGATGTGAGAGGTAATGAGAAGAGGTGATAAAAGTTTACACTGAAAAACATTCGTGTATCTATCACCAGGAGCAACATCAGCATCAAAAGAGAGATGATAACTACCTGGACTAACGGAGGCTAGGATAAGACATTTCAAGAGTGGTAGCCAGCACTGTCAAATGCTAAAGATTATGGAGAACAAGACCATGCTTTGGGATCATTTTGGAGGATGGAAAGGACATGGTTGCTAAGATAAGGAGGAGGAAAAATAGTAGAATTTTGTAAGATTATTAAAGTCATTGTTCAGGGCCTTATTTTAAGGGGAGACATGAAATTGCACATGATGATAGGCATAGAGTAAGGAATGTAGAGATAATGAGAATACAGAAAAGGGAAGAGTGAGTAGAATATACAGTTAGGTATAGTAACCTGGAAGAACATTTCATTCTTAGAGAAACTAGAAAGAGCTATGCAGAAACTTCATGGGGCCATTTAGTATAAGGACATGAATCCATCACAGGAGCCTACAAGACAATGCTGGGCATGTGACCAGGTGCTTGTTTCCCTATACTGGAGAGATGTAGAAGGGAGTTCTTGTGTTCTCATTGGCCAATTGGCCTAACCTAATTAGTGGCAACAAGATCAGTAAAAGAATCTATCCAATAAGTGAAGTGGAGGGATCTTAATGGATAAAATATAAGGTTGTCTTCTGGCTTCTATACTCAAACACACTTAAGCAAGCAAACATGAATCTATTTTATATATATATATATATATACATATATACATATATGTCAATATATACACATACACACACACACACATATATATATATATACAAACACATATGAATGTACACACATAATATATATGTAAACTAGAGAATTAAAAATTATAAAGAATTATTCAAAGCATATTTATAGGAATAATATAAAATTTTATATGTTATAGAATGCAGAATCGTTAATGATTTTCTGTATACAATCCTGACAAATTAAAAAAAAAGCTTTGTATTAAATCTAGTTATTTTAGGAAAGTCAGAATTCAAATACGTGTTAATTATAGCCTAAAATACAGCACTGAATTTGTAGTAGTAAATGTTTCATATTGAGTGCATTTTGTGTTGCACTATTTTTATGAGAACTCAGGTCCAACCTGCTGGGTGAAAATGACTATGTAATCTTTTTAAGCTGTCTAGAATGCCTCGTATGGAGGTTGGGGGATTTAGCACTTGCCTAGCAAGCACAATGCCCTGGGTTCAGTCCTCAGCTCTGAAAAAAAAAAAAAAAAAAAAAAAGAAAGAAAAAAGACTACCTTGTATGATTTCAGGTGAGAATTAATTAATAAGAATACCTTTCAGATGTCAGGATCCTGCTTATTATTACCATTTATTAAATGAGCACAATGTGTCCTTGGTGGCCTATTGACCAGAGTTAGTGTTATCAACAATAAACCTGTCAGTCACTCTAGCTGTGAAATGCCTGAAGAAAATTCAATTTACAATGCAGTTGACTAAAATAAAATAGTTCATCTATAAGGACAGAAAACATTGCACCTATCAGAATTCATTTGCAGTATTAACTCAGATATATTTTAGGGGATTTGTTCTTTGTTGTTGATGTAAAATTCAAAGTAGAGGTCTTTTTTATCCCTTGTGTAGGAAATATACAGCTGATTTAGATATTATTTGGCTAGGTTTTATTTCAGCCAGATCAGCAGGACCTTTCTGCCTGTTTGAATGACTGTTACTTATGTAAACTCATTGTAACTTAAGATTTTGTGAAAAAAAATATACAGAAGATTACAAGACCATCACTTGCAAGGTGTTGCTGGATGAATGTAGTTTATATTTAATTTTATTTTTGAAGATTTAAAAACACTAGAAATAATTCCAGTTTCATTGTGCCAAAAATGTTTGGCACAGATGGAGAAAAACTTATAGAGGTGAATTCAGCTCAGTTCTGTGTGGTAGTGGTAAGTGACATATGGCTCATTGAGTGATTGAGTGAAGGCCATTTAATATTCAAAATGCTATAGTTTGGATACTAGGAAACCTAAAATTTAGCTGCTAGCTTGAAGGATCTTAAAATGTCACACAATTTATTGAGGGTGGGGGGATGGTGGTAAGGTAGGTTAAAGTAGGAAAGGCTTAGTGAAAAAGGTATTGTTTATAACGTGAGGTGAGCCCAAATTATAGTGCAGTAGTGAAAGGTGGGGATGGATAACTAGTATAAGAGTACAATGAAGAGTAAGGGGTATGGGAAGAAAAGAGATAGGAAGAGAGAGGTGCATGCCATTATGTGGCAGAAACAAGGTATGGGGAACGAAGTCCCTGGAGAAGCATCGGGAAAGAATGTGACATTGTAAACATTGTGGAGACTCTTAGAATGCCTAGATGTTGATGTGTAGGAGGTTGATAATAAAACATTTAAGAAGTTTGTTCACGTGGGTATTTGGGTATACATTAGAGAGATGAGATATTGGAGACAGAAGATGAACTAGGAAACAATTATAATGACATAGATGAGAAATCACAAAGGTATGAAGCTGGAGAGTTGCTCTCTGAACCTGCCATGAGGGGAAGATATCAAAGGCATTGTAGATGCCTCCTTACTAGGAAAGGAAAAGAAAGGGGTTGATTACAGGTAGCAAGAAGATGTAGACTTTCTTTCCATCAAAAGTAATAGTGAGATCAGAAGCAAGAGCTGTTTTGATTAATGAATGTATGTATGATTAAGGTTTGCATGTGTACTTATAGTCATAGTATGACATGCCACAGATTGTCCTTGAAGTACCTTCATGTACCATCAACATGGCATTGGAAGAATGAATCATTCTCCAAGGAGGGAGTAGGAGAATGTAGATGGCAGACTAGAGTTCAGCAGCTTACTGTGTGATATGAAGTGATAACAGTGATACATAAGTGTGTCTGTGGGCAAGGGAGGAGACACTGGCAAGGAGGAGGAGGAGAGAGCCTCATTTGCCCTCCTCTCTGGCCACAGGCCTGTCCACTCTGTGGCTGCAAAGAGTGGGACAGTCAATGTGCCCACAGAGAACTTTCAGACCACTGGTATGTAAATGTGGAATTCATTAATTCTCTTGTACTCTTCATCTGGCTCTTGGGTGTCAATGGATTTCTCCCTTCAGTTGATTCTTTCAGCACTTGCAGGCTGGGGGTATATGCCCAGATTTCTGTTTGCTGTTCCTTCTTGAGTACACGATTACTCCGTACTTTGCTTGCTTGGCTAGGATGGTTATCTCTCTACATCTATTTAACACCTGTTTCCTAAGGACTAGAAACATACCTATTAGAGGAAGTCTTGTTTCTACTGATGGAAAACGATATCTCCATTTTCCCTTCTTGTGAAATGGATCTCTTAAGACATGAGAGTAATGGTGTTACACATCTTAGTTATACTGTGTTTAGTTGGCCTCTGAACAGACAGCACATCTATAATTACTCATCTTGGAGGTCATGATGACAGTTGAATTCTCCCTATTAAACATAGGCAGGCCTGGTTTCTTGTGAAACCCACTAAAGTGTTAACTGAAAATAATAGTTTGGAAACCAAACTTGGATTTAGGACAGCAACACAGACTTAGAATATGAAGGAAGGGAACTAGAGGCCAAAGCACAAGAAGATTGACATTAGGTAATATTTATGTGAAGGTCAATGTGTGTTTTTAGTCTGTGTAGGGTAAGACCAAAACCAGAGAAGAGTGGTCTGAGCAACAGAGGGAAGGTGGTCTGTGCAGGTTCTAACAGCCATGGGGCCCCCTGCTGTATGGATTTCCTTTCTTTCATTCTTTTCTTTTTTCTTTCTTTCTTTTTTTCCCCCTCTGGCCTGCTTTTCCTTAGAATTTCAGCTAGAATTAGAGTCAGCCTGGGAGCAAATAAGAGAGTTCGAATCTGAGAGACAAGCACCAGAATCTCTCCTTTGACCAGTGTCCTTTTCTGGCGGGTGTTTGCTGATGCCTATAATGTAAGAAGTTACATTTGAAATAAAACTTTGTTGAAAAAATCTATTCACACTGTACTTTAAAACTGAGAGATTTATATAATTTAAAAAAAAGTTCTTCTCATCTTATTTTTTCTTATTCATGTGTGTGCATGTACTATGTCACACATGTAGAGGTCAAAGGACAGTTTTGTGTTACCACTTCTCTACAGTCACCTTTACATGGGTTGTGAGGAATGAATTCATGCTACCAGGTTTGTATGACAGATAGATCCCTGGCTCACGGGTTCCTTAAGCTTTTCCAAGGTCTAGGTAGCTTATTTGGCAGCAGAAGCAGCATATGCAGTGACTTCATATCTCAGTCTAATGAGAGGTAAAGGATTGTTTGATTGCATGCCCAAAATTTATGCATTATGTTATTATTACTTGTCTAACATAAACATAACGAGCATCCAATATGTTCAAGGTATGGTGTTAGACACTGGAAAGTATAAAGATTTGATTGCTGTATTCTCAATAGCTTTCTTTCTTTCTTTCTTTCTTTCTTTCTTTCTTTCTTTCTTTCTTTCTTTCTTTCTTTCCTTCTTTCTTTTTTCTTTCTTTCCTTCTTTCTCTTTCTTTCTTTCTTTCTTTCTTTCTTTCTTTCTTTCTTTCTTTCTTTCTTTCTTTCTTTCTTTCTTTCTTTCTTTCTTTCTTCCTTCCTTCCTTCCTTCCTTCCTTCCTTCCTTCCTTCCTTCCTTCCTTCTTTCTCTTTCTCTCTTTCTCTCTTTCTTTCTTTTGATGAAATGAGTATAAGCTAGCTAGCCATGTTGCTTGAAGAGCAGATACATAGCTAGTGATTTGTAGTCAACTGTGTTAGATGTGAAGCAAGTTTTAATAGGAATCCTCATATGCCCTCTGCCTATATACTGAGGCTCTCAATTGCCCAAAAGCCTAGCCCATGCCATGTTTAAGGTCTTCTTCTTCGATATCTTTTTGGTACTGAGCATCAAATGAACAACTACAAAAAGCTAATGAAACCCACCTCTCATCTGTTCATTCATTCATCCAAGGAACATCCAGTGAACATTTGTCATGGTACATGCAGCAGTGCTCTGGAATGGTTTTAAATTAAAAGGGGGCATGCGTTTATTTTCACTCTGGTGGTAAAATTCACACTTGCCAAGAGTCCAGTTGTTAAGGAATTTGGTAGATCAGTGGGGAGCATCCTGTACCTAATTCTTCTAGTTCGGTCTCCATTGAAGTATGGGTAATAAGGGAAGACTATACAGATAATACTATTTTCAAAATTCATGCTATTTTGATGTGAATATGAATATATCAGATGTTCTGGGAATTGACTGCAAGCAGAGTAATCATATTTGCTCATAAATACTTGTTTCACTCTGTTTTATTAGTAATTGCTTCTTTTCCCCCGTCAAATACAAATTAGTTTTTTCCAAGACTTCCTTAGTTCCCAAGGGTTCGGCTTCCTTCCTTCCTTCCTTCCTTCCTTCCTTCCTTCCTTCCTTCCTTCCTTCCTTCCTTCCTCCCTCCTCCCTCCCCCTCTCTCTTTCTCTCTCTCCCTGTCTTTCTTTCTTTCTTTCTTTCTTTCTTTCTTTCTTTCTTTCTTTCTTTCTTTCTTTTTCTTTTTCTTTTTCTTTTTCTTTTTCTTTTTCTTTTTCTTTTTCTTTTTCTTTTTCTTTTTCTTTTTCTTTTTCTTTTTCTTTTTCTTTTTCTTTTTTCTTTCCTTTTTTTTCCATGCAAGTTTCTGGACACTACTAGATAAACTGGTATGAATCAAGAGCCCTTAGGCAATTGGAAGTTGTCTTCACCTTACTGAGAGATAATCATTTCATATAGTGACCGTCAATGAACTATCTACACATTACTCAAGTTTCATTAAATTCTCTGTGGTGTCTAGTATCAAGTGTTAATCATGTTTGTGAGAAAGCACAGCAGGGTCAGAACTCATGTTGAAAGGAAAGTTGAGGCCAAACATGAGTTTCTTTCATTTCTATTACACTTCATGAGGAAGCCATCCAAGGCAAGGTTCTTGGTTCAAAGAATATTCATATAAAACCAACATAACAGCTAATACTTAATCTCTTGTCCTTACCAGGAAAGTTTTCCAACTCCCAATTCTAGCAGATCACTCTATTACTTAGGAAAAGTATAGCTACAATTTTCAATTCAATTGCCTGTTATGTCTTATTTTAGACATGCATCAGATAACATTCTTTTTATCAAGACCACTTAAAGTGTTGATTAATTAAGAGACCAATGGGGCAAAATGAATACTTAGTTCAAAACAGCACTAGAAATACTGCAAGTAGCATAAAGTAAGTGAAAGCACTTAATTAGTATGTATAAAAGTTGACCTTTCTTGAGCACTATGACATCCTGTAGAAATACAGTATAACCCAGAGGCACAAAATTCCTCCTACTGGGCCTAGCAACCCTAGGATTTCTACAGTCCTGATACTTCCCAAGAAAAAGGCATTGTAGTATGCTTTGTCTGGCAGTTCCTACATGGTAAAGAAGAGGTGCTAGTTGGCACTTGTATCTGTAAAGCCTGAGTAAATGTAAGGAGACAATTAGATAAATTTACCTTTTTGAACTTTGTTCTTTTTGGGGGAAACACTTGCTTGTGTTTCAACACTAGATTCCAAGACTATACTCTTCATGTTCTCTCAAGTGTGTACTGTAAGTATGCATTGGGCTGGTCCTGCAAATGGGCAAGATAAATGTGCCTATATACAAGCATGATTTTATTATTATTATTATTTTAGAATAAGGCCTATGCCCATAGGAAGGATACATTCTGGAATGGGTTAGTCTGGACAGTTGAGCCACCTTATGTCTGCAGTAGACAACATGGGTCTCAGGAAGATGGGCTGAATCATTCTCCCTTTATAGTATGTTTGGTAGGGGAATTTATATGGGGCCCTTCCAAGCTTATTTCACTTATTTCTTTTCATTTCTTCTAAGTTATACATTGCCTCAGTTGACTTCCTGGGGCTTCAATCCTTGAACCTCTTCTGTGGTACTATAGATTTAGTTTCTATCGGGAGTTTCCACCCTGCCTTTGATCATTCAGTTTCCAGATTTAAGAAAATATAACACCAAACTTTTATATTTATAATAAGCCCTACTGTACTCTAGATCTGAGCTGGGCAGATACCCTCTAAGCTATTAGTATCTTCTTCTTTATCAATAGCCCTCAGTAATAATTTGTCACATTCTACCTGGGCTGCTTTTAGCCCCATTGGTCAGCACTCATGGCCATGTTTTCATGATTTACCTACCATATGGTATCTTCTCCTCTTTCTACTTTCTTCACTTTTGTCCTTCATAGTCCCTACTTCAGATTCCAACTGTGAAAACCAAAACCCTGCCTACTTCTCTTCTGTTCAGCTACAGGCTGTAGGCATCTTTATTCAATCAGTAGTTTTAAATTAAGGAGCAAGATTACATAGCATCACTTGGTGTATGTGAGGATGTCCTGGGGCAACCAGATTTGGGGCCCCAGTATTTATCACTACAATATATAGCAACAGACCAAGCTTCAATGTTATTCTCTTTTTTCTATCACTCCTGAATCCTCAGTTGACTTGGAGAAGTATCACACTCTCCAATGTTTAAGTCATCTCTAATTTCTAAGAACAGGATCTTAAGAGTTACTCTTGACTCTTCCATGTATTGATTACATCTCTTACATTTAATACACACACACACACACACACACACACACACACACACACACACACACACAAACTTTCTAGCTCTACATTCAGAATGTATCCAGAATTCACCTGTTTCTCCTGCTTTCCTTATGTACCATCTGGTCTAAGCCTCTGTTGTTTCTCTCTTGGACTCTATTTCCCTCCTAGCTGAGCTATCTGCTTATAACCTTGTCTTCTTGTCTGTTTCTCGTGCTGCAAGCCATCTCTATGCAAAGCCCTCCTAATAGGCTCCCATGAGTCTAAAAGTAAAAGTCCTTACAGATTTATAAGCAGACACACTGATCTGACCTCTGCTTTTCATGACCACAGCTCTCTGTTCTATCTTACTTATCCCTTTCCAAGCCATTGCTCTCTTTCTCTTTAGTCACCCACAAGCTCTCCTTTCCCTGGACCATTGTAAGTGCCATTCCCTCAGTCTCCCCCTTCAGGCGCATGCATGATTCAGACCCTTATGTTCTTTGGATCACTCTGGAAAGGGCACACTTTAAGGTGTTGTCTTGATACTTGTATTTTTTTTAATTAGGTATTTTCCTCGTTTACATTTCCAATGCTATCCCAAAAGTCCCCCATACCCACCCTTCCAATCCCCTACCCACCCACTCCCCCTTTTTGGCCCTGGCGTTCCCCTGTACTGGGGCATATAAAGTTTGCAAGTCCAAAGGGCCTCTCTTTCCAGTGATGGCTGACTAGGCCATCTTTTGATACATATGCAGCTAGAGTCAAGAGCTCCGGGGTACTGGTTAGTTCATATTGTTGTTCCACCTATAGGGTTGCAGTTCCCTTTAGCTCCTTGGGTACTTTCTCTAGCTCCTCCATTGGAAGCCCTGTGATCCATCCAATTGCTGACTGTGAGCATCCACTTCTGTATTTGCTAGGCCCCGGCATAGTCTCACAAGAGACAGCTACATCTGGGTCCTTTCGATAAAATCTTGCTAGTGTATGCAATGGTGTCAGCGTTTGGAAGTTGATTATGGGATGGATCCCTGCATATGGCAATCACTAGATGGTCCATCCTTTCATCTCAGCTCCAAATTTTGTCTCTGTAACTCCTTCCATGGGAGTTTTGTTCCCATTTCTAGGAAGGGGCAAAGTGTCCACACTTTGGTCTTCATTCTTCTTGAGTTTCATGCGTTTAGCAAATTGTATCTTATATCTGTATTTTTAAATACCACACTTGCAGTTCTCTTACCCTTAGTCTCATCTCTGCCTTTTGGTCTTTTCTTCAGTTTATCTTCCACATTGCGGCTCAATGTTCTAGTGTCTCAAATGTTGCTCATGGTTGCTTCTGAGACTTTCAAATCTAAGGCAAAAAGTAGAAAGAGAGAAAGGAGACAATAGGTGCTGAAAGGTGGAAAGGTGATGGACAAGCTATGAAAAAAGTAAAAATAAAATCTTTGTATCATTTTCCCCAAATTGTACTTAGTTTAAACAGATTTTTGTTTTGATTAGAAGCTGTTTTTCCTGCTGTCTCTCAGCCACTGCTATCCTGTACAGCCACCCATACCCCAAGTCGTGTTCTTTGAACCAAGGATGCAGGTTGTTAGTGATGACTTGGAGGATGCATGAGCAGGGTCCCAGCTGCCCAGACAATAGGCTGAAAGTCTAAGAACATTATGGAGAATCGGATAGTTTGCTCTGAAGAAAATTTTAGTCACAATGTTTAAGACAAATTCCAGGGATAACAAGATCTTGGAGGATTGTATTATGGGAGTATCGTTATGTGCTTGCATGCATGGAGATAGGCTTACATTTTTCCTTTGTAAATGCCTGTAATGATAGAGTAATATGTAATTATGGACAATGAAATATGTTTATGGGCTTGGTCTGTGACATTTCCAACTGAGAAGCAGACAATACTCTAAAATAGAACAGTATTCACAGCTGCTAAAAATAGTCATCAACTCCTCCTCCTTTCCCCTTTGACCTTATACTTTTGCTAATTCTGTGGGTCTCCCCACTTCTAGCCAAGGCAGCAGACTGTTTTTTTTTTTAAACCAACTTCATAGGACAATCCAGTAAACAGTATCACTGTTTTTTAATTTTATTTTTAATAACATATCTGAGCAAAGATTTAAGATATCTATTGGCAGTGAGTGTTTTTTAAGGTCCTCTTTGGTGCTTGCATGTAGTCTATACTTAAAATCATTTAACTCTATTTTCGTTAATGTTGGTTTTGATTCTTCCTCCAAAGTATATTTGGTGTATTTAACATAGTATATAGAGCCCTGAGTTAATTTAGATTTGGGCCAGATGGGACAAGGGTAGAATGACAACCTGGCTCAGGCATGCTGGCATGTAGTACTAGCCCTGACAACTTTAATGTTTTACTGAGTGTTTACAGCCTTTATAGAGCACTGCTTTACACAGTGAACCTCAGAAGAGAATCAAACACAACTGTGTTTTACAAAGAACATTCAAGAGTGGGATTTAGCATAATTCTAGATTATTTTGAACTTCCTTTAGAACTATATTTATGATAATTCTAATTGGTCAAATATTCATTAAGATTTTGAAACATCTGTAATAGTCCCTTGAACATAATTAGAGCAAGAGGCAAAATGGTTGACAGTCTTACCAACTGGTGATGTTTGGTAGTTAAAAAAGCAACAGTGATTTTTTTTCTAATACATTCTACTGAAGAATCAGGAAGGTAATTCAAACCTTCCCTCTAGCAAGATTTATTCAACTATACTTTCCTTTAAAAAATTATCAGTAGTTTATCAGTAGTTTAGAAAACTAGCCTTTTCTCAAAGCTCTAAAAGCTAATTTACACAAATAAGGCATACTCCTTGTGAAAATTTAACTATGCCTAAATATTTCCAAAGTAATTTCAATTGATAATGGAACACTACATATACGATAAAGAAGTATAATAATTCAAATTTCTTTAAATCTGTACTCTTTGTCACATTCCCATCTATGATCATGTGAAGTATAATGGTAAATATTTGATATGTTAAAGCCTATGATAATATGTGATTTGTTAAATAAAAACCATATTAGCATTACTGGACACACTCTATTTATAGACTTTTGAAAGACTGACTGCTGGTAGTCTTAAAAAAATTACTTTTGAGAAAATTCAGTAAGATATATGAGCATGACTTTGGAAAGACTAACTGTCTCTAAATTTATTTTTGACTTCTAAAGTATTTGTTTTCACCTCTGAATTTTATTGATAACAGCTTATGTTCAGTCAATGAGTAAAATTTTTAGCTAAAATCATGCATTTAATCATTTTTTTTTGTTTTTTTGTTTTTGTTTTTGTTTTTTTCAAGACAGGGTTTCTCTGTATAGCCCTGGCTGTCCTAAAACTCACTTTGCAGACCAGGCTGGCCTCGAACTCAGAAATGTGCCTGCCTATGCCTCCCAAGTGCTGGGATTAAAGGCATGCGTCACCACGCCCAGCTTGCATTTAATCTTTGATTAATAATATATTAAAATGGTTAAAATTAAAAAATGTAACTTTAAGTAGTAAAATACCATCTATATTTTTATGAGTGGTGTAATATTTGGAAGTTTTTACTAATGAAGTTTATTTTGCTATCATTTTGTAAGATTTTGGAGTCTTTTGCATAGACTAGTTTCTGGCTCTGAGCTTTAATTTTGAGGCTGTCTTTCTGCACATCATTTCTTCTTAGACATTGCAGGTTACATAATTTTTTGTCTTGCATCCTTAGGTGCCCGTCAAGCAATGGGCAAAGAGGTTATCAAGCAGTGGGCGATACTAGCATTCCCAGAAGCCTTTATCTATCCAGTCCTGTCCTGTCCAGCAGGACCTAGTTATTCCGTGGGTCGAGGAGGACCGATGCCATCAAGAGAAGCGGGCAGAGAAAGGGGAGCAAGACCAAGCAAAGAGTTGTCAAGGTCTGTTTAATGAAGGCTAGGAGCCTGATTATAAGCACACAATGAGAGAAAATAGGGAGGGGTCGAGGGGGCATAATAAAATACAGAGAAAGGGATGGACATCTGGGGCGATTGCTGATTACAGGCTTCTTGCAGCTTATCTTGGAATGTCGGCCCTAAAACAGTCCCGGGCTGCCTTCAAACATTCTGCAGTTTATCTTGGAGTGCCTGTCCTGACCAAACAGTCCCGGGCACCAAACGGAGACATGGAGGAGGAGGTGAAGCTGCCTTAATCTAAGCAGTTCTAGGCGCCAAGTGAAGGAGGGAGTGAAGCTGGCAGTCTCAGGCGCCAGGTGGAGGCAATGAAGGAGGGGGTGACATAATTCCCTTCAAAGGGTCAGCTGGATCTTTAGGGTGAGAGTTACTGGTGGGACCTAGTTTCCCACAGTTTGGTCTCTCACACAGTCCTGTAGAAATGACTTTCCTCCTTACACAAAATCACATTAACACAGTCCAAAGTCCCAGTACAATGGTCTCTTACCTACTTTTCTACTGGTCCACAAATCGCTAACCACCTATCCTACCTCTCAGCACGGATGTGTGTGTATAGGGCAGAAGACAAGTTGAATCAGAAGGAGGTAATCTTGTGGTGATAGTGATAGATCACACTTGTTCAGTATGTGTAAAAATGTAAATTAGTGAGAACTCATTCTGAGGGCTTCCTTCCAGGCTTCCACAGGAGGCTTCTGTAAGGCCTGAAGCTCTGTTTCATAATCTGCACAGCAAATTGCCTTTCTTGATATACATTGATGATTCATTGAGTCTATTATCACACATGCTCTCCAGAGGCAGTGTGTCACTTCACCAGCAACTTCAATCCTCAGCATCACTTGGGTGTCATAATTTATGCATGACCTCTAAAATTTCTCAATGTAATTGATACTGGGTTCTTCCTTCCACTGGCACTATCTTCCTCTTCACTCAAATTTCACTCCCTTTTATGTTGGGAATATGTTGATAGTAGGCTGGTTCTGGCCAAATTGGAGTTAATACCAATCTATCCCCTTGGGTCATCTCAAAGTATACACTCCCACAAACAGCATTATTTCATTTTCCATATATATGAGCTTTGGTAGTGATTTTTATTTTATACTTAAGATGGAGTATGCAAATCTGTCAGCAAGAATACTGATAATGCTGCCTGCTGAATGTTTTCTCACAGTAGTATTGTCAGGCTGAGTGTCAGACTCATTTTGTGGAAAATAGCCTGCCAAGCATGCCTCATGTATATTTATTATATAGTAGGAATTCTCAAGATTTTAAAGGATGGGGCTGGTGAGATGGCTCAGTAGGTTAGAGCACCCGACTGCTCTTCCGAAGGTCCAGAGTTCAAATCCCAGCAACCACATGGTGGCTCACAACCATCTGTAACGAGATCTGACTCCCTCTTCTGTTGTGTCTGAAGACAGCTACAATGTACTTACATATAATAAATAAATAAATCTAAAAAAAAAGATTTTAAAGGATAATATATTCACATGCTTATAGGTCTGAAACAGATATTTGCACTTTGATTTACACTAGTCACAGGATCCCAAAAGGTACAATGACCTAGGGAACAAAAGTTTGCAAAGTTTCAGAAATTAAGGAAAAATTTGCAACACTGTTTAAGTGCAATTCATATAATTCTATACTTTTGTAAGAAAAACAACATCCTGAAAATGGTTCAATTAGTTTTCTGTCCCTAGAAGTTCACTAAATAACACTGAGTGGTGGGTTTTTAAGGTGAGTCCTGTGTAGTCACATAGAATATTGCTACAACTCAAGGATTCCAAGAAAATGTAATCAGAAAATGCTAAAGAAAAGCTTTGCAAGGAATAGTGTCCTAAAAGTTTTGTTTAAATACCAGAGGTAAAAGCAAACAAACAAATAAGCAGAGAGGCCAACAAAACCATAGTTCAGGGATATTTAAATTGTATTAATACTATGTACCTCTGGGCATCATTGCCATAAGAATGTTTAATCTACAGGGATAGTTTCTTGTTCATTTTATGGGTTCAAATTTAATTTCAATACTTCCTGGATGTTATCCACTATCCTCTGAGATCTGCAGAGGCTCTGGTCTGGCTGAAGTTAAGGAGTCACACTCTCTGTGTGGTAGTGGGAAGTCAGATTGCAGCATAAAGCAAGACTTTGGGAACCTTCCTCCTGCAAAATCTTCAGGAGAAAACCCTCTTACCTAGGAAGTGTTACAACTCATATGCTATAGAAGCTCTCAGACAATCCTCGATGGAGTAATTCTCAAAACTTTATTCTTTCTGGATAGGATCCTAATATACATTTCAGTGGTAAAGTCAAAATGAGGTAAACTAGTATACCAGGGAAAAGGTAAAGACATGTCAAATAATATTTAAGATTATTTAACTTTTATATCTCAGTTAACATTTTATAAACTAAGGATAAAAGATCATACATATACATATATATAAGTTATGTGTTTTATATATATATATATATATGTTGTGTGTGTTTGTGTGTGTGTGTGTGTGTGTGTGTGTGTGTGTGTAAAGTGTTTGGAAGGTAAATAAAAGCAATGGAATAAAAATGAAGATATAAAACTTAGGAAAGCAAGGTGACAATGTTCATATCTAATATGAAATCAGAAAGAAACCAGAGAATAGGGAATAGAAAATTAATGTAGAGGTAATTTAAAATTTCTCAAAACTAGAAAAATATTGTTTGTAAAAAGTATTCCAAGAAACTTAGTATTTGGTCAGAGAACCTAGGACAAGAGAAATGATTGTTGAATTCTCTAAGCCTGGGGAAAAGAAATGCATAAAATGAAACTGAAGTCACAGATTCATAGTGATAACATTGGATTTCAGAAAACATAAGAATGATACTTTTAAAATGAGGAGCTCTGATTTTCAATTTAATATTTCATTCCCAAGAGACTGAGCATCCAGGTGTGCAGCAAAATAATTATGCTTTAGAAATATATTAAAAACTGCCTTTCATATAACTTTTCTCAGCAAAATGAATGGGTAAACTGAAAAGGGAGGGGGTGGGTTGTAGAAGGTAAAATCAGTTCCTACAGTAGAGGAAGAAAGAGGAAGTCCTAGGATGATAGTTGTGTAGCAAAGCTGAGACTGGGGGAAGAGTCAAAGAGGGCAATGCAAGGGAGGGGTCCAGAAAAAACAAAGTTGTTAGACTATCTGATAGTGTTTCACTGAGAGCCATTGTTTCTTTTATCTTACTTGTCCATCTGTTATTCTCTACCACAAGAATTATCTATCTCATGTTTGTAATATACTGTTCTGTCTAAACTGCGATGTAGGATTCTATATATATATATATTGTGTGTGTGTGTGTGTGTGTGTGTGTGTGTGTGTGTGTGTGTGTGTGTGTGTGTGTGTGTCTAGCAGGAAGGTTCTTCTCCAGTCAGAAAAGAACTAAAAGACAGGAACATGGCATAGTCCAAAGTACCAAACCCTTATAATTGATAGTGTCCCCAATTTTGAGGGCTCTTTTACTACCCAAGAAGTCTGTAATACTTTCTAATAAACAATTTACCTGCTTTGGCTCCTATAATCTTGTTCTCAGTGTGCTTGACACCTGGAGGGCCTTGGCACAGAAGCTGCATGGTTCATAATTTTCATTTTTATTTCTCCTAGGTCCCTTTTCCTTCAGTATATTTGTTAAAAGACAAGAAGGGAGAGGAGAGAAAGATAACAGAAGAGGGCATGCATCATCAAATCCCATTACAGGTGGTTGTGAGCCACCATTTGATCATTGGTAATTGAACTCAGAACCTCTGGAAGAGTAGCCAGTGCTCTGAACCATTGAAGCAGCAAATGATTTTATTTGGGTTTAGGGTGTCCTACTCAGATTCCATTTCCCTCCTCTTCTCTGTTGATCTAAATGGGTCTGTGAGCTCCTTCAGCAGGGAGTTGGTATTTGTCTCTGTACTTGTTGACTATCAGGAGTAAGAATGGGAATCCTAACCTGCTGATTTGTAGTTTAATAGATTCAGAGAGATCTACTGAATTGAGAATGGGGAGTGGGTAGAAACTCACTCCTGGGAACAGAAAATAGAAGGAAATGGATATGTGCTGTCAGTTTCTCAGGCAGCAAACAATAAAAATGAAATTCTCAAACTGGGGCTATGTTTCCCCTCCTCCCATCCTAGAAATTCTTAGACACTGGAGACACAAGTCACACTAAGCCTCACTTGGCAAATCAGTGGCTGTATTGAAGCTTCTTTTAAAAAAATATATTGGATAATTTCTTTATTTACATTTCAAATATTATCCCCTTTCCCAGTTCCCCTTCCCAGAAACTCCCCATCCCATGCCCCTCCCCTGCTTCTATGAGCTTGTTCCCCCACCCATCAACTCCCACCTCCCATTTAGGCATTTACCTACACTGGGGCATCAGTCTTCCCAGGACCAAGGGCCTGTCCTCCCACTGACAAGACCATTCTCTGCTACATATGTGCCCAGAGTCATGGGCCCCTGCATGTGTACTCTTTGGTTGGTGGTTTAGTCCCTGGGAGATCCTGGGGGTCTGGTTGGTTGAGATTTTTCTTCTTTCTATGGGTTGCAAACCCCTTCAGCTCCTTTAGTCCTTTCTCTAACTCCTCCGTTGGGGACTCTGTGCTGATTCAATGATTGGACTTAATGATTAGTTTCAAGCATTGGCCTCTGTATATGTCTCAGGAGATAGTTTATATCAGGCTCCTGTCAGCAAGCACTTCTTGGCATCCACAATAGTGTCTGTGTTTGGTGACTGTGGGATGGATCCCCATGGGGGCAATCTCTGCATGGACTTTCCTTCAGTCTCTGCTCCACACTTTGTCTATGCATTTCCTCCCTTGAGTATTTTGTTCTGCCTTCTAAGAAGGACTGAAGCATCCACACTATGTTCTTCCTTCTTGAGCTTCATGTGGTCTGTGAATTGTATCTTGGGTATTAGATTTGGGCTAATATCCACTTATCAGTGATTACATGTTTGTTCTTTTGTGACTGGGTTACCTTACTCAGGATGATATTTTCTAGCTCCATCCATTTGCCTGAAAATTTTATAAATTCATTGTTTTTAATAGCTGAGTAGTACTCCATTGTGTAAATGTATCACATTTTCTGTATCCATTCCTCTGTTGAGGGACATCTGGGTTCCAGCTCCTGGCTATTATAAACTAGGCTGCTATAGATAGTGGAGCATGTGTCCTTGTTATATGTTGAAGTATCTTTTGGGTATATGCCCAGGAATGGTATAGCTGGGTCCTCAGGTAATATTATGTCCAATTTTCTGAAGAACTGCCAAACTGATTTCCAAAGTGGTTGTACCAGCTTGCAATCCCAGCAACAATGGAGACGTTCTCTTCTTTTTCCACATCCTTGCCAGCATCTGCTGTCACCTGAGTTTTTGATTGCACTGGTGTGAGGTAGAATATCAGTGTTGTTTTGATTTGCAATTTCCTGATGACTAAGGCTAATCAACATTTCTTTAGGTGCTTCTCAGCCATTCAAGATTCCTCAGTTGAGAATTCTTTGTTTAGCTCTGTACCCCATTTGTTCTTTTTGTCTTTTTATTTTTTAATTTATTTTTTATACTCCATATTTCATCACCCCATCCACCCTCCAACTCTTCCACATCCATACCTCCTTTCTACCCCCCTGTTTCTACATGGATGTTGCATCCCATTTTTAAATAGGATTATTTGACTCTCTAGAGTGTAATTTCTTGAGTTCTTTGTGTATAATGGATATCATCAGCCCTCTATTCAGATATAGGATTGGTAAAGATCTTTTCCCAATCTGCTGGTTGCCATTTTGCCCTATTGACAGTGTCCTTTGTCTTTGCAATTTTATGAGGTCCCATTTGTCTATTATTGATCTTAGAGCATAAGTCATTGGTGTTCTGTTCAGGAAATTTCCCCCGTGTCCATATGTTCAAGGCTTTTCCCCACTTTCTCCTCTATAAGTTTCACTGTATCTGATTTCATGTAGAGGTTCTTGATCCACTTGAATGTGAGATTTGTACAAGGAATTAAGAATGGGTTGATTTGCATTTTTCTACATGCTAACAGCCAGTTGAGCCATCACCATTTATTAAAAACGCTCGTTCTCCCCACTGTATGGTTTAATAAAATTAGAAATGAAAAGGGAGACATAACAACAGAAACCGTGAACATTCAAAAAATCATCAAATCCTTCTACAAAACCTTATACTCAACAAAATTGGAAAATCTGGATGAAATAAAAGATTATTTTGACAGATATCATGTGCCAAAGTTAAAACCAGAGCAGATAAACCATCTAATCATTCCCATAAACCTTAAAGAAATAGAAGCAGTCATTAATAGTCTCCCAACCAAAAAAAGCCCAGGGCCAGATGGGTTTAGTGCAGAATTCTATCAAATCTTCAAGGAAGACATAATACCAACTAGGTATTAGAAAATACCTAATACCAATTACCTAGCAATTACTCTGGAAACTACCCACATTGTTGAGTATTGGAAACGGCAGCATGACTAATCTTTTGACTCAAAGTCTCCTTGGTTGGCGCTCTTAAATTTCTTCTTAGTATATGGCATAGAATGGTGGTGCATTCTCTTTAGTTTCTAAGAGGCAATGAATGACTCTTCATCTGAGTTTAAGTAGGAATGTTTGTAGATCAAACAGGTAGTGGATAAGGGCCACTGCCGAATAGATAACAACATGCACAACAAATGATGGGAGAGGCCTTGGGGTTCTGGAGAAGTTGCTCTGAATGAGATAATATAAACTCATGAATATATGTAGGTTCCCAGTGAGGCAGTCTGAGTCCATGCCTGGGAGAAGAAGGTATCAGGGAACTTTCAATAGGTTGTACATAGAGACTGGGCTGTAGCACTCTATGGAGACTGCCTCTCAGGGGGTTAGGTAATGGCACTATCAGGAAAGAGTGGTCCAAACAAGAGCTACTAAATGCACTAGGCTAGCCTTGGGAGGAGAGTAAACACATGAAGAGGTTTGTGAACGTGAAGGTGAGATTAGACACTAACAGGTATAATACTTGTAGAGTGGAATAGCTTATAAAGTAAGAGTGGGATGGCCAATAGGCAGTTTGGCAGGCTGGTGTTGATAGCCTTGGTCCTGGATAGAGATGTGTGAAGGTCTAGAACTGTTTCCTTAATGTCTTCCTATACTGCTGAAATTCCTAAAACCTTGTCTTAGTTAGGTTTCTATTGCTATGAAGAGATACCATGACCACTGCAACTCTTATAAACGGAAGCATTTAGCTGGGACTGTCTTAGAGTTGAGAGGTTTAGTCTATTATCATCATGTTAGGAAGCATTGCTGCACACAGGCAGACACCATGCTGGAGGAGCCAAATGTCCTACATCTAGATTGGAAGGGAGAGAGAGAGAGAGAGAGAGAGAGAGAGAGAGAGAGAGAGAGAGAGAGAGAGAGAGAGAGAGAGAGACTCTGTCTGATTTTGGTTTCTGAAACCTTAAAGCCCACCCCAAGTGAATATTTTTTTTAACAAGGCCACAACTCCAATAGTGCCATTTCATGTGAGTCTATGGGGGTCATGTTTATTCAAATCACCATAATCTTCCAGGTTAGTTTGCACATCTTTTCTGGCCCCCACCCTCTGCTTTGAGAAGTGACCCGAGAATAATTTCTTCATGACATGCTTTGCTGAATTGCTCTTGGTTGTATTTTGGGTTCATTCAGGGCTTCCTGGATACTTTAAAGAATGTAACAGTGCAGTCCAGTGTGCTGCACCATAGTACCTGCTTTGGCTCCTATAATCTTGTTCTTAGTGTGCTTGACACCTGGAGGGCCTTGGCACAGAAGCTGCATGGTTCATGATTTTTATTTTTATTTTTCCTAGGTCCCTTTTCCTTCAGTATATGTGTTAAAAGACAAGAAGGGAGAGGATAGAAAGGCATGAAGCACCTCATTGACTCACAGTGAAACCACTAACATTGTTGAAGTGGCTCAGTAGAGTGTGTTGGCTTGAGGCCAAGGCCCCCTGGACAAGGCCTTTCTTCTTACCCAGGAGATGATGCAGCCCAGTTGGATCCTGTACCTTTGCCAGGCCTTAGTTTTCTAATCCTTTGGGAGAGCAGTGCAGATCTTATTCAAACAACTTAGATTTGACTGTTTTAAAAATGCTTCATAACTTAGGGGAGCCACTTTTTATTCAAAAGAGGGTGATGCTTAAATATCAAAGGTGTTTGCCAACAGTGGTGGCAATTAAAGCTTAGTAGCTAATAGAATCTCTTGTTTCTGTGTTTAGATTAGATAGCATCACAGGAAAAAAATCAGCTGTGGGTGGGAAGAAATGATGGTAGAATCTATCCACCTCACTGAGAAATTATTTCTGGCCCATTCTCTCTCTTCCCTCTCTTTGCTCTGAGAGAAGTACTGTATGCTAATGACTTACATTAGTATCTAGTCTACAGTAATTAAACCTGAGATTTTCCTTTCATGTTGGGAATTAATATTCATAGGTTATGGAAACCATCACAGATCTTAGGTTTTCACTTTTTTAGGATAAAACTCTAAATAGAATAAGGTGCATAGGTGAACTGTTTATAGCTGTTTTGCTTTCTGACACTGTCCTGCTTTTCCTGTCTGGTAATTTAGCTTGATCTCTGTTTTCCTTATCAGTTCAACTACGGCAGTTTCCATGTGTGCATCATTTGCATGCTGTGTATTTTCTTTGACCCTTTATATGACTTTTGATTGTTTCAGTTAGACTTACCTAGTGTATTTCCACTTAATATCCTTTCTAATATTGCTAATGATGCTCTAATATTGTAGAACATGGTTCTCTTTGTCCTAATTACTTTCCCTTCTCTTTGTCATATTTACCTCATTCAGTCCAATGTTTATATTAATGAAATATTTTAGCTATGATGCTTTATTTTTAAAATTACTGCTCTGAAAATAACAACATGCATATAGAAACTGTCATTTTTCAGAATTTATATTATAAACTTTATGAATGCTATTATAAGTCATTTTAATTTTTAATTTTAACCTTAATTTTAGTGTGGGTCTGAAATTTACAATCCTCCTGCCTTAGCTTTCTTAATGCCAAATGACAGGTGAAATTCCATGCCTAGCTGAAAATTTTAAATAGTTATGTTTATTCCCTTGTCTCTTGTGTGTTGTGTCATATATTTTACTTCTGTATGCATCCTAAACTCGGTAGTGCAATAATACTCATTTTATACAAAGTCTGTTTTCTTTTAATGAAATTAAAAGGGAAAGGTTGTTTCTCATTATTTATACATTCACTGTTTCCTGTGTCTTCTTTTCTCTTTTGAAATTCATATGGCTTTCATACCTATTTAAGAAATCTCTCTCTCCTGGAGAATATATATATATATACACACACACACATATACACACACACACACACACACACACACACACACATATATATATATATATATATATATATATATATATATATATATATATATATATATATAGAGAGAGAGAGAGAGAGAGAGAGAGAATGGGACATAGAGAAAAGGACTCTCTACAAAGCAGAGTGGGGAATTTGCTAAGCAGAAGTTGGGTTCCTCATGAGGTCTGGAAGACTTTAGGGTCTTTGTGCTGGGGCACTTTCTCTCCCAATTTAAGGTTAGTTAGTTTCAACCAATACAAGGAGGCTTATAGATCCAAAATTTTGGTTGTACAAATCTTGGTCTGGCCTTGCACTTCATTGATTGGCCCACAGGAAAGGAGTCCTACTGACAGGAGGAAGACAAAAGCCCATTAGGCCTTTGTCTAAGGTTCAGAGGCAGCCACTTTGGAAATTTACCATTCTTAAATATCTAGTTTTGGCTCCTTCCTTTTCTGTCTGCTTCTCAGACAATCTGCCCAACTGCTAGTCCCTCATTTCTTCCTTTTGAGGATCAAACTCTGCAATTTCTCTTTTGAGGACAGATATATGAGACAAGCCTGAGATTTTTGTATTTGTGCAGAGCCTTTGTTTGCCATCCATCCTTAGAAGGATGTGATCATGGGATGAGGATTCTTGGTCACTCCTGGGATAAGCATGACTTTTCTGCCCATGTGCTCTGAGGGAAAGTTCACTGTTTTGTTTATTTTTCTGGCTGCCATTATGATTTTTCTTTGTGTTTTTGGTTTTCAGGTTTGACAGTATGAGGTTATTTGTGACTTTCTTCACATTTATGATTCACTGATCTTTTTAGATCTGTAGATATTTTTTCACCAAACTAAAGAATAATCAACCATTATTTCTTTAAGTATTTTCCTGCTCTGTTTTTTTCTTTCTTTCCATGTTTATCTAAAAGTTGCACACCTTAGGCTAATTGAGATTATTGAGACTGTCTTCACTGAAACTCATATGCTTTAAAAATATTTCATCAGTATTATTTAAATTCAATACTTAAAAAAATTTGCTCCTCAAATTCAGTCTATATTCTATTGTCTCCAATTTGCTACTAGCTTGCTTGGTGTATTTTTAAAATTTAAATATGTTACTTTTCAGTTCTAGAATTGTTTGGTAAGAGTTCTCCATCTGTGCACTCATGTGTCCATATTTCCTCTGGGCCTCAACATATTTACAATAACCTTTAAAATGTTTTCTGCTGATTCCTACATCTGGGTCATCCCTTAGCCTCATTTCATTGGCTGCTTAATCTTCCCTATTATGTCACATTTTCCTGCTTTTTTACATGATTTATAATTTTAATTGTAAATTCAGTATCAAAGATAATTCCCTATAAGGAATCTGGAGTATTTTGTCTTCCTCAAAAGGAAGTTGAATTCATTTTCACTGATGGGTTAAATTTCTTTTGGTCCTCTTGATCCCATCATAGTTCTATTTTATTTTAGGATAGTTCTCTTTGAGGTTTATTCTTGGTCATAATAGCTGGCCATAATGTTAGCGGTGTACTCCAAGATGTGTCCTTTTCCATTGCTTTAGTGCATTGCTCAGGTTTTCATTAAGGACTCTCCTCCAGAGAATAGATACCTGATTGTCTCTTAGCAGGCTGTGACACATAATGGCATTGTTTATATTTGAGCATCAAGATATCTGTCCTGCCAGCTTCACTTTATCTGTGCAGCCTACTCTTAAGGAGTAAGAGTCTATGAAGGACTTCCAAGTATACCCAGTCTTCTGGGGGCACTATTTCCCTCCCAGAACTCATCCCATAACATCCATTTGCATTATCAGAAGTGACCTCCTAGCTCAAGCTCCTTGACTGTGGTCCTATATTGATGCAGGCTCCACTTACCTGTTGAAAGACTGAACAGTGTTGAAGACAGGTAGCACAGGCCTACATGGGCTACATTTGTGGTTATCTCCTCTTATAGGGGTTGCTGTTTTTACCTTCCCTGTAGAGTTCATGTCAGAGTTCAATGGCTGGTGTTATGTCATCCACATGCTTTTTCTACTACATATGGATCAGGTTCAGCTTTTCAAATGTGTCACACAACTCTTGCTTCTTGGCTCTAACTAACCCTGATCTTTCTCTTTCATTTGTTCATCTTTACTGTTTCTTAATACTTACTCTTTTTACAGTTTTCATGATTGCAAGAAATGGGACATGGTGGCACCCAGCACACAGAGTACTGTGCATATAAATGAGAACTACTTTTGGTAGTGAGAAATGTTTTTCCTAATTTAGAATCTGACTTTAGGCTTCCAGTTCTCCTCCTGTTACCTATGGGTCTTCCTTCTTCCCCACACAGCTATCATTGGCAGGCTAAGTCATGGCAGACCTCCTCTAGGGAAGATTGTAATCTTTCTTTTTCCAGCTCTTGTGAAGGCTGACCATACAGAGCCTGTTGTCAGTCTCAGGCCTAAATTCCACATTTGACAGCTCACTGTCCACTGGTAAGCAGAGCAGCACTGTACTCAGATCGTTCATTACAGAGGGATGGGTGAACAAACAGAATAGAAGTCTTCACATTAGCTACTTATGGCAATGTTTTCATGATACAACAGGCTTTGTGATTATCCACAGCTCCTTACTTAAAATTTCCTTTTGTTCAATGTTTATTTTTTCTTTGAAGCATCAAGACAACCATCTGCATATGTATTACCTAAAGCAGAAAACTGGAGATGAATCAAAAGGAAAAACACTGCCAGTTTCTAAGTTCCTCTAATGTATAAAAACTAGTACAATTTTTGATTGACATGTTTTAATAAATAAATAATGAAGTTATTATGAACTGCATTAAATTTTGTTATATCTCCTTGCATATTTTAGCTTTAGACAGTGTGTTTAATTATGTACTTTTGATGTATTATAAATAATTTTGTTTACATTTAATTTGGCATGAAAATTACATATCCACAACCAAGTAATGTGGCATAATTTCAGATATACCAATGAAGAATAGCTTTTCATTTTCCTGGCCCTGTTTCTGCTTTCACCAATATCCCAATATCATTAAAGTCAAATCAATGTGCATTTTGTGCTGTTGTGGTGGTAGTGGTCTTTTCTTCTTTAATGTATCTTATTGCACCAAAAAGGTAAATTTTAAGGCCAGAGCATCACATTTGCCACCAGGTCCTAGTAATGTATGACTTAGTGTCTATGCTCTGATTGAGATGACTTGTGGGACTTGTGTGCAATAAAAATGTTAATTATATCCAAAGGGCTGGAGTATGGAAAGCCTTGTACACATGATACAGTATTGTGCCCACATCCACTGCCCCTTCTGTTGCTGAGTTTTGCTATATGTGTTCTAATAGTGTAAGCAGCTGTGACTTAATAGCCTGGAGAGATTCAAGGTCAAGGCCAGAGTTCAACTTTCAGATAGATATGTCTAAACTAAAACTATCGTGTCAATTGGAAGTATATGTATTCACAAGTCTATAAACAAAAGTACCTATGGTTTTTTTTTATTATTATCTGTTCAATTCAGTCTCAGTTCTTCATCTATTTTTGGTGTGGGATTTTTCATAGATGTATTTGTTCTCCTTGTATTTTTACATCACTTCTTAGTGATTTAAATTACTACAATAGAAACTGCACCTAGAAAGTGAGTTGTCAAGTAAATAGATCATCCAACAAAACATAAGGGATTTTGACATAGTTGTGTAATACAGTTATCCTCTTGGCTAGCTTGGAGGGCAGCAGATGCAAGGCATTTGAACCAGGTTATAAAAGATGAGCATGACATAGCCCTATAAAGAGGAGTGAGCTGAGTGCTGAAGGGCATGAAGTAAGAGTATGTAGTCCTTAGGTAAAGAAACATGATAATAGAGCCCTGATGTCATGCAGAACCAAGTGCAATCTTGGTGTGAGTGCCAGTGATCACTGAGAAGATCCACCTGGACAAGTACTCATGAACCAGTTCTTGAAAAACCTCAGTTGTCATTTGCAATCTTCTCTCCAATGTTCTTCTGTTTGTGTTCTTTTTACAGAGAAATCTTTACTTCTAATGTCAGTTGTCATGAGCTTTAGAGTAGTTTAAATTAGTGATTTTATTATATTTAAATGGAGTCAGTTCAACTCATTAAGACTTTTGAGCTGTTAAAGAATAGGCTGACAGCAAAGTATGTTCTCTTTGTTGAATACTTTTAATGCTATACCCATAGGTATAGGTCAAGAGCCTTTCTCTGGGACCAGTCTATAGGCCAAGTTTTATCTTAGAGGGTGTGAATAGTGATTGTCCTGGTTCTGGGCCAGACTCTCTCTTCCTGCTTTTATGTGGTTCTGAGAAATTCTCTGGTCTTCTGGTCTGCTTTGTGATACTCTGACAACACCTGTCCCCAATTTCCTGCTTTTGTTCTTTAGTTAGTGTGGACAACTCACTTGTAGGAGGTTCTCCCTTTGTCTGTACCCCTTTAGAAAAATCCTTAGAGTGAAGCCATCTCCTTGCTGTCATTTTAGGTACTTTGATTTTTTTTAAACGACACAGTCTAGATAAGTCCTACAGGTTAATTATTTTTGTCTGAGCTAGAATGATACCCTCCTTTCTTTCACTGTGTTTCATTATCCCTGGTTTTGATGAGAGGTTCTTATGAAGATCCATCATCTTTCTCCAAAAGAGAGGGAGGAACATGCTACTTTGTATGTTTCCATGCTACAATGTGTCTAGCTCTACCCCTTCATTTTGAACAATAAAGTCAAATGACTTTTGTTTCTGTCTGTGGTGAAATATTCTTACATTATTTCAGAATTATCCAGCTTTGATTAAATTTACAGTCAGGAACAGCACTTATGGTGATTCTTCAACCCTCCAGATGAGAAACAGAAGGAAGCAGTATAAATAAGTATAAAATCTTAGAATCATTGATTTATAGGAAACTGACTTTTGCATTTCTTTGTGTTTCAAATGTAGGTCAACATTATGCCTTGAATTCAGAGAATTTCTCTTAAGGAAATTAATTTGGATATATATATATGTATATATATATATATACATATATATATGCATAGTTATATAAATTCAAGAATTATTTTCTAGTATATTGTGAAGAATGTTGACTCTGATTATGCTTTATAAAACAATGATTCTGCTATTATATATCCAGAATCTTTGGTTAAGGAATTTATCTGGCTTCCCCAGTCCAATTATTTTGGAGCTCCTCAAATACTAATGTGCAATATGAAGTTCCAAGGTAAGAAAATAAGGAAAGAAAACATTTGTACTCTTTTCTAATTTCGTGTGACCATGAAACTCTTTCAGGGTGTAATTTTCTGAACTAATATTATGAGTTGTATGGCAATTACCATGAACACAATTGAAATTATTGTGAAACCTTTATCTTAAATTTTAAATTGATTGCTTTCTCATTTAGAGACAAATATTGAGAAGAAATAGGCCATTGGGGATAAAATATTATGTCAGAAATTGAGTAGATTGATCCATTAGTTTGCAGGCCCTTATTTATTAACATTCAAAAAGTACTGATCATGTACTGAGCTGACTTGTGTGCTGGCCACTGGGAATCCATCTATGAGCAGACAGCATTGATTATTAGACTATATAACTCTCTAGTAGGGAATTCTGTAGAGTGACAGTAGCTGCAGAAAAAAATCAGAGGTGGGAGCCACTTTAGCAGGACTGGTTGGGGCCACTGTAGCAGTAGTGTTTGGTTGGGAGCCACTGTAGCAGGAGTGGTTGGGAGCCACTGTAGCAGTAGTGTTTGGTTGGGA
Source organism: Mus musculus (assembly GCF_000001635.26). Lineage (NCBI taxonomy): Eukaryota > Metazoa > Chordata > Mammalia > Rodentia > Muridae > Mus > Mus musculus. The sequence continues at coordinate 28,490,110 of NC_000077.6, read as the reverse complement.
GCCACTGTAGCAGGAAGTAGTTAAAGAAATACTTTCCAAGTTGGTGTTGCTCAATCTGAGATGTAAGGAATATGGACACTCCAGTCCTTGGCATGTAAAGAAGGAATCAAATAGCAGAAACCCTCTAAAATGAGAATGTTGTTAATGTGGTTGAAGCTTTGCAAGTTAAGGGGAGCATAGAATGAAATGAGATAATAAATACAGATACTATATATTAAAGCCGATAAGATAAGGTACATTTTTAGCTTTTATTTGCAAAAGAATGGAGACCCAATAGAGAGATCTAGAAAGCACCAATATACTATGAATCTCTATAATTTGATTTACAAGTTAGAAAATTATACTGATTCCCCATAAGGAAAATTATAATAAAGAGTTCAAAGTCAGTGTAGCCTGTACTAACCTACAACATTAAGGCAGCCCAAGATAACTCATCCTCCACACTACCTAAAAGCAACTGAATTTTATCACTCTCCTTTTCCCAGAGACAGAGAAGGGGTTCCAAAATGGTTGAGACAGGTAGATAGGCCATATAAAAGCCAAAAATTGAGGATGTCAGAATGTTATATTGTTATCAGTATAGGTCAGGTGTAGCCTGGTGTAGGCCACGTGAGGTGATGAAGGCTAGTTTGCACTAGTGTGAGTTTTATGGGTATAGCTGGAAGAGAATAGACAAATTTGAGTTGTCACAAGTCTCAGTAAAACAGATGCAATAGAGTAAGACATTTCCTTCAGAAAAATTACATTTAGAATTGCAATATATTTACAGCTTGACAGAAGACGTACATATTTGCTTCCTTCTCTTGAATCTATCAAGCATATTTAATCTGTAGCCTGTAAGCCATATGTGTCCCAGCATAGCTGGAAATGTGGCTCAACACAAAGTTGTAAACTTAATTAAAATATGAGATTGTGTTTGTGTGTAGGTGTGTATAGCTTCTTAGCAGGGTCCTCAAACATGAGCTTTTCAGATTATGTTGTGTTGTAATGACAAAAATTTGCATGGTTCTGGCATCCTTAATTTTTGGCTTTTATAAGGCCCATCTACGTGTCTAAACCATTTGGGAACCCCTTCTCTGTCTCTGGGAAGGGAAGAGTGATAAGATTCAGTTGCTTTTAGGTGGTGTGGAGGGTGGTTTATCTTGGGCTGCCTTAATGCTGTAGCATCTTAATGCTAGCAGCATCTGGGTTCTCATATAGGAGCAGTCCTTCCCATCACTCCACAAGATTTATGTTGGGTTCCTAGGGTTCTCTGTGGAGTTCGGAGTCCCTTAATGTGTTAATTTTGTGTGTGTGTGTGTGTGTGTGTGTGTGTTTTAAACTGAGTTTTCACTCTTGTTATTTTTAAGATTGTGGCTTCTCAGCTTTATAACAAGTGTGGTTTTCATAGTGAGTTCTACATAATATTTCCATTATGTCTATGAAACGTTCTTTTATGATTTGTTTCTCCACAAATGGTTTGATTTCACTATGGCATAAATATAATTAATGTGTAGATAGCCTTTGATTTCTATAGTACATGATTTTATCCCACATGCAGGTCAAGAAAAGCAGGTTGACATTGTTCTGCAAAGGTACTATTGGGGACCACACTTTAGGACCTAGATTGCTGGCAAAAGGTGTATTGACAAATATGAGCTTATCTATTGAGCTTCAGGGAGTCTTTCCCTTAGTATTGTTCCAAGTCACTTTTGTTTAAGTTAATATGATAGGATGTACATAGAGATTTCTTCCTTGTGAGTGTTGACATCATTACCTAGTGTGGGGAAACTTTTTGGAGTAGAGGAAAAAAAAAACATGCCTTGAGGAATACACATCCCATAGGAGAACAAGAAGATAAAGAACAAGACTGCATGTAACACTGTCCAAGCAGTAGGTGTCTGAGGATTTCCATGTCAGGATTCTGCCAATACAGTTGACAGGTTTTCTTCTATTTCCCAATTAAGTTTGCAAGTATAAATGTCTTACATATAATGAAAAGGAGATGGGAGACAGACAGTTCTGAAATGGAAAAGAAGTGAGATTTTAAAATTTGAGTTATAGGTAGCAATTTCCTTTTTTAGTATGTGAAAATGATATCAGAACTTCAGCATGCCAGCAAGGGCCATTGGGTGTAGCTTTCACCACTGCCAAATTCACCATGTGTAGAAATGTTTTATATATATATATATATATATATGTGTGTGTGTGTGTGTGTGTGTGTGTGTGTGTGTGTGTGTGTGTGTGTGTGTGCCTGTGTCTACTGCCAGAACACCACTTTGTTAAAGGTTTATCTCAAAGACCATTACTAGTTCAGAAGTGCTTCTTCTTGTCCATATGTGCCGAAATACTAGGAAAGAATTTTAAACAACTTATAATGTACTCACTGAGAAAGCCCTGGGGTGTTAGTTTTCTTAGTTCCCCTTTCCATAAACAACAAATAATATAAGGAGCAATGTGAACTAGCCTACATTCACAGAAGGTGGAAACATCTCGACTGTCATCAAGGGACCTAGTCATTAGCTGTTAGTTACTTGGAAAGATTATTCAAATTCCCCACTAGGATTCCTATTAAAAGTGAGGTGATAACATGTGGAGTAGGTAAGATAGCTTTGAAAATGTTTTTGTTTTGATTGAACATTAAGAAGGTATTATACTGAAATATATATTTTAAGGATTATGGTCTGCTTTACAAGGGACTCATAGGACAGAGCACTTGAGTTGTAGACTTTGGGTATGAGGGAAGGTTATATTATCCAATGGACTTTTCATTTTCTTTCAGAAGTATTGAGTTGTCTCTAATAATGGAGAGAAAAAAGAGACAGCAATTTAAACAATTTGTGTAGCAAATTAACAGTGTAATAATTATACATAGGTTTATTTAAAGTGGGCCAAGAATGCCTACTTTCCTCATTACATGCACTAAAATAGAATACTGCCATCGAAAAAAAGCAATAAAAATAAATAAGACTTTTGAAGACATATTAATGTGTAAAATATTTATTGTACAGCCTTAGTGGTGTTTGCATTTAATCATTTTTATTGTAGATTGGGGGTTAGTCACTTCATTCTGAATTCTGGAACATGAACAGAAGATGTTTTGCAAGCACCACTTTTTCTGGAGTATGTTCTCAGTGGGATTTACTGAGGTAATACTTACTTGTCTAAAAGCACATTATGAATGCTTCCCACAGTGAAACTAAAAAGATCAGAGGAAATGAGAGGTAAAGCTAGGCAAGGTTATTTCAGTGCCGTGGAATCTTTTTGGTGTGTTCTGTAGACTACAGATGAATTGAAAAACCAGGAACCATTTAGAAGCAGTTTCATATCTCTGAATTTAGATTTCACCCCCTCTCTCCCTCTCCCTATCTTCCCTCTTTTCTCTCTTTCCTCTTCTTTTACTTCCTCTCTCATCTTTGCACTAGCCTGTTTTTCATGTGTGATCCTTATGTGAAATACAACATGTATTCTGTATGTAAAGTATACAGATATGTTTGTTCAACAATCAGGGCCAGGGCAGTGGGCTTGCTCAGTAGAAGGCTCTTACCACCAAGCCTGATCACTTGAGTTTGATTCCCAGGACTCACATGGTAGGAGGAGAAGATTGACTTCTGCAAGTTGACCTCTGAGTTCTAGAAGTACAAGTGGCATGCATACTTCTCTCTCACAAAATAAATAAAACAGTTTTCATGGATTTTCCACACATTGATGTATTATTTAGATGCCATGATAACTCAATTGGAATAACATTAAACTGAAGGATTAAGGCCAAAAGTTGAGATATTGATGTTAACTGAGGAAATGTTTTTAGGTTCAGGATACATCATGATACAGCCTTGGACCATGATTTCTCTTTGGCATGCTTTCTGTCATGAGGTCCTAAATGGTAGAATATCCTCCTCTTAGGAATGCGTAATAACATGGGCCAGAGGGCAAAGATGTTTGCACACTGAGTCCCACTGAGGTCAGAGCATCTGCTTGAGATGATATAGGTGTCTTGGATATTGATATATGGAACTAGGCCCTCTGCTTTACTCCTTTTTAAATTTTTTATTAGATATTTTCTTTATTTACATTTCAAATGTTATCTCCTTTCCTAGTTTCCCCTTCTAAAATCCCCTATCATCTTCCCCCTCACGCTGCTCCCCAACCCACCCACTCCTGCTTCCTTGTCCTGGCATTCCCCTATACTGAGGCATAGAACCTTCACAGGACCAAGGGCCTCTCCTCCCATTGACTAGGATAGGACATCCTCAGCTACATATGCTCTGCTTTACTCTTCAGTCTACTTTGGCAGACTGAATGGCATCTGGCAGATGGTTACCTAGAATTTGGTTCTAACAACTAGCTGTTTAGGACTATAAAATGGTCTCTGAAACTGTAATACCTTCCAACCTGTCACATACTTGGGCCATCATACTCTGCTCTCAACAATGTATTCATCTCTGGAAAGAATTGCAGGTGTGAGTTTGGCTTGCACAGACTGCAGGGCAGTATGACAAAGTGGGACTTGTAGCATGGAAGCCAGTCTATATAGCCATGGATGTTCCTACAGTTGATGCTGGGTCAAACAATGATGATTCCCTATTGGCAGATGCAACAGTTGAGTGACAACTCTTGTCACAGAGTTATTTTCAGGCAATTGGGGACTGACTGAGCAGTCCTGGTGATGATATGGTAGAAAGAGCAAACTTATAGAAGACTTGTGTAATCTCTAGTTCTCTGAGGCTGGTAGTGAGGTCATTGCTGAAGTGAGGCTCTAATGCGTGATCATGTTCTCTATAAACACGATTTTCTGGAAAATAGTGAATTTTAGGTCAGAAAGGCACATCAGGGAAGGACAGCCCTCATTTCAACTATTTTACTGGCTGCATTATGGGTTAAAAACAACTATGGTTTTTCATTGGTAAACTTTATATGCCCCAGTACAGGGGAATGCCTGGGCCAAAAAGGGGGAGTGGGTGGGTAGGGGAGTGGGGGGGGGTGGGTATGGGGGACTTTTGGTATAGCATTGGAAATGTAAATGAGCTAAATACCTAATAAAAAATGGAAAAAAAAAGGTAAAGTGAATACTCTGAATGTTTAAATCCCGGATTGTATTTCAAGGCTCTGCTAAATTTTAAGAAATTCTAAAGGTAAGCTTTACTAATAGATATGGCATATATATTGTAATCCATGAGAAATGGATTTAGGGGATCGTTTTGCAATTTTACAGTTTCAATGTTTTTCCATTTCCTTCTAGGATAATTGAGTTCACCAGACCATCTAATGTTTGTAGGGATATCATAATCCAAAGACCAGAGAGCAGTTGAAAATCAGGAGAGGCAGAGATAGGAGGTTGCAAATTTAGGGTGGCACTCATTGGGTATTTAACCATGCATGTCACTTTTATTTACCTTGAGGCCTTTGGGATACTGTGGCTTTATTAGCTAGTTAAGGTCTAGCAGTTTGGAGGCTACGTTGGAGGTTGCCCATATGGAGCAGCCACAACAGCTAAGGATGAGATGAAAGGTTCAGTGTCTTTCTCAGCTCTGCCATCCTCGTTACCGTTTGGAACACACAGGATAGCAAATCCAGTCAGTCACAAGGCAGCAAACGCCAGGCTTAGCTGTGCATTAGTGGCAGGCCTGAATAAAGCTTCCTGCACTGAAGTTCTCATGCATTATTTATTCTCATACCTCTGTTCCTGTGCCTCTTAAAACTGCACTCAGTCTGGAAGAAGAGGGGGCACAGGAAATCCTCAGATCCTGGCCCTGTGCACTTAGAGAATATTGTCTGCCAATTTAGTAAGCATGATAACAGCAGCAATATCCTTGGATAGCTTATTTCCAGGGCATCTTTAATGGGAGAAGAGGATGTAAGGAGGCTATTAGCCATGGCTGTGTTAAGTTTAGAGTGCTGTCAGTGATCCTCTGCATGAATGCCCCCTGCTGATTTCTTTCTTCATTAGTCTGTCTGAATGTTCTTGTTTGGATGCATTGCTACTACATGAGAGATTTAAAATTCACAATTTCTGCTTGGGATCCTGAGGCTGTACATGCTCTGTTCAGGAGTACAGATGTCTTCTGTTCCTTGTTTACCACTGTAAACAAATCTTGGACAATGTTTGTTGATCATTGGTTGAATAATCCTGGATATGGAAAGTACGCATAATAGAGGATATTCAATTACCTTCTCTCTCACTAACAAGAGGGATTCCAGTTGCTACATAGTTTTGCAAGTCAAGAAACTAGGTGAGGGACAGATTATTTTTAGCCTATAAACAGGCTAAATAAGTTCTCCATGGTACAGTTAGCTATGAGTCCTGTGCCCCTGTCCCCATTCCTTTATCATCCCTGTTTCTAATCGGTGAATCATAAGTTGTACATAGGGTTGGGAGTGAGTTTTCACTAAGGGCCTGCCATGGTTCAGTGTAAGTATAATGAAGTCAGAATTCTACAAGTTCTCTGATGAGATCATTCAGATGACCCAATGTAGAATAAAGGAGTTAGCTTTATGTAGCTGGGGAGAGCTCAAAGAGGTGAACAGTTGACCAGACAAAAGTGTGTACCAGTAGTAACCTTAAGGACCATTACTATTCAAAAAGAGATGGTGCAGTTCTTTAGCTCCTGAAGGGCTTGGCTTATTGGACAGGTAAGCAAGATGTAGCCTTGGGGGATGAAGAGTTGAGTGAGAGTACATAGTATTCATGCAGAAGACTTGGGCTCAATTCCTAGCACCTATATCAGGTGGATTACAGCTACCTGAATTTCTAGGCTTAGAATATATGACTTCTTCTTTGGGCTTTGCAGGCACCAGCACTCATCTGCATATAGTCCATCTTTCATATGTGCAATTTTAAAGACAATAAGTCCTTAAAAAATACTTGGGAAGGGCAGACAGGTTTTGACTTAGTTATTTAACTCATGACACCCTTCAGGATAAATATCAAGCATTTTATTTGAATAAATACTTGTTGATTAAACATGGAAATATGTTTAAAACTGAGAATAAACTCAGATATAGGCTGCTAGCATGAGTAGAAGGGCTAAATCATTGGTGAACTAACTTAGATATACCCAACCCTTTGCTCTCTCACTCATTCCCACTCTCTTGATCCTCTTGGAGCAAAGCTGACCTTGAGTTTTGGAGGAGTATGCTTGAGCTGTACTAAATGGTAATGCTTGGATAGAAGAGAAACACTGATGCCAAACCACAGCTATGCTGTCACGTGCTCAAGTACGCTGCTGCCTGGCTTCCAAGGATAAGATTCCTTTGAGTACAGGAATTCTTCTTTCTTCCAGAGGATTTAGGGAATTCCAAAATACATTCACTATAACCAGCTATGATAAAACAGGAGATAGTATCTGGTGTGGAAGTGTGATATTGGCCTGCTCATACAATATATCATTTTTGAGATGATAATGTAACTAAACATAAATTCAGTGATGTTTTCCTTTCAGAGTTAGAGAGTCTTCCTTTGTAAACCTGTTTTAAGTTGTATTTAATCACATTTCTTCTTTTTCTTTTCCTGTAAGCATAAACTGTGGTCTTTACTCTGGAGCACCATCTGGGTTCTCTGGATTTAAAAGCACTGCTCTTGTTCTGTAAGCAGCAACAATTAGAAAAATAGCTTTCAGCCCCACTTCCTGCATTTCCTGCTCTCCAAGGAGGAAATAAACAAGTTTGCAACAGAAACTGTAGAAGTAACCTCTGGGTTTCAGATGCTTTCATGGAAACAATAAAAGACTGTATGAGCGTATTTCTATAATAAAATATCATGAAGCATTTATGAGCAAATGGCCAAAAAATATAGACACATATTATATATACAAAAATGTGTGTGTCTTGTGTCTACAGTGTATCTCATATGTATTTAACATGTGGGAGTGTGAAGAGTCCTGCTGAAAGATGTATTTGCTTCAGAAACACTTTATCGGCATATGAAATTTTAGCTACTTATGACAGATCACCTAAAGGCTGGTTAAAATGTGATTAACACCAAGCAAACACAAAGGAGTAAGGAGTAAAATATTTGGAGATGTTTTTAGAGATATTTAGAAAAAAAAAAAAACAACAGAGACTGCAGAAAATGATTTTTCTAGGGACTGAGGTAGACTTTTAATGCAAAACAACAACAACAACAAAAAGACTTAAGTAAAAGGTAGAGTTGAAAAGAAAGAAATTATATCTGCCCCAGAGGGAAGAAGGATTTATTTGACAGAGTATGGTATTATTGGTATTATATGAGAGAGAGAGAGAGAGAGAGAGAGAGAGGGAGAGAGACAGAGAGACAGAGAGAGAGACAGAGAAAGACAGAGAGAAAGAATTACTGAGGCCTGGAAGGGAACATGTTTCAGAAAGTACCAGTTGACACAGTGTTCACCGGAGTCTTTTCATGTCACACAGAAGATACTGAAATAGAGATTGAGGTTGAAAACAGCAAAATCTTTCTGGCATATGCACTAGTGTCTGGGTTTGGTGGTTGTATATGGGATGGTTCCTTGGGTGAGGCATGGTCTTTCCTTCCATCTCAGCTCCGAAATTTGTCTCTGTAACTCATTCCATGGGTATTTTGTTCCCCATTCTAAGAAGGAGCGAAGTATCCACACTTTGGTCTTCCTTCTTCTTGAGTTTCATGTGTTTTGCAAATTGTATCTTGGGTATTCTAAGTTTTTGGGCTAATATCGACTTATCAGTGAGTACATATCATGTGTGTTCTTTTGTGACTGGGTTACCTCACTCAGGATGATGCCCTCCAGATCCATCCATTTGCCCAAGAATTTCATAAATTCATTGTTTTTAATAGCTGAGTAGTACTCCATTGTGTAAATGTACCACATTTTCTGTATCCATTCCTCTGTTGAGGGACATCTGGCTTCTTTCCAGTTTCTGGCTGTTATAAATAGGGCTGCTATGAACATAGTAGAGCATGTGTCCTTATTAAAAGTTGGGCCATCCTCTGGGTATTTGCCCAGGAGAGGTATTGCTGGATCTTTAGGTAATGCTATGTCCAGTTTTCTAAAGAACCACCAGACTGATTTCCAGAGTGGTTGTACCAGCTTGCAGTCCCACCAACAATGGAGGAGTGTTCCTCTTTGTCCACATCCTTGCCAGCATCTGCTGTCACCTGAATTTTTGATCTTAGCCATTCTGACTGGTGTGAGGTGGAATCTCAGGGTTGTTTTAATTAGCATTTCCCTGATGATTAAGGATGTTGAACATTTTTTCAGGTGCTTCTCAGCCATTCAGTATTCCTTAGTTGAGAATTCTTTGTACAACCCCATCCATCCTATACACAGCCACCTAACACAGACACTATTGCATATGTCAGAAAGATTTTGCTGAAAGGACCCTGATATAGCTCTCTCTGGTAAGGCTATGCCAGTGCCTGGCAAATATAGAAGTGGATGCTCATAGTCATCTATTGGATGGAACACATGGCCCCTAATGAAGGAGCTAGAGAAAGTGCCCAAGGAGCTAAAGGGGTCTGCAACTCTATAGGAGGAACAACAATATGAACTAACCAGTACTCCCCCCTCCCCAGAGCTGTGTGTCTAGTTGCATATGTAGCAGAGGATGGCTTAGTTGGCCATCAATGGGAGGAGAGGCCCTTGGTCTTATGAAGATTTTATGCCTCAGTACAGGGGAATACCACGGTCAGGGAGTGGGAGTGGGTGGTTTGGGGAGCAGGATGGGGGGAGTGTATAGGAGACTTTGGGGATAGCATTTGAAATGTAAATGAAGAAAATATTTAATAAAATTGGGGAAAATCAAATAAAACAGAAAAAACTATTAATGTGATACTTTGTGGAAGACTTTTCAGGAGAAATGCAGGTAGTTCTGTTCCAAAAGCTCTGGACATAGTGGAAAAACATACCATCTTTCCAACACAAAGTTACTTTATTAACCTTGGTCTCCTTTGATGACTTCAGCATAAAGCTCATTTCCATAACTACCTACGTTGTATGCACTGTGTTCTGTTTATTTAATGTGCGAAGGACACTGTTCTGACCCAGCCTCACATAATAATCGAGAGCAGGGTCTTAGCAGATTACATTTTCTTCTCTCTTTTGATGTCCTTTCTGACCCTGTAAGGAAAGGAATTTGATCTCTGAAAACCAGCTTGGTGCAAGGCTCAGTTGCATGCTAGGAGTCATACCTAGCTGTATGATAGATGAGGAAAATAGGGTTTTGGCTTGCAAGGTTGTACATTTTCCTCTTACAGACCACAGCTGTTTTGACAAAAATGATTGGGTTTCAAATGACATTCTCTTCCTGAAGAGAATCCATTGCAAATCTGTTTCCTTGCACTGCAACTCTTCAATTGTTTACTGTCATCTGTACTAGATTTGGAATGAGCTGTATTAGGTCTGGGGCCAGATATCTCCTTTACCATATATTTCTAGTCCCGAAAAGTACTAATCATCATTTAAGTTCAAATCAAAGAATGTACTCTGTACTCAAAATAAAAATAGGTCAAAAGATGTAACACTAGGCTTCAGGAACGTACATGGTGGCCACTGGTTTAATTTGTTCTGTCTGGTACTGTCATTCTTGGCACAATATGTGGCACAGTGTAAGGCCATCTTCAGCAATAATCACATAAAGAAATAGAAGAAAATTAGCCAGGATGGTCGTTAATAGAAAAGAACTTGATATGAACTGGAAGCTTGGTCAACTAAGTTGACCTACAGAACCATAGTAGAAAAGATATAATAAGGATGGTTCCTGCTCTGAGTGAAAGCTGGAAAATAAAATGGTTATTTTTCTTTAAATATTTGCTGTGTTTCTAGTTCAGAGAAGTCACAAGGAACTTTCATATTTGATTGAGAAACAGAAGTTTCTATCTTCCTAAAAGCTGTGAGCTGCCCTATGCAAATTCAAGGATCAATTATTTTTCAAATATGGATTATGATGTTAAACAATGACATTACTAATGAGTGAGCAGTATGTCAGTAGATACTGGTGTCTCTTGTGACAGAGACTGCCCAGCAGTGTGCAGTCTACTAGGAGACACTGGAAACCTAGGCTGTAAGAGCTGAGGATGTAAATTATAACTAGTTTGTCATGAAGGAGCTGTGTGAGAGATAGGACATAGACCAAAGAGAGGGGAGACTGGCTTTATACAGCCTGTCCTTATTTGCATCAAATGTAAGCACTTGCTTGAGTTATTTCAATTTGATGGCAACTGTGTTTGTTCCTTGTATTGCTGGGACCTGGGCTTTTGTAATTTGTGTTCTCATTAGGAACTTCTTCTCACATTCTTATTAGGAAATAGAAAGCAGTATCTGAAAGCCCATTCCATTTCATGATCAGTGTCATCATGGGGTTCACCATTGATGCTCTAGTTTCACTTTTAATTACATATCATTATTTATTCGGGTAGCAAGGAAACACTTGCCACATGCACATCTGGAAGAGATCAAAGAACAACTTGCAGAAGTTTACTTTTTCCTTCCACTATGTGGAGGACAGGGACTGGCTCTAGACTGGCAATCAAGGCAGCAAGCATCTTAACCAATTAACTTCTTTTTCCGTCTCTGATTCCGTAGTTTTAATTGAATTGAGAACCTATAATTGGGGTTTTCTAGAGTTATGAAAAATTCATAAAACTGGCATTTCAAACAAATCACGTTTTTAAAATGTCCTCTGCTAAACAATGGCACTGAGGATGTGTTTTGCATATAATCTTAGCTCTGAGGATGTTGACATGCAGAAAAATGTGACTTGTGTTTTGTGGCACTGATAAGTTCCTTTAGGACTGTGTGAGTTCACCGGGCCAAGTGGACTTAATTACAAGGTGAATGAACTTTCTGTGATTATTTGTGACTTTGAAGGTGGTGGAATGGGAAAGTTAAATCATGTGAAGAACTCACAATGGTGTAATAAAAACAAAACAGAACAGCTGAAATAGCAAGTATTCAAACCTCTGCACTTGTACCCATGGGAAATCTGGGAGAAAGGAAAATGTCTGACTTAAGTATAGTTCTTTAAATAATACAACAGAAAAATCTGTGGACGATTATTCTTGAGATTATTTGGATAATTAAAAGAGTATAATTCTCTTAAATATATTTGGATATATAATACTGCTGATACATCATTAAGCAATGGAGTTTAATACATGCATTTACTAGTAACTGCTGAACAGTTACCATGCAGTAAGGACTATTTTGAGTATTTCATAGACATTAATTTCATCTTATAACGAGCATGTGGTGTGGGTCCTACTGATGAATAAACTAAATCACAGGAACTTTACAGTGACCTGTGCACAGTCACACAGGTTCAGGAAGTGGGAACTGGAACTTGGAATCTGTGATTTTAAAGTGTTTAAACTCCCTGAGTTTCAAGGCAGCAAGATGTTCTTGAAATACAGCCTCTGCCAGTTACTCAGAAGGCAAGAGCACAGCCCAGAGATAATCACATTTTCAAGAGATTCTGTAATTTGTATATCTGCCTCACGGGCAACAAGATTAGACTTCCACAATGGCTTAAGTTTTATTTGATGTAGAATTCAGCAAATTGTATTTCAGCTTTCACTAATTAAAGTCACAGTCTTGGCTTTAATTGATTGGCTGGTTAAATGCTTAAAATTCAATATTGATATTTGCAAGTGACCATTGGCTGTGATTAATTGCTAAATTTAATTCAGCACAGAGGACTTCTCATTCTTCAATCAGCACTGCTGATTTAATAATCAAATCCTCCTGTTTCCTGGATAATGATATTGTGTACTCAAAATGACAGCTGAAAGATTGTCATGTTTCTCCTTATTTCAACTATAAACTCATTCTATAACATGATTTCCTTGTGCCTGTGTGCAGTCTCCCTGCACTGCCTTCTCAAACCCTGCAGGGAGCCTCACCAGGAGCCAATGCTGTGCCAAGTGTGTCAGCTGCAGCAGGAAAGCTATAACTATTCTTCCATTTTTGCAACTTTATTGAGACTTCCAATATATCACACTTACTTAAATAATAGCTTTGAGTTAAGTTGAAAATAATCGGCAGTATATTTAACTGTCTGCTTGTATTAAGTAACCACTCATACAAATATATATTGTAATGAGATTAACCCAGCAAAACGTGAGATTACAAGTTTAAGATGGTGAAAAATATGAATTATGATTGTTTTATCACTCCATATTTATTTTATATAGTAACCCAGTGGATTATCCAATGTTTCCAGCTAGGAACCTGGCAGGTATGCTCAAATACGCACATCAACCACCTTCATTGTCAGTAGCTATTTATTGAGCATCTACCACGCGCAACCCAAGTTAGAGGCTGAATTATAGAAGTAGTAACATGTTTAGCAAATTATATCTTATATCTTGGGTATCCTAGGTTTGGGGCTAATATCCACTTATCAGTGAATACATATTGTGTGAGTTTCTTTGTGAATGTGTTACCTCACTCAGGATGATGCCCTCCAGGTCCATCCATTTGGCTAGGAATTTCATAAATTCATTCTTTTTAATAGCTGAGTAGTACTCCATTGTGTAGATGTACCACATTTTCTGTATCCATTCCTCTGTTGAGGGGCATCTAGGTTCTTTCCAGCTTCTGGCTATTATAAAGAAGGCTGCTATGAACATAGTGGAGCATGTGTCCTTCTTACCTGTTGGGGCATCTTCTGGATATATGCCCAGGAGAGGTATTGCTGGATCTTCCGGTAGTACTATGTCCAGTTTTCTGAGGAACCGCCAGACTGATTTCCAGAGTGGTTGTACAAGCCTGCACTCCCACCAACAATGGAGGAGTGTTCCTCTTTCTCCACATCCTCGCCAGCATCTGCTGTCACCTGAATTTTTGATCTTAGCCATTCTGACTGGTGTGAGGTGGAATCTCAGGGTTGTTTTGATTTGCATTTCCCTGATGATTAAGGATGTTGAACATTTTTTCAAGTGCTTCTCTGCCATTCGGTATTCCTCAGGTGAGAATTCTTTGTTCAGTTCTGAGCCCCATTTTTTAATGGGGTTATTTGATTTTCTGAAGTCCACCTTCTTGAGTTCTTTATATATGTTGGATATTAGTCCCCTATCTGATTTAGGATAGGTAAAGATCCTTTCCCAATCTGTTGGTGGTCTTTTTGTCTTATTGACGGTGTCTTTTGCCTTGCAGAAACTTTGGAGTTTCATTAGGTCCCATTTGTCGATTCTCGATCTTACAGCACAAGCCATTGCTGTTCTGTTCAGGAATTTTTCCCCTGTGCCCATATCTTCAAGGCTTTTCCCCACTTTCTCCTCTATAAGTTTCAGTGTCTCTGGTTTTATGTGAAGTTCCTTGATCCACTTAGATTTGACCTTAGTACAAGGAGATAAGTATGGATCGATTCGCATTCTTCTACACGATAACAACCAGTTGTGCCAGCACCAATTGTTGAAAATGCTGTCTTTCTTCCACTGGATGGTTTTAGCTCCCTTGTCGAAGATCAAGTGACCATAGGTGTGTGGGTTCATTTCTGGATCTTCAATTCTATTCCATTGGTCTACTTGTCTGTCTCTATACCAGTACCATGCAGTTTTTATCACAATTGCTCTGTAGTAAAGCTTTAGGTCTGGCATGGTGATTCCGCCAGAAGTTCTTTTATCCTTGAGAAGACTTTTTGCTATCCTAGGTTTTTTGTTATTCCAGACAAATTTGCAAATTGCTCCTTCCAATTCGTTGAAGAATTGAGTTGGAATTTTGATGGGGATTGCATTGAATCTGTAGATTGCTTTTGGCAAGATAGCCATTTTTACAATGTTGATCCTGCCAATCCATGAGCATGGGAGATCTTTCCATCTTCTGAGATCTTCTTTAATTTCTTTCTTCAGAGATTTGAAGTTTTTATCATACAGATCTTTCACCTCCTTAGTTAGAGTCACGCCAAGATATTTTATATTATTTGTGACTATTGAGAAGGGTGTTGTTTCCCTAATTTCTTTCTCAGCCTGTTTATTCTTTGTATAGAGAAAGGCCATTGACTTGTTTGAGTTTATTTTATATCCAGCTACTTCACCGAAGCTGTTTATCAGGTTTAGGAGTTCTCTGGTAGAATTTTTAGGGTCACTTATATATACTATCATATCATCTGCAAAAAGTGATATTTTGACTTCCTCTTTTCCAATTTGTATCCCCTTGATCTCCTTTTGTTGTCGAATTGCTCTGGCTAATACTTCAAGTACTATGTTGAAAAGGTAGGGAGAAAGTGGGCAGCCTTGTCTAGTCCCTGATTTTAGTGGGATTGCTTCCAGCTTCTCTCCATTTACTTTGATGTTGGCTCCTGGTTTGCTGTAGATTGCTTTTATCATGTTTAGGTATGGGCCTTGAATTCCTGATCTTTCCAAAACTTTTATCATGAATGGGTGTTGGATCTTGTCAAATGCTTTTTCTGCATCTAACGAGATGATCATGTGGTTTTTGTCTTTGAGTTTGTTTATATAATGGATTACATTGATGGATTTTCGTATATTAAACCATCCCTGCATCCCTGGAATAAAACCTACTTGGTCAGGATGGATGATTGCTTTAATGTGTTCTTGGATTCGGTTAGCGAGAATTTTATTGAGGATTTTTGCATCGATATTCATAAGAGAAATTGGTCTGAAGTTCTCTATCTTTGTTGGATCTTTCTGTGGTTTAGGTATCAGAGTAATAGTGGCTTCATAAAATGAGTTGGGTAGAGTACATGAAACTCAAGGAGAATGAAGACTGAAGTGTGGACACTATGCCCCTCCTTAGATTTGGGAACAAAACACCCATGGAAGGAGTTACAGAGACAAAATTTGGAGCTGAGATGAAAGGATGGACCATGTAGAGACTGCCATAGCCAGGGATCCACCCCATAATCAGCATCCAAACGCTGACACCATTGCATACACTAGCAAGATTTTATTGAAAGGACGCAGATGTAGCTGTCTCTTGTGAGACTATGCCGGGGCCCAGCAAACACAGAAGTGGATGCTCACAGTCAGCTAATGGATGGATCATAGGGCTCCCAATGGAGGAGCTAGAGAAAGTAGCCAAGGAGCTAAAGGGATCTGCAACCCTATAGGTGGAACAACATTATGAGCTAACCAGTACCCCGGAGCTCTCGACTCTAGCTGCATATATATCAAAAGATGGCCTAGTCGGCCATCACTGGAAAGAGAGGCCCATTGGACTTGCAAACTTTATATGCCCCAGTACAGGGGAATACCAGGGCCAAAAAGGGGGAGTGGGTGGGCAGGGGAGTGGGGGTGGGTGGATATGGGGGACTTTTGGTATAGCATTGGAAATGTAAATGAGTTAAATACCTAATAAAAAATGGAAAAAAAAAAAAGAAGTAGTAACATGCAGAGCCTTTACTGCCAAACAGATGATCCTAGTAAAAGATACCGACGAATATAAGGAGATTGTCATCTGAACCTGGTCACACCTTTTCTTTCCTAGCTGTTGTTTGTTGTTATGTCAATTAGATGTATATAGTCTTTTTAGATTATTTCCTATTGAATGATTGAAAATTCAAAGTCCATAGTTTTACTTGATTAGTGAAACTTTCTAGAATCTTAAAGATGGAGACAAATACTTAAATAGAAAAAAAAATTGAAGAACTAAATCTAAAGCCTAGGAATATCTGAGGAATTATCTTTACAATTTCGTTCATTTATTTTGAAGTGATACAGTTGGAGCTTTATTTTATGTTTTACAAGTTGCATTGTATTACCTATTAATTACATGTTTTATTTATTTACATCCCAAATGCTGCCCCACTCCTGGTTCTCCAACCCCCAGCAAAGTTCTTCCACTATGCCCCTCTCCTTCACTTCTGAGAAGGCTCCCAACCCCCAGGTATCCCTCTACCCTGGGGCCTTAAGTCTCTACAGACACTGAGATCCACTGAGGCCACTTAAGGCAGGCCTCAGCTACATATGGGCCTAAGAGGTCAGATCAGCCAGTGTATGCTCTTAGGTTGGTGGCTCAGACTCTGGGAACTCCAAGTGGCCAGGTTAGTTGCATTGTTGGTTTTCCTGTGGGGTTGCCATCCCCTTCAATCTTTCCCATGACCCTTCCACAGGGGTCTCTGAGTTCAGTTGGAGCTTTTATGAAGAAAAGTCTTATTGTAAATAATGGCTTTGAATTTAGTTTTATTTACATCTAAGATGTGGTCTTATGAGCAATAGACATTGCCGCTGAATGGAAAAGAAGAAAGGCGACAAGTTCATCATGATGAAATAGGAAATCCACAATCTGAGATTTATTGCAGGTGTTCTCAAAATACCTGCTTCAAATTCAAGGGCTTTTCATTAATGCTAAGTTCCATAGACACTCCCCTTACCTATAGGACAATGTTCAGTCCCAAACCTTGTGGCAGGAAGCAGCATAGAAGCTGCATGAGCTAAGAAGCATTTGCAGAAGAAACCAACCCTTGTTTTTACTGGATGATTTTGTCACATGAAAACCTCAGACTCATTCTTTTTACTGTTGCTAGCAGGTAAAGGTAACAACTAGGACTCACTGAATGCTTATGTTGTTCCAAATGAATTTAGTTGTTTATTTACATATGTTTCACTGGGTATTTTATAGATCTGATCATTGAGACTCAAGGAAATTAAGGTCCATGGAAATAATGTACCTAGTCATTCTCAGAGTCAGGATTAGAACTCACACCTCCAGGATCTCAAAAATCAAGAAGCTTTCCCGCATTCTATAATGATGATAAGTCTGGTGTGGACTTTGTGAAGAATAGTATGCATCCTTAGCCACAGGCTATCTGAATCTTGTTCCTGTGTGAAATGACTAGGGTAGCTCACAATAGCCATCTATAAGTGTTTTTCCTCTTCTTCTTCTTCTTCTTCTTCTTCTTCTTCTTCTTCTTCTTCTTCTTCTTCTTCTTCTTCTTCTTCTTCTTCTTCTTCTTCTTCTGACAGGGTGCTCCTGCTGTCTCCAGCATTACCTTGAAAAAGTAGGGTCTCAGGCTAAAGAAAACCCCAATGAAATGTTTTGATATTTATAAATTTGATTTATATAAACAGAAAACAATTTCAGAAATGTCTGTTATGTGCAGGCAGGTGGCATGATTCCTATGATGTCTTGAGTGCTTTGAGCAATGGCCATTTTCAGTTAGTCAGGCTGGCTGGTTGTATGTATGAGCACAGAGAAGAAAAGCCTTTAAACAGTCATAATGACATAATTGTTGACCTCAAACCCTCAAATCTCAATGCATTTCAGCTTCCTTGAACTGAAGCTGAGACCTGATAATACTCACCTTGGCTATCTATTGTAGTCTTCCTTCTCCTTGGTACTGTTGTCTAGAAGCAAAGAGGTCAATTCATCTCAACTCATATTTGTTTGTGGACAGAAGGATGACAACTCAGTGATTGAATGTGCACAGAACTGAGAGACCACTGGATTCTCTGCTAGGGCTGCCTCCTCTGACCTCAGCCATGGGGGAGAAGAAAAGGGGCTAGGCTTTGGAGTTTCATGGCTCCAGGACCAAGTATTCCTGTGTGCTCAGGCAGCTATTGGATAGGAGAAAGGAGAAGAGTCCTGGATCTGTGTTACAAGGGGCTGGGGAAAAACTGTAGAAACCAGCCAACTCCATAGGAAGTGAGAAATGAGGCTCTGATAATTTCTACCCTTACTTGGTTTGGACTTTAAGCTGTGTTCTCTGTGGAAACAATAAGATAGTATTCTTCACAGACTAATTCTACCAAACCAAGCCTTAAATGTGTTTTCTTTTGATTTAATGGAAATTTAAATGATTATATGTAAAAACTAAATAGAAATAAGCATATAAGTGAAGTACTGTGGAAAATATTTTCATAAGAATACTATCTGTAGAGTAAAACTTCAGTTTTATTCCTTGTTTAGGGGCCCTTCAGGAAGAAGAAATATAAATGGTTTATGATATAAGGCCTTGCTAAGATGGTTAAGATGAATTTTCTTGACAGCAGACCTAGCTCCTGGATGTGATAGGCATCCCTGTAGATCATATAAAATGTGTTTTACAGGATCCAGCTTGTAACACATTAAGTAACACTGTCAACTTAATTATTATAAAAGCTTCACAGAACCTCATTGCCATTGCAGTTACATTACTAAAACATTTCATGATATACTATACTGATAATCTACTTACTGCCACAATTTACAATATTGCTCAAAACTAATGGCGATCTCTAATGGAAGGCTGTAGATATTTTATGTGGATTTGGTTAACAAAGTGATTTCAGAAGCAAAGTTTGTGATAGATAAGTCAACTGAGGGGATCAGTGGATTGGGTGAGGTGGGTGTACTTAGACGTAATTCACTTTTTGCCTGTCACTTTTAGAAAACAGCTTTGGGAGGACTTAGAACATATGAGACTATTATGTATTCTGATATGAAAGGCTGCCATTGACTTTAACCACTGTGTAGCAAAGGCCTGTATCCTTTCAAGAATACTCTAGGGTCTGGGCAGTGATGCTTATGGTTGATTCTGTCACAGCATGGCTGATTCATTACCAGACTGTTTGTGGTTACTTCTCATGAATGACACTTGCACAGTGTAGGAAAGATTGGGATTATTCTACTTACATTGTTGATACTTTATATATTAAGATCCTGATGAAGTCAAGATGTCCTCACTACCTACCTTCACCTCCTTGCCTCAAATGACATAAAAATAACCAGAGACTTAGAGAGATTACTTGTCTCCAGTCTCATCCCACTGTGACAGGATTAAAGTTGTTTTCTCTCTCTGCCTCCAGCCACTGTTAACTACATTGACAGTCTCCAGTAAGGTGGGGCTATGCCTTGGGTGAAATGTCACAGCCATGTTCACTGAAGTGGCTGATGTTTGAGTGGATGCTTTTGTGTTTTGACTTGTGATGGGGGTGGATATCTAGGTAGGGAAGCTCCCTGGAGTATAAGAAATAGTTTCAGACTGAGTAAGGGCTAGCTTAGGATCTCAGAGAGGTTAGCACATTTTGCTGGCATTTAGTATCATCTTCTAGTTGGTCCTCTCTTTTGTAGCTAATAGAAGTGATATGAAATCTCAGTGCTATCTGGACTCTAGCAGAAGCTTCAGTAGAATTTCACTCAGACAGAACAGTTTTCCATTATTCTAATTTATAACAAAACATTTGCAGAGTTCAGTCTCACTGATGAGTTATAGGCTAAGAATCAAACCAAATCATATCTACCAGAGAATAAGAAATACCAAACAAAACAAGAGCTGAAGTAACTGATATACCTGAAGTACTTGAGAATGCCCATGTAAGGATATTCCCCAGAGGAAACAAAAGATAGGTTATCCATTTTTACAGATGTTCCCTTCCCATATACTCATGCATGGTTGAGTACTCCCTATTCCTGAGAAAAAGAAACAGCTGCCTTTCCCTTAGAATCCAAGCAAAGCAAAGCCATGGGGGATAATAACTAATTTGTTTTCCAGAAAGAGAAGGTTCATTCAGTCCATTTGATTTTCTACTCTAGGTTCTAGGTCTAAACAGACAGGAAACAGACTCCACGAAAGCTGTGTTCTCCATAAAGATTGACATATTTGCCTTCATTCTGAATCAGCTTTCAAGGAACCCTTGCAATGGCAGTGACTTTTAATTTGGGGAGATAATATGAAATATGACACTTCCCCCTAAAATTCCCTATAGGTTGAGTAACAACCTCAGACATTTGCAGGCATACATAGTTTTTACATGCAAATGTTTTGATGTGTAGCACAGGAGGTTAAAGCAGTTTTGACTCATGTTTGTTGTGGATTTACAGCATTCTTAATAATTCTTGATTCTCTGATCTCCATCTGAAGCTGTAATCAAGCATTTGGAGCAGCCTTTCTCTTTGCTCTGGTTCACTAACTTCCCCCACCCACACTATGTTCACTATCACTTGATGTCTTAGCCCACTTATTTGACAGCTTCTGTCCACATCCCAACACAAGATCTGGCTTTTAGAAACTCTAATGAGAGTTATCTTGAAATTGCTTTTAAAACCTCAAGCTAATGAGCTATTAATTGATGTCACTGTTGTAGTTTTTAACAGCTTAGTAAAGAAGAAAAAGTAACTAACATTTAGTGAGAATCTAGTCTTGTGTCAGTCAGGTATGGTGCAATGAGTTTTTACAGGAGTCTAGCTGAGAATATGAATGTGCTAAGGGTGTACTTCAGTAACAGAGCATGAGCTCACCATAAACAAGGCTTTGGGTTTGCTACACCACCAAAAAAGTAGCATTGTAATTGCCCTTAGCAGGTTGAAAACACTCTGAGGACAGGATATTATTAAGTTGAGGTCTCCCACCTGGGAGATGAGTTTAAGAACCCACTGTGTTTTAAAATATTTCTCTTAACAAATTATCCTTAAATGAGCTCTGAGGGTGTTCTTTCAAGACAGACCCATAGAATTTGTCATGTAATAAGATGATCGTATGCAGTTTGAAAACAGAAGTTCAGGTATATGAGAGAGCAGTAGATGAAAGGGTTTGCCACCCCCATTTCTGGTGGTTTTCTCTCTCTCTGTCTCTCTCTGTCTCTCTCTGTCTCTCTCTGTCTCTCTGTCTCTCTCTCTCTCTCTTTGTGTGTGTGTGTGTGTGTGTGTGTGTGTGTGTGTGTGTGTGTGTGTGTGTGGTGCTAGGCATATCCTTTTTCATTTTTAATTGAGGCAAATGTCAGAAGAATGGCAAAGAGCAGCACCAAGTGAATGTGGTCTGTGGATGATGTTTTGCATGTAGGAGCATAGTCTTAGCAGTCATGATCTAGCAGTTACCTCTCAAGTGTGTTTCCTTAAGGACTTCTCTCAGTTAAGAAAGTTCTGAGTTGGTGAAATGATTCAAGATATCTCTGTTTGCTATATGTGTATGTTTTAAAAACATGGAAGGCTAAAATCAGTCTATCCTATACTATTCTTGTATACAAGGAGGCAATGCTTGAAAGGCAAAAAATAGTTTAATGAAAGGTTCACTACTTATTATGGCCACTCCAGTACTTTACATTTTAATGTGCAAAGAAATATTATTGTAGTTTGCGATATAGGAGCAATCCATGATGCATTAGAGACCTTTATTAATCACTGTGTACTGTACATGATGCCCATATTTATAGAGGTTGAAAAAATAATCTTATTATTTTATATTATTATAAGGGTTTATGATTAATTTATCTTCAGTGTATGGCATTGTAAATCATGTTCATGACAGCTGTTACTCTGATTCCTAATTCAGGAAGGAAGAACCAATTTTAGGAGTTTGAGAGAGAAAGCATGGTGTGCCTCAGGCAACCCAGTTTACAAAATGAGCTAAAGGATTTTAATTGGGCAGAAAGAAAAACACATTCTGCTCAGCACTTTGTTTGCAACATTC
Source organism: Mus musculus (assembly GCF_000001635.26). Classification (NCBI taxonomy): domain Eukaryota; kingdom Metazoa; phylum Chordata; class Mammalia; order Rodentia; family Muridae; genus Mus; species Mus musculus. The sequence continues at coordinate 28,467,835 of NC_000077.6, read as the reverse complement.
ATTCCTTTAGTGTTTAGTGTGTACTTATTATATATACTGTATATAAGTGAATTTATTTCTGAATTTAAAAATCTGTTACTATTTACTGAAAATCAGTTGAGTTTTGAAATTCATCTAATGTAATATTTCTAAAGTTTTATATCCAATAGATACCCTTTTTGTTTTATGTTTGTTCCCTGAAATGCACAAGCATGAAAATAAGCTGAGTTCTTTATTCTTCCACATTGCTTTGAGACTCATCATTTTATTTAATCAGTAAATTGGTTAAGTGCTATGCCAATCATAAAGAGAAGGATGAATGAGCCAGATTACGTCAATGCCCTGTGAGGATTGCCACGTTTTTCTGAAGACCGTTTTTATTGTGTGACCTAGTTGATCATACATGTCGCTTATTTTTGTCATGTTGTCTTCTATTATCTCTGTAGTCTGTAAATCATATAATCTTATTTATGCATGTGAGCTTTATTCTTCCACTGTTGTGCAAATCTCTTATGTGCTCATTTTCCACATCATATCTGGCATATTTTAGGTTATGAATTTATTTGGGTGAATGGAAAGCGCCTGATTCTTCATTTACCTCATTTCTTGACACTGATTTTTTTCTTTTGTTTTGTTTTGTTTTGTTTTGTTTTGTTTTGTTTTGTTTTGTTTCTCCATCTTTGCTAGGCCTATGAAGCCCTCTCTTCTTTCCAGGCCATGTTACCTCAAGCCACATTATTTTCCAATAGACCATAATACAACAAAGAGGATTTCTCATATAATATGCTCAGCTTTGCCAAAGGTTCACTGCTCTAATAAACCATGTATTGGCATAGATAAGTTCATAAATTATCTATGAACTTTAATTTCATCTTCTAGCCCATCTGGTTGCCATGGATGCTTCCTGTGGCAAGAGTTGTCCTACAGAAGTGGGTACATGATGTTGCCTCTGGCAATGGTTGGAGCCAGCAGAGGATATGGGGAACATTCTGATGAGACTGGAGGCTGGGTTTGTTGAAGTCAGGAGATTGTGTTGCTGCAGACAGGTAATTAGAATCAAGGAGATCCACAGCCGGTGATGTGAGGACTCTAGCAGGAGGGACTCTACAGAGAGAGCTGGAAGCTAAGTCTGGATCTGAGAATGAGTAGAACAAGTAAGGAAGATGAGTCAACTTGGATCCTTAGTTGTGGGGGAAAGATGACAGAAAATTGAAAGAAAGGAAGTGTGGCTAAAGGTATTTCTGCCTGAACTGACGTTGTTGGGAATACAACATGTAGAATGGTAGGGAATAAAGACAATTGATCAGGATTAGGATGAACAGTGCTGAGTTCTAGTCTCTACTCATCTAGTTAGTTTGCTTCCCCGGGTCTTAGTTTCCATACCAATTGATAAAGAGAGTGAGATGACAGTGATTTTCCTTCATATGACTCACATACTTTTGGAAGAAGAATTGTTGAAATAGTTTTGGAAATGCTACATAGTTTATCTTCTGATCTGGATAACAGTTCTAATGCCCTCCTTAATATAAAAGTAGCCCTTAAAGAATGGTGTTTGAGACGGGGGCTAATGATTCTACAACTTTGTATGACATCTCCTATAGCATGCCACTCATTTACTTACAGGGCTGCTGATGCATAAAACCATGTGTAATTGGACAGCCAGAGCTGGGTCCTTCCCTTTCATAACTTTTTACTCAATGTTTCTTTATCTTCTGCTCTTGAACCTACAATGTAGATTCTGTTGCTCTTCTGAATTTTACATCACTTAGCTCTGGGGCCCTGTCTGTGTTTTTATCCTCAGATCATTGCTTGGAGGAAGGGGTGTGGATGACTTGTCTCTTCTTTCCCAGAGCCTTGCCTTTGAGGTTGTAGTCAGATTTCCCAGGTTTCCTTCAATGACTTTACCAGGGTGTCTTTTCTTCCCAGTGCCCTTGGTTTCCTTTGTCATAGGCTTCTGAAAAATGAATCCCATGGGGAGCATCATTTCTGCATTGGGAGTTGAGCTTTTCCCCTTTCCCAAATGGTAATATCCAAGTAAGTGTTGGAATTCCCATGGGCTGGGTAAGGTAAGTTCTTAAAGACAATCTGTTTAAACATTTTATAGTCCAGAGGAAGAAACACACTAATTGTTTTTTCAGACTACATTTTATATAAATAGCAACTTGTCCTTCCCTTTAAAATTTCCACTGGCCTTCGGGAAAAGAAATTGCCTAGAATAGACTTAGTGGAAATAAATTTATCGTTTTAAGATGGAATATCTTTACTCAAATATCAAGTACTTGAGTGGGTCAGAACACCTCTCTACTCACTCCTGTCCTTAAGGAGTCCATATAGAGAGGAGAACCACAGTATAAAATGAGTGCTAATCTGTTTGGACTCTCACTGAGGTGATAGAAAATACAAAGACAATTCAGACTTTCATAGGCTAATTTAGTGAAGGAAGCCATTGCCAAGACAGAAAGCTATATGATCAGTCTTTGAAAAGATAAAGCTTTCAGAAGAAGGTAGCAGTGGGCAAATGATGGCCAGAAACATGAGAAAACTGAGGTGCTTCAAATAAAATGTATTAAAACCCTACTGTGTGTTAGTGCACTCTTAAAAAGATGTATTTTCCTTTTATTTGTGAGAATCTACATATGACTACCTGCCCACAGAAGCCAAAAAAGGCTGTTATCCCGCTGAAGCTGAAGTTACATATGGTGCTACCATATGTAGGTTCCAGAAACATAATTCAGGGCTTCTCAGAGTAGCAAGCACTTTTAGCCACTAAGCCACTCTTCATCCCACTGGATAATACAGTTTTTAAACCAATGAATAAGTGGCACATGTGTATGTGTGTGGGAATGCCTGCAAGCTGAAAGCTATCTGTAATAGCTAATAAGGGATTCCCTGCTGATTTTAGGCCTAGCCATCTCAGTATGGTGAGATTGTGTAGATCAACAGAAAGGGCCTGCTCAGTGCTGCCCTTGAAACAGGAAGACCCACTAAAGGGTAGTAGTGCTTTCTTTCTTTTATTTTTTAATATTTTTTATTAGGTATTTTCCTCATTTACATTTCCAATGCTATCCCAAAAGTGCCCCATACCCTCCCCCCACTCCCCTACCTACCCACTCCCACTTTTTGGCCCTGGCATTCCCCTGTACTGGGACATATAAAGTTTGCAAATCCAATGGGCCTCTCTTACCAGTAATGGCTGACTAGGCCATCTTTTGATACATATGCAGCTAGAGACAAGAGCTCCGGGGTACTGGTTAGTTCATAATGTTGTTCCACCTATAGGGTTGCAGATCCCTTTAGCTCCTTGGGTACTTTCCCTAGCTCCTCCATTGGGAGCCCTGTGAACCATCCATTAGCTGACTGTGAGCATCCACTTCTGTGTTTGCTAAGCCCCGGCATAGTCTCACAAGAGACAGCTATATCTGGGTCCTTTCAATAAAATCTTGCTAGTGTATGCAATGGTGTCAGCGTTTGGAAGCTGATTATGGGATGGATCCCTGGATATGGCAGTCTCGAGATGGTCCATCTTTTTGTCACAGCTCCAAATTTTGTCTCTGTAACTCCTTCCATGGGTGTTTTGTTCCCAATTCTAAGAAGGGGCAAAGTGTCCACACTTTGGTCTTCGTTCTTCTTGAGTTTCATGCATTTAGCAAATTGTATCTTATATCTTGTGCTGTAAGATCGAGAATTGATAAATGGGACCGCATAAAGTTGCAAAGCTTCTGCAAGGCAAAAGACACCGCCAATAAGACAAAAAGACCACCAACAGATTGGGAAAGGATCTTTACCTATCCTAAATCAGATAGGGGACTAATATCCAACATATAGAAAGTACTCAAGAAGGTGGACTCCAGAAAATCAAATAACCCCATTAAAAATGGGGCTCAGAGCTGAACAAAGAATTCTCACCTGAGGAATACCGAATAGCAGAGAAGCACCTGAAAAAAAATGTTCAACATCCTTAATCATCAGGGAAATGCAAATCAAAACAACCCTGAGATTCCACCTCACACCAGTCAGAATGGCTAAGATCAAAAACTCAGGTGGCCTCACACCAGTCAGAATGGCTAAGATCAAAAACTCAGGTGGCCTCACACCAGTCAGAATGGCTAAGATCAAAAATTCAGGTGACAGCAGATGCTGGGGTGGATGTAGAGAAAGAGGAACACTCCTCCATTGTTGGTGGGATTGCAGGCTTGTACAACCACTCTGGAAATCAGTCTGGCGGTTCCTCAGAAAATTGGACATAGTACTACCGGAGGATCCAGCAATACCTCTCCTGGGCATATATCCAGAAGATGCCCCAACTGGTAAGAAGGACACATGCTCCACTATGTTCATAGCAGCCTTATTTATAATAGCCAGAAGCTGGAAAGAACCCAGATGCCCCTCAACAGAGGAATGGATACAGAAAATGTGGTACATCTACACAATGGAGTACTACTCAGCTATTAAAAAGAATGAATTTATGAAATTCCTAGCCAAATGGATGGACCTGGAGGGCATCATCCTGAGTGAGGTAACACATTCACAAAGGAACTCACACAATATGTACTCACTGATAAGTGGATATTAGCCCCAAACCTAGGATACCCAAGATATAAGATACAATTTGCTAAACACATGAAACTCAAGAAGAATGAAGACTGAAGTGTGGACACTATGCCCCTCCTTAGAAGTGGGAACAAAACACCCATGGAAGGAGTTACAGAGACAAAGTTTGGAGCTGAGATGAAAGGATGGACCATGTAGAGACTGCCATATCCAGGGATCCATCCCATAATCAGCTTCCAAACGCTGACACCATTGCATACACTAGCAAGATTTTATTGAAAGGACCCAGATGTAGCTGTCTCTTGTGAGACTATGCTGGGGCCTAGCAAACACAGAAGTGGATGCTCACAGTCAGCTAATGGATGGTTCACAGGGCTCCCAATGGAGGAGCTAGGGAAAGTACCCAAGGAGCTAAAGGGATCTGCAACCCTATAGGTGGAACAACATTATGAACTAACCAGTACCCCGGAGCTCTTGTCTCTAGCTGCATATGTATCAAAAGATGGCCTAGTCGGCCATCACTGAAAAGAGAGACCCATTGGACATGCAAACTTTTTATGCCCCCGTACAGGGGAATGCCAGGGCCAAAAAGGGGGAGTGGGTGGGTAGGGGAGTGGGGGTGGGTGGGTATGGGGGACTTTTGGTATAGCATTGGAAATGTAAATGAGCTAAATACCTAATAAAAAATGGAAAAGGGGAAAAAAAAACTCAGGTGACAGCAGATGCTGGCGAGGATGTGGAGAAAGGGGAACACTCCTCCATTGTTGGTGGGATTGCAAGCTTGTACAACCACTCTGGAAATCAGTCTGGCAGTTCCTCCGAAAATTGAACATAGTACTACTGGAGGATCCCGCAATACCTCTTCTGGGCATATATCCAGAAGATGTTCCAAGCAGTAAGAAGGACACATGCTCCACTATGTTCATAGCAGCCTTATTTATAATAGCCAGAAGCTGGAAAGAACCCAGATGTCCCTCAACAGAGGAATGGATACAGAAAATGTGGTACATTTACACAATGGAGTACTATTCAGCTATTAAAAAAATGAATTTATGAAATTCCTAGCCAAATGGATGGACCTGGAGGGCATCATCCTGAGTGAGGTAACCCAATCACAAAGGAACTCACATAATATGTACTCACTGATAAGTGGATATTAGCCCAGAAACATAGCAGTGCTTTCTAAGTTCAACTTTGTCTCTGGGTCTGCGTCTTAGAAGAACTTACTGGTTAGCAACCAATGGTATTACAAATGTCACATAAAGTGTTGTCGGTGACATTTTAGATAGTGAAGAGCATAGGCTCTACTTACAGCTTTGTTGTTGTTGTTTAGAAACTTGAACACAGTTTTGGTGAGGCTCAGTGGTGAGTTCTTTGAAGCCATTTGACATAGGGAGAACCAGATTGTTGGTTGACTAAACCATGGTGTCAGTTTACTAGATCCTTTCTGCCTTCTCTGATAAAGATGATACTATTGTCAAGATAAACAGAGTATAAATAGATGGTATCATAAGGCTATGTTCTCTTAAATATACCTTGGGGATTTTTATATTAGTTCAGAGGAATACTTGACTGCTCATAAATGTTTTAAAAAGTGTGTGGTTCAAGATTACCATTTATGTTTCAGACAATTACTTACAAAATGGTAAAAAAAAAAAAAAAGTCAGTTTCCACAGGAGGCAGACACCACTGACATTCACTAAATTGAAAGTATCAATAATAGTTGTCACAAAAAGTTTTAAAATAACTTTTTCTGTGCTATCACACATGGCTTGTATAATGTCCCCAAACCAAAGTTACATTTTTTTCCTATTATATTGAAGTAGATTTTCTATTAATGTGACATATTGCAGCTTCAAATATTTAGAAATTCAATCCAAATTATCTCATGTTATAAGAGATGTGCATGAAAGATGGTGAAATAGATGTCTATTTTCTTTTTATTTTCTTTTCAAAAGCCAGCATTTTACAGAGCTAAACCACTGTGATAAAGAGTTGTATACTTTATTGTGTAAGCTTTTCTTTTTCAGTAGCAAAACTTTAATTAAAATCTATAGTTGCTATGGTTTCCTACTTATACATTTGAGAGGTTTATCTATAAAGGTACTTTTATAAATAATTTGCATGTTAATTGGAGTTTAACTTTCTGCTTTAAGGAACAAACCTACTATAACATGGAGCTTTCTAGATGTTTCAGTTAGGATTGCTATACTGCACTCCCGTGCACTTCTGTTCCAAATGAAACATGATGACAGTTTTATAAATATAAATGATGAATGAAGGTTATTTCCCTTGTCTTGCAAAGGTAAGTGGAAAATTAAATACTTAGCCAGGTAACCCAATTCATATGTCCCCAGAGTCTTCCCTTTTCTCATTATAAGGAGATTTTACCTGAAATATTGAGTTATATTCATAACTGGAAATGAGGTTTTTAGAAGGGACTTGAAAAACACTGTTTATTTCAGAGCCTCCTGCAGAGTGTTTTGACTGATGTTCTAGAAAAACCTTTGGAATTTAAATTTTAAAATAAAATTACTATTTTAGCATAGAAAAAGGAATTATAACTTTTTAATAACAGGCTTACCTTTTAGTCACTCTCTTGGCACCTCTTTTCTGTCCATGTCACCTCCATGGAAGATCTTTTAGGGATGGAGTTAGGAGACCATTCCATGCTACATTGCCTTCCTCTCATGTCTACAGCCCTAACCATGTTCTGTGTCCTGCATAGAAGTCTGGAACTTGCTATGCATGTGATTTCCTGACAAGCTCCTCTGGCCCTTAGTGTAGCTCAGCATGTCACTACCCATTATCACCAATAATATTGGTCTCATCTGCAAATCAGGACAACATTTTCTATTGACATTTATGGAATTTAATCATGTATTCTTATAAAATATGTGGTAGACTTGGGACCTAATGTTTTACTAACACTCTTTCTCCTAATAGTGGCCCTATTAAAGTACTTTTTGTTGTCCCCCAGTTGAACAGCCTATAAAACCTTTTCTGAACAATTTTTCCTTATTGTGTAGTCTGGAGCATAATGAGTATGTAAGGCTTTTTGTCTTCTCATTCTGTTAAGTTCACTCCACCACAGATCCTTTGTATGAACTGCCTTCAATTTCAAATGTTCTTATTATGCCTTCTTTCCATTCTTTCATTACTTACCAAATAAATGCCTTGACATGCCAGTTCCTTCATTGTATGTAACATGCTCATAATAGTTTTACACGTGGCTGGAGCGATGGCACAGGGATTAAAAGAACCTGCTGCTTTTCCAGAGGATGTGGATTTAGTCCCTAGCACCAATATGGTGGATTACAACTGTGATTCCTATTTCAGGGGGATCCAATGTTATCTTCTGACCTTTGCAGGCATGTACATACTTGTAGGCAAACACTCATACAAATGAAAAATAAATAAGTTCACTTGCTTCCTCTTTCTTATCTCTTTGTTCTCTATTATCTTCTCAATTCTATGAGGTAGATCTGCAACATTCATACATTTGTTAAACAAAGAAATATACTATTTAATGTATGATCCTTCCTCTGACCTAAATGTAAAGATTAAGAGTTAAGATATTTACAGGGGAACGCCAGGGCCAAAGGGGGGGAGTGGGTGGGTAGGGGAGTGGGGGTGGGTGGGTAAGGGGGACTTTTGGTATAGCATTGGAAATGTAAATGAGCTAAATACCTAATAAAAAATGGAAAAAAAAAAGAGTTAAGATATTAAACAATTTTGTAATGGTAGTTGGAGAAAATTTTTGTGTATAATTATTTAATTCAGTGTTGCTCCAAGATATAAGGCATGTGAGCTCCTCCAAGGGACTTTTAAGTTCTTATCTACTTGTACTGGTGTTTCTACACATGTGCCATAGATTTTTCTTGCTCATTTCCAGTGCTCCTGACAGCAGTTAGGGTGTACTCACTGAAGGCTTCTATTCTTGCCGGTGTGAAATATGACTCATGGGGTGACTGAACAGCTCTGAATGTCTGGGACAGAAATCTAGGCAGAAGAAGACTGTGTGGCTAAATGGTTGCATGTAGAGGTTTAACATAATCTTATTTTCTGTTATAGCACTGGGGTGTAATAGACACAAATGACCTATTGGGGAGAAAAGAGGCACAGAGGCAGTGGTGGTAGTGATGTCTAAGACATAGGTAACACCAGGAGCAAATGCAGGTAATAATAGACTTGCTATGTGGAACATTCTGAATTAGATGACTTAGACATATGCATATAATCCCCAGAACAATTCTATGGGCTAGATGTTTTTATTGGTCCACTTTATAATAGAAAAACAAAGATGTAAGAGTTTAGTATGTTACTAAAAGACTGTGTTAGTTGAGACAGAATTCAGGCCTATGCTGTCTAGATCCAGAACCTATGTTTGCTTCTATGCAGGGAAGTAATAGTTAAAGTAGCATAATGGAAGATTATAAAAGACAGAGTAATTTTAAGTACCTAGACAACATTTCCATTGATCACATTAACTTCTGATAGTGGTAGTTTTTTTCAATTCCTATGAACATTGAACCTAAGTATATGGAAAGACAGTGAATTAAGAAATGGGCACAGGTGTCATGATGCTGAACATATAAAGAACTGTGACAAACTATTTTATTCTGATACCAGGCACCATTTGGTGGGCCCTCTGGGGCTGGTAGAGCTGTTCTAATGGTACCTGAAGTCTGGTAGAAGACAATCTGTACAGAGCAGGACACTGGTAATGTTCTGGAAGTTGAATACAGAGTTCATGGGCAGTCACATGACTGGCCATGAACTCTGACCTCATGTTCTGAGAGACTAGACAACAGGACAGAGAATAGCTTTGGAAAGTTTAGGGACAAGGAAAATATCCAACCAAAGTGATGGTCTAGCCTTGAGCTCTGGGAAGAGTCTGCATTGTAGATAACTTTGTTGCAGTGAGGTCCATTTGAGCAGAAGATGTTTAGTGAATGTTCTAATTCTCTGAATTTCAGAAAATTCAAAATGGACCTGTTTATTATTTTTTAATTTTTGAAATTATAATATAATTACATCATTTCCTCCTTCCTGTTATGCCCTCAAATCCTTTTAGGTACCAGCGTTCTTTTGCTCTCTAAGCCTACACCCATGAAATTTTACCAACATGATTTGAACAAATGTCTTCTTTTTCGTATTCTTACCTGGAGTAGAATCTTTCCCACACTTATGTGAAAGTTTGAACTGAGCTTGTAAACTATTTTCCTTTCCTCTAATTTTATCCACTAATTTCTCATGATGATTATTACTAAGGGATTATTTTTGTATACCTCAGGATTAAAGGCTGGCTGAATCTTATTAGCCTAGAATCAAAGAGCTCTTGTTTCAAAATTATAATGTGTACTGTTTCCAAGTAGTTAATCTTTCTCTATGTTTTAGGAAATATATTTCTAGCTTGATAGGTATGAGAGCTTGATTGCTCTTAACAATAAATTGACTTTTCAGCTACTCCTACATAGACTGCATCTAGGGACAATATATTTCAAAGGAATTGTTATGTAGATTAAGAAGATTAATCTTTCATTAGAATGATCTTTTTGGAAAAAATACACACAGTTGTAAATGTGAGTAGTATCCAACATTTTTCTTGAGTATGAGTTTTCAGAGACTGTGAGTCTATTGCTTTATTCTGTCTTAATGTTTTCCGTGCTTTCTAAGAACAGTCTGCAAATTAAAAACAATTCAACTTGTGCCATTCCCTGCACTAGCATAGTGATTCAGGAAGCCTTCCAGAGTCATTTTTCCATGGCTACATTTCCTTTGGTCTAGGATGTTCGTTTTGACAGAAAGCTGAGCTTCTGGGAGAAGAAAGAAAGTCTCACTCATGATGATTTTATTAGCAGACCTGGCACTTGTCTGCATTACTTAAAATCTTGTGTAACTTTTGCTTATTTCTCCAGAGAAAACAGACCCATCATTTGTTGTGCACTCTGTCTGTGCTCCCCACAGCAGTACGTTTCCAGAAGAGCCCAGAGAGAATAACATTAATAATTATTTAAAGAAATGGGACAAGAGACACCCCTCTGGCCAGGCTCCTTATACTGCATGCATGAGGATATTTTATTACAATGGCATTTTCCCCAGTATAAATATTATTTAATTACTATTACTTTTAATTAGATTGCTTCACTTAAACCATCTGGGACCACGTAGACTTTTCCCCTTTAATCTTAATGTAACCTCAAGAGGGGTGTTTTACTTGCTATCCCTTGTGGATTGATATTTTATTCACAGTATTATTTATTTCACAAGTCAGGAGCTTATATTTTATTTTAGCTCTTACGGTCTAGAACTTGATGGGAATATTTAGAACTTTTAAGGGTGTACTCATGTTGAAAGGCATGTATGTGCCTTAGTCACTTACTACTTGGGATTTAAAATTGCCGTCTAATTTGAGACTTTTCCTAACAAACATGAAGTTCAAAATGTTCTTGAAATTTTTATACTATTTCAAACTGCTGATTTTTCCATTTCTTTTTGTTTATAATGTAAGGTCCTCCTTAAACACAATTACTATGCAATGAAAATAGGTAACTCAGTAATTTTGAAAGATTTTTTTCTACGTTATCTGCTTTGAAAGGAAAAGCAATACTTGTCTCTTTGTGGAGGTTAACAAAATGCTATTGATTTAAGAAAGTCATTTTTTAACACAGAATTCAGTGCCTTTAGAGTGATATAAAATCAATCTAAAAATAGTGCAAGCTGCATAAAATTTAACAGATTCCATTGTCTGGGCAAAAAGTTTAAAATACCTTTTTGCATGAAATTGTGCCTAGTGCAATAAACCATTATTAGAAAAGTATAGTTATTTTAGGCATGAAAATGGATTATATTTTAATCTAGTCTTTCAGATACTATAAACATTGATAACATACTTTGAGAGTTCATAGTATTTTGTAGTAAAAAATTATAACTCTCTCTGCCTCTCTCTTTTTCTCTGTGTGTATGTCTCTGTTTCTCTTTCTTTCTGTCTCTCTCTGTGTCTCTCTGTGTCTCTTTGTCTCTCTCTGTGTCTCTCTCTGTGTCTCTCTGTCTCTCTGTGTGTCTCTCTTTGTTTCTCTGTCTCTGTTTCTCTCCCACTCCCTCTCTCTCTCTCTTTCTCTCTCTCTCTCTTTCTCTCTCTCTCTCTCTTTCCATCTCCCAGTAGGTATGTAGGCATGTGAATATAAACCACCAGTTGACAGTGTCCTCCACTTTGTTTTTTGACTCAGGGTCTCTTTGTGAACCAGGAGCACAGACTGAGAAAGACTGTCTGGCCAGCAACAACAGGAATTCCCCTGTCTCCACCTCTCCAGGGCAAAGATCACAAATACACTCTTTTGCTGCACCTGATTTTATTTTTAAAGCATAAGTGCTTAGCTCATCTTGCTTGCTCAGCAAGCACTTTAGAAACTGAGCCATCAATCTGCCAAGCCCCAATAACTTTTAAAATAGTAGCCTGTAGTATCTGATTTGGGGAGAAAAAAAAAAGCAACTTCTTCTCAAATGTCTATGATTACTCCTCCATGTGATGCATATCAGATTCCCTTTGTTAGTTCTTGGATCAATGTTAACAGAATCAGCAGTCATGATTTTAGGTGGAATGAGTATTTTTCTGCCTTTCATGCTTGGGGAAAGTCCATAGCTTTCAGACTAACACCTGTGTCAATCAGCCTACTTGGCTGGTTGGCTAAGTTATTTGGCACATTGGATGACTTGTTTAGAAAAGTTGAAGAACGTACTGCTCCATTAGAAACTGCAGTTTTCCTTCTACAGCTATATTAACTGAGTGTCTGATAGTATTCAATGGCTAAGACAGGGTTGAGAGTTTAAATCTGACAGACTATCCAGTGCTGCTCACCGTCTTTTGGAAGTTCTTTATGGAGGCATGAGGTTGCCCTATTGGGGCAGTGTGGTGTGTAATGCAACAGGGGTGGGCATGGGTGGTTTCAGGGCTCAGCATGTGTTAGAGAGTTATCTATAAGCCTGTTAGTTTTATGACTTTCTTAACATCTTTAATTGTTCCATCTTTCACAGGAGATGATATCACACCTACATCATGTTTAGTCATATATATTAATTATAATCAGTCATGAATAGGCATTTTGATTTTTTAAGTGTTTGACATGGAAAAAAATCAAATAGTCATTATCAACAGTGTTATCTCATTTGTTTATATGATAAGTTAACTATTCTGCTGTTGTCTAGTAACTATTTAGTGAGAACAAAATGATAGTATTCTTGCAAGACTGGAGAAGCCCAAATGAACTAGGGAGTCAGCAGGAATTTTCTTGACTAGATCTTTCTATCACCACAACTGTTCTGTATCCACAGGTGCAGAGAACAGCTTGCACATATTCAGGTTAGCTGGAGATGGTTACACTCAACAACAAGTTTTAGACTCATGAATGGTAGTACAAAACCTGAATTCTTATATTCTTATAGTATATATGTATATGTGTATGTATATGCATATACCTATGTATGTGTGTATATATACATATATATATATACATATGTTTATTGTCTTATTAGACTTTATTCTTAGACTCTTTCTCCTTTTGCCCTCTGTCATTCTTTCTTTACTCCATTTGATGACATTCTGTCTCCCTCCAAATAGTTCTCTCCCATGTTCACATGTCACATGAATTCAATTTTATAAAAAATTTCTAAAATTCCATTGATCTACCTGCCTGTCACTGTACCAATACCATGAATTTTTTTTTTTTTTAATCACAATTGCTCTATACTACAGCCTTAAGTCAGGAACAGTGATTCCCCCAGAAGTTCTTTTATTGTTGAGAATAGTTTCCTCTATCCTAGGTTTTTTGTTATTCCAGATGAATTTACAAATTGCTCTTTCTAACTATGTGAAGAATTGAGTTGGAATTTTGATGGGGATTGCATTGATCTGTAGATTGCTTTCAGCAAGATAGCCATTTTTACTATATTAATCCTTCTAGTCAGTGAGCATGGGAGATCTTTCCATCTTCAGAAATCTTCAATTTCTTTCTTCAGAGACTTGAAGTTCTTATCATACGGATCTTTCACTTGCTTAGTTAGAGTCACACCAAGGTATTTTATATTATTTGTGACTATTGTGAAGAGTGTTATTTGCCTAAGTTTTTTCTCAGCCTGTTTATCCTTTGTGTAGAGGAAGACCACTGATTTGTTTGAGTGAATTTTATATCCAGCTACTTTACCGGAGTTGTTTATCAGGTTTAGGAGGTCTCTGGAGGAATTTTTGGGATCACTTAAGTATACTATCATGTCATCTGCAAATACTAATATTTTGATTTCTTCTTTTCAAATTTGTATCACATTGGTCTCCTTTTGTGTCTAATTGCTCAGGCTAGGACTTCAAGTACTATATTGAATAGGTAGGGAGAGAGTGGGCAGCCTTGTCAATGAAATAGAACTGAAGACCCAGAAACAAATCCACACACCTATGGTCACTTGATCTTTGACAAAGATACTAAAAACCATCCAGTGGAAAAAAGACAGCATTTTCAACAAAAGTTCCTGGCACAATTGGCGGTTAGCATGTAGAAGAATGCAAATCGATCCACTATCTCCTTGTACAAAGCTCAAGTCCAAGTAGATCAAGGACCTCTACATAAAACTAGATACACTGAAACTAATAGAAAAGAAAGTGGGGAAGAGCCTTGAGCACATGGGCACAGGGGAAAATTTCCTGAGCAGAACACCAATAGCTTATCTTAGAGCTAAGATCAAAAATTGACAAATGGGATCTCATAAAATAGCAAAGGTTCTGTAAGGCAAAGGACACTGTCAGTACGACAAAACAGGAACCAACAGATTGGGAAAATATCTTTACCAAACATACAATCAATAGAGGGCTAATATCCAATATATACAAAGAACTCAAGAAGTTAGACTCCAGAGAAACAAATAACCGTATTAAAAAATGGAGTACATAGCTATACAAAGAATTCTCAACTGAGGATTACCAAATGGCTGAGAAGCACCTAAAGAAATGTTCAACATCTTTAGTCATCAGGGAAATGTGAATCAAAACAACCCTGAGATTCTACCTCACACCAGTCAGAATGGCTAAGATCAAAAACACAGGTGACAAAAGATGCTGGCTAGGTTATGGAGAAAGAGGAATACTCCTTTGTAAGCTAGTACTACCACTCTGGTAATTAATTTGGCAGTTCCTCAGATAAATGGACACCGTACTACCTGAGGAAACAGCAACACCACTCCTGAGCATATACCCAGAAGATGTTCCAACATGTAATAAAGACACATGCTCCACTATGTTCATAGCAGCCGGATTCATAATAGCCAGAAGCTGGAAAGAACCTAGATGTACCTCAACACAAGAATGGATACAGAAAATGTGGTATATTTACACAATGGAGTACTACTCAGCTATTAAAAGTAACGAATTTATGAAATTCCTAAGCAAATGGATGGATCTGGAGGATATCATCCTGAGTGAGGTAACCCAATCACAAAAGAACACACATGACATACACTCACTGATAAGTGGATATTAGCCCAGAAACTTAGAATACCCAAGATACACATTTCCACAAACCACATTAAACTCAAGAAGAAGGAAGACCAAAGTGTGGATAATTCAATTCTTCTTAGAAAGGGGAAACAAATTACCCATGGAAGGAGTTACAGAGACAAAGTGGGGAGCAGAGAGTAAAGGAATGACCATCCAGAGACTGCCCCACCCAAGGATCCATCCCATAAACAACCACCAAACCCAAACACTATTGTAGATGCCAACAAGAGCTTGCTGACAGGAGCCTGATATAGCTGTCTCCTGAGAGGCTCTTCCAGTGCCTAACAAACACAGAGGTGGATGCTCACAGCCATCCATTGGACTGAGCACAGTGTCCCTAATAAAGGAGCTAGAGAAAGAATCTAAGGAGCTGAAGGGGTTTGCAGCTCCATAGAAGGGGCAACAATATGAACTAACCAGTACCCCCAGAGCTCACAGGGACTAAAACACCAACCAAAGAGTACACATGGTGGGATTCATGGCTCCAGCTACATCTGTTGCAGAGGATGACCTAGTCGGTCATCAATGGGAGGAGAGGCCCTTGTTCCTGTGAAGTGTCTGTGCCCCATTGTATGGGAATGCCAGGGCCAGGAAGCAGAAGTGGGTGGGTTGGTGAGCAGCGTGAGGGGGTAGGAAATAGGGGGTTTTCAGATGGGAAACCAGGAAAGGGGGAAACATTTGAAATGTAAATAAAGAAAATATCTAATTAAAAAGAAATTCTAAAATTTTAAGTTAGATTAGAAAATATCAATAACCAAAGTAATGCACAACTTAGTTCTGGTAATTCTTAAGGTTTTTTTTTTTTTTTTAAATTTTAAATCATTACATCCTTATTTTGCCCCCCCCTTGGCCTCTCCTTCCAAATTCTTCACCCCACCCCACCCTTTTGCCTCTGAGATGGTGTTCCCCACCTCCACCCTGGTCATCTCCCTCCATGGGGCATTAGGTGCATCCTCCCCCACCTAAGCTTGACAAGGAAATCCTCTGCTACACTAGAAACTAGGGACATTAAAAAAAAATCATCGGGTCTTACTACAAAAGTCTATACTCGACAAAACTGGAAAATCTAGATGTAATGGATGATTTTCTAGACAGAGAACATGTACCAAATTATATCAAGATTGGATAAACTATCTAAAACTTCCCATAGCCCCTAAGGAAATAGAAGCCATTAAGAAAAACCTCCCAACCAAAACGAGCCCCATGACCAGATGGTTTTAGTGCAGAATTCTACAAGACCTTCAAAAAAGAGCTAATACCAACAGTTCTCAAATAATTTCACCAAATAGAAACAGAACGAACACTACCAAATTAATTTTATTCATTTAAATTATCAACATATATCACTCCCTGCTTCCTTCCATCTTCTCCCATGTTTCCCAAACTTCCACTCAAATTGATGGTCTGGTTTTCTTTGATTATTATTGATGTTCATCACTATCTTCATATATATATATATGACATTTGTTGATTATTGCCAAGATATGAGTACCACTATTGCACCTGTAGGAATATCTTGCCATGCTGGTCATTGTTATAGGCATTTGTTCATATGCATCATGTCTGGGTAGGACTATTGATTGCTTTCCTCCCATGGCAGCTTATGTAGTACTTTCTGGTACTGTGAAAATTAGAGTTCAGAAAGGAGACTTTCAGCTTAGATCCTGAACCAGTCTACTGAGTGAAGTGTCTGAAGTGTGTGGGCTCTTCAGTAATAGGGAATTAACTTCAATTTCTCAGATGGTAACAGCAATAGATGTCAACATGTAGCTGTGTTCACTATAGTCCTATTTCTTTCCCCATTCTTCAAGACAGCTATTTGTTGTTGGTTTCTACATTTACAAAAAAAACCCACTTTCTTTGAACTCTACAATTTGTGTTTGACTATTTACACAAAATCCTGCCATAACTATCCACCAACAATAATAAGATTAGGAGAAACAAATAGAACACTTAATTTCTGAAGTTTGTCCTGCTCTTCCTCCAGGCTCTCACACACTTGAAACTGCTGTTCCCTAATCACTCATGCCAGAATATAGCATGTATCATTATTTTTCCACTGGCACCTCACTTCACTTCTATTCTATACATATGCTTTGAGGAATTACACCCTAGAAACATACTGTGTCTTTGTTTCCCTTCCCTCCCCTCCCCTCCCCTCCCCTTCCCTCCCCCTCCCCCTCCCCCTCTCCCTCTCCCTCTCCCTTCCCTTCCCTCCCCTCCCCTCCCCTTCCCTCCCCTTCCCTTCCCTTCCCTTTTCTTTTCTTTTAGTCTTTTTTCTTTTTTGGGTACCACTAACATGGCTCACATGTGACCCTCAGTCTTCTTGCAGCCCATCTTCAACTCTGCATTTTAGTGGCCTCCTGTTACCACTCTTTTAGCTCCTCTTAATCCTCTACAAAAGCTAGAATAACCAATAGCAATAAGGTGTTGCTTTGTGTCCCAACTCTTCCCTATTCCAATGGCTCACTGCTGCAAGTGGTATAAACACAAGGTTTAAGGTAGTTTATTTCTCTTTCCAAGAGGCAGACACATCTCCTTTTCATTTTTATGCTCAGGTATTTAGGCTGCCCAGTCTAGTCTTCTGTTCTTTAAATGCCTGCAGTTCATCCCTTTCTTGGAAACATTAAAAATTCTCTTGTTGCATATTTGAAATATACTTCTTAGGTGTTTGTATTTATATATGGAATTGGATTCAGGTCTTGTTTTGTGATCTACATACAAATTAAAGTGTGGGGTGTATATAGGGAAGTGGTATGGTACATACCACACACACATGCATATATGTATATTTCTACATTTCTTACTACAGTATTTTTGAAGAAAAGAAGAAAATAGTAAATGCTCAATAAATAGGTTAGTTCACAATAATTTTAAAAGTATCCAATAAATATACTAACCTAGATAAAATATATTTCAATGTATATAGTTTGCCCCTTAAGCAAAGTGATTTATACTGATCACTTTAAATACAAAAATGTTACACAAATGACATTGTTTTATACCTAGAACAAAGAATCTATATAGGCTGAATTCTGTAAAATCTTTATGAGTTTTCAATAGATAAGGTTCAAGTTAATGAACTTTTTGCTACATATTTTGATATTTTTGTTTTTCTGAGAAGTATAATAGCAATAAAAAGCAACTTTAGGCAAAAAAAATCATAAATATATAAAAAGCATATTCATTATTCTAAGAGAAAATAACATTTTATAGGGTTATTTTGTTTTAGAATATTTTTTGCAGATTTCTTCCTTGTGCATTCATTGACATACTATTGAGATACATTTATAAAGAGGCCACATACATTTAAGAAAATTGTTATGTGTATTAAAATGACATCGATTTTTTTTCTCCCACATTAGGAAAGGCAGTTATTTTCTCTGGGAAGTGACAAACAACTCCAGCAGCAACAAAGCTGTAGGAAGCAAGAGACATTTTAGCCCTGAAAAGCTGTTAAAATGTCGTTTGTGTCGAGTAGCTCTTTGGAATTTGAACTATTTTTATATTTATGTATATTGCAGGTTTTTAGTTAAACTGACTGCTACCTACCTGCCTCTCTGTTGTGTGGTAGATGTCCCCCCAACCTCCCCACCCTGGTAGATATTTTTTAATGATTAAAGTAAAAGTGAACAGGATATCAGAGCAGAGCAAGCCAGACTTCAGATACATTGCTTGTTAGTATGCCTTATTAGGGTAACTTGGGTTACATTTTGAGTGTACTGCTTCAAATAGTCTAGGAAACAAAAAAAAATTGTGTAAGGCCCTAGGGCATTTTGGAACAGAGTAAACTCAACAATAAACTACTGATCACTGTTCAAAAAGCACTGCGGTCATCATAAGAAAGAATGACAAGGTAAGACTTTATTTTTTTGTTATAAGGCATTTTTATTAGATATTTTCTTCATTTACATTTCAAATGCTATCCCCAAAGCCCACTATTCCCTCACCCTGACCTGCTCCCTAACCCATCCACTTCCTGGTCCTGGTATTGCCCTGTACTGGGACATATAATTTTCACAAAACCAAGGGCCTCTCCTCCCACTGATGGCCGAATAAGCCATCCTCTGCTACATAGGCAACTAGAGACACAGCTCTTGGGGAGTGGGGGGGACTGGTTAGTTCATACTGTTGTTCCTCCTATAAGGTTGTAGAAACCCTTTAGTTCCTTGGACACTTTCTCTAGCTCCTTCATTAGGGGCCCTGTGCTACATCCAATAGATGACTGTGAACATCCACTTCTGTTTGCCAGGCATTGGCATAGCCTCACAAGAGGGTGCTAGGTCAAGGTCCTGTCAGCAAAATCTTTCTGGCATATGTAATAATGCCTGGATTTGTTGGTTGTATATGGGATGGATGCCAGGGTGGGATAGACTCTGGATGATCTTTCCTTCCATCTCAGCACTGAACTTTGTCTCTGTAACTCCTTCCATGAGTATTTTGTTCCTCATTCTAAAAAGGAGTGAAGTACCACACTTTGGTCTTCCTCCTTGTGTTTCAAGTGTTTTGCAAATTGTATCTCGAATATTCTAAGTTTCTGGGCTAATATCCACTTATCAGTGAGTGCATATGATGTGTGTTCTTTTGTGATTGGGTTACCTCACTCAGGATGATATCCTCCAGATTCATCCATTCGCCTAAGAATTTGATGAATTCATTGCTTTTAATTGCTGAGTAGTACTCCTTTGTATAAATGTACCACATATTCTGTATCCATTCCTCTGTTGAGGGACATCTGGGTTCTTTCCAGCTTCTGGCTATTATAAATAAGACTGCGATGAACATAGTAGAGCATGTGTCCTTATTACAAGTTGGAATATCTTCTGGGTATATGCTCAGGAGAGGTATTAATGGATCTTCGGATAGTACTATATCTAATTTTCTGAGGAGCCACCAGACTGATTTCCAGAGTGGTTGTACAAGTTTGCAATCCCACCAACAATGGATGAGTGTCCCTCTTTCTCCATATCCTCACCAGCATCTGCTGTCACCTGAATTTTTGATCTTAGCCATTCTGACTAGTGTAAGGTAGAATCTCAGGATTGTTGTGATTTGCATTTCCCTGATGATTAAGGATGTTGAACATTTTTCACATGCTTCTCAGCCATTCGGTTTTCCTACTTTGAGAATTTTTTGTTTAGTTCTGTATACCATTTTTTAAAAGGGTTATTGGATTTTCTAAAGTCTATCTTCTTGAGTTCTTTATACATATATATGTATGCATTGGATATTAGTCCCCTATCTGATTTAGAATTGGTAGAGATCATTTCCTTATCTGTTGGTGGCCTTTTTGTCTTATTGACAGTGTTTTGCCTTACAGAAGCTTTGCAATTTTATGAGGTCCCATTTGTCCATTCTTGATCTTACAGCACAAGTCATTGCTGTTCTGTTCAGGAATTTTTCTCCTGTGCCCATATCTTTGAGGATTTTCCCCACATTCACCTCTATAAGTTTCAGTGTCTCTGGTTTTTATAAGGTTGTTCCTTGATCCACTTAGATTTGACCTTAGTACAGGAAGATAAGAATGGATCAATTCTCATTCTTCTACATGATAACCACCAGTTGTGCCACCACCATTTGTTGAAAATGCTGTGTTTTTTTCCACTGGATGGTTTTAGCTCCCTTGTCAAAGATCATGTGACCATAGGTGTGTGGGCTCATTTCTGGGTCTTCAGTTCTATTCCATTGGTCTACCAGTCTGTCACTGTGCCAATACCATGCAGTTTTTATCACAATTGCTCTGTAATACAGCTTTAGGTCAGGCATGGTGATTCCACCAAAGGTTCTTTTATCATTGAGAAGAGTTTTTGCTATCCTAGGCTTCTTGTTATTTCAGATAAATCTGCAAATTGCCCTTTCTAATTTGTTGAAGAACTGAGTTGGAATTTTGATGGGGATTGCATTGAATCTGTAGATTGCTTTCTGCAACATAGCCATTTTGACTATATTGATGATGCCAACCATGAGTATGGGATATTCTTCAAACTTCTGAGATCTTCTTTTCTTTCTTCAGAGACTTGAAGTTCTTATCATAAGGATCTTTCACTTCCTTAGTTAGTGTCACACAAAGGTATTTTATATTATTTGTGACTATTGTGAAGGATGTTGCTTCCCTAATTGCTTTCTCATCCTGTTTATCCTTTGTGTAGAAAAAGGCCACTGATTTGTTTAAATAAATTTTATATCCAGCTACTTGACTGAAGCTGTTTATCAGGTTTAAGAGTTTTCTGATGGAATTGTTAGGGTCAGTTATATATACACTATCTTATCATCTGCAAATAGTGATATTTTGACTTCTTTCTTTCCAATTTGTATCCCATTGACCTCCTTTTGTTTTCTAATTGCTGTGGCTAGGACTTCAAGTACTGTATTGAATAGGCATGGAGAAAGTGGTCAGCCTTGTCTAGTCCCTGATTTTAGTGGGATTGCTTTCAGCTTCTCTCCGTTTACTTTGATGTTGGCTACTGGTTTCCTGTAGATTGCTTTTATTATGTTTAGGTATGGGCCTCGAATTCCTGATCTTTTTCAAGACTTTTATCATGAATGGGTGGTGGATTTTGTCAAATGCTTTCTCACTATCTAAGGAGATGATCATGTGGTTTTTGTCTTTGAGTTTGTTTATATAGTGGATTATGTTGATGGATTTCCATATTTTAAACCATCTCTGCATCCCTGGAGTGAATCCTACTTGATCATGATGGATGATTGTTTTGATGTGTTCTTGGATTTGGTTAGTGAGAATTTTATTGAGTATTTTTGCATCGACATTCATAAAGGAAATTGATCTGAATTTCTCTATCCTTGTTTGGTCTTTATGTGGTTTAGGTATCAGAATAATTGTGGATTCATAAAATGAATTGAGTAGAGTACCTTCTGTTTTTATTTTGTGGAATAGTTTGAGGAGAATTGGAATTGGGTATTCTTTGAAGGTCTGACGGAACTCTGCACTAAACCCATCTGGTCCTGGGCATTTTTTGGTTGGGAGACTATTAATGACTGCTTCTATATCTTTAGTGGATATGGGACTCTTTAGGTCATTAATCTGAACCTGATTTAACTTTGGTACATGGTATCTGTCTAGAAATTTGTCCATTTCATCCAGGTTTTCCAGTTTTGTTGAGTATAGCCTTTTGTAGTATGATGTGATGATGTTTTGGATTTCCTCAGGTTCTGTTCTTATGTCTCCCTTTTCATTTCAGATTTTGTTACTTAGGATACTGTCCCTGTGCCTTCTAGTGAGTCTGGCTAAGGATTTATCTATCTTGTTGATTTTCTTAAAGAACCAGTTCCAGGTTGGTTGATACTTTGAATAGTTCTTTTGTGTTTCCAGTTGGTTGATTTCAGCCCTGAGTTTGATTATTTCCTGTTGTCTACTCCTCTTGGGTGAATTTGCTTTTTGTTGTTGTTGTTGTTCTAGACTGTTTGGTGTGCTGTCAAGCTACTAGTATATGCTCTCTCTAGTTTCTTTTTGGAGGCAATCAGAGCTATGAGTTTTCTTCTTAGGACTGCTTTCATTGTGTCCCATAAGTTTGGGTATGTTGTGGCTTCATTTTCAGGAAACTCTAAAATGTCTTCAATTTCTTTATTTCTTCCTTGACCAAGGTATCATTGAGTAGAATATTCTTCAGCTTCCACATGAATGTTGACTTTCTATTATTTATGTTGTTATTGAAGATCAGCCTTAGTCTGTGGTGATCTGATAGGATACATGGGATTATTTCAATATTTTTGTATCTGATGAGGCCTGTTTTGTAACAAATTATATGGTCGATTTTGGAGAAGGTGCCATGAGGTGCTGAGAAGAAGGTATATTCTTTTGTTTTAGAATAAAATGTTTTGTAGATATCTGTTAAATCCATTTCTTTCATAACTTCTGTTAGTTTCACTGTGTCTATGTTTAGTTTCAGTTTCCAAGATCTGTCCTTTGATGAGAGTGGGGTGTTGAAGTCTCCCACTATTATTGTGTGAGGTACAATATGTGCTTTGAGCTTTACTAATGTTTCCTTTAGGAATCTGGCTGCCCTTGTGTTTGGAGCATAGATATTCAGAATTGAGTGTTCACCTTGGAAGATTTTACCTTTGATGAGCATGAAGTGCCCCTCCTTGACTTTTTTGATAACTTTGGGTTGGAAGTTGATTTTACTGGATATTAGAATCACTACTGCAACTTGTTTCTTCAGACCATTTGCTTGGAAAATTGTTTTCTAACCTTTTAACCTGAGGTATGGTCTGTCTTTTTCCCTGAGAAGAATTTCCTATAAGCAGCAAAAAGTTGGGTCCTGTTTATATAGCCAGTCTCTTAGTCTATGTCTTTTTATTTGGGGATTGAGTCCATTTATATTAAGAGATATTACGGAAAAGTAATTGTTGTTTCCTGTTATTTTTGTTGTTAGAGTTGGGATTCTGTTTTAGTGGCAGTCTTCATTTAGGTTTGTTGAAGGATTATTTTCTTGCTTTTTCTAGGGTGTAATTCCCATCCTTGTATTGGTGTTTTCCCTTTATTATCCTGTGAAGGTCTGGATTTGTGGAAAGATATTGTATGAATTTAGTTTTCTCATGGAATACTTTGTATTCTCCATCTAAGGAAATTGAGAGTTTTGCTGGGTATAGTAGCCTGGTCTGGCATTTATGTTCTCTTAGTGTCTGTATAACATCTGTCCAGGATCTTCTGGCTTTCATAGTCTCTGGAGAGAAGTCTGGTGTAATTCTCATAGGTCTGCCTTTATATGATACTTGACCTTTTTCTCTTACTGCTTTTAATACCCTGTCTTTATTTAGTGCATTTGTTGTTCTGATTATTTTGTTTCGGGAGGAATTTCTTGTCTGGTCTAGGCTTCTTGTATGTTAATGGGCATCTCTTTCTTTAGGTTGGGGAAGTTTTCCTCTATAATTTTGTTGAAGATATTTACTGGCCCTTTAAGTTGGAAATCTTCCTTCTCATCTATACTTATTACCTTTAGGTTTGGTCTTCTCATTGTGTCCTGGATTTCCTGGATGTTTTGGGTTAGGATCTTTTTGCATTTTGCATTTTCTTTGACTGTTGTGTCCATGTTTTCTATGGAATCTTGTGTACCTGAGATTCTCTCTTCCATCTCTTGTATAGTATTCTGTTGCTGATGCTCACATCTATGATCCTGATTACTTTACTAGGATTTCTATTTCCAGAGTTGTCTCCCTTTGCTTTTTCTTTATTGTTTCTACTTCCCCTTTTAGATCTTGGATGGTTTTGTGCAATTCCATCACCTGTTTGGTTGTGTTCTTCTGTAATTTTGCAAGGGATTTTTGTGTTTCTTCTTTAAGGGCTTCTACCTGTTTAGCAGTGATATCTTGTATTTCTTTAAGTAAGTTACTAATTCCCTTTTTAAAATCCTCTACCAGCATCATGAGATATGATTTTAAATCTGAATCTTGCTTTTCAGGTGTGTTGGGGTATCCCGGACTTGCTGTTGTAGGTGTACTGTGTTCTGATGATGCCGAGTGGTCTTGGTTTCTGTTAGTAAGATTCTTATGTTTGCCTTTCACTATCTGGTAATCTCTGGTGTTAGATATTCTAGCTGTCTCTGGCTGGAGCTTGTTTCTATGTGATTCTTTAGCCTCTGTCAGCACTCCTGGGAGACCAACTTTCTCCTTATTCTCAGTCTTCAGAGCACTCTCTGCAGGTTAGGTTTCCTCTTGCAGGGAAGGTGCACAGAAGTCTGGAGCTCAGATCCACCTCCTGAGTCCTGGTGTCAGAGCCCTCCCTGGAGGCTGACTTTCCTCTGGCAGGGAAGGTGCCCAGGAGTCTGGGTCTCAGCTCTGTCTCCTGGCTGAGGATGAAGGCCAGAAGGGACCCTGTCCAAGAACCTCTGTTGCTTCTGCTGATCATTTGCTCTCTTAAGTAGACTGATCTGAATGATCCCAAGATTCTGGGTGTGCTAGGTGCTGCCTTTCTCCTTTGACCCTGTTGCTGCTAGCACAAGACCCTCTGGGTTTTTTGGAACAGATGTTGTGTTCCACTCACCAGTGATCTCAAGCCCCTGGGTGTTCTAGGGTGCTTGCAGAGTGGAGAGTCTTCTGGGGACCTTGGGGCACTCCGCCTAGATCATGCCCAAGATGGAGCAAGGGTAGGGTGGCGCCGACCAGAATGAATCTCAGCCACTAGTCGGGCAGGTGACCTTTGTCCCTGTTCCTGCTATCACAAGACCATCTGGGATTTTTTGGAACAGATGTTGTGTTTTGCTCACCAGTGATCTCAAGATCCTGGATGTGTTAGGGTGCCTGCAGCTTGGAGAGTCCTCTCAGGTGACACCTTACTAAACAGAGTCTCCAACTGACATATAAAGAGACAGAAGTGGGAGCTGTAAGAAGGAGGGTCCAATTCCCAGTATTTTGATTCTTTTTCTATTTTGATAACAGATTATCTGAGAGTAACTATCTCATAGATGATATATTTCTGACAGATGGAAAATACTAGAGCTTCGTGCTGACAACTTCTCAGCTTCTAGATAGATAAAGGATATGGCATAGTGAGATTGGGTTTGTATGCTAGAGAAAAACTCCCTATAACAATAAAGTCACTTCCTTGATAACCTGACATTCCAGAGAACTCTGTTCAAAGGCCCAATCTCTCAACAACCATTAACATGCGATTTTGTGCATTATCTTTCCAAAATATGAAGTTTAGGGGACATATTCTGTCTTCATCAGGGAGCAGGACTGAGTGTGGATGAAGACAAAGATGTAACAAAACACTATTATATTTTAATCAGAAATGTGAGATATGAGAAATAAATAAAATTTTGATGGTTATTTTATAGTAATGAAATAGGATACAGACTGTTTTTTTTCTAATTTTTAAATTAATTTAGATACAAGTTGTTATTTTAGATGTCTATTTATCTATTTCTTCCTTTATAGAAAATAAAAATGTAGCAAGCCTTCAAATAATTTAGACAGCCACTATCACAGCACTACTGAACAACAAGCGTAATATTTCTGTCAAACCATTCTAGATAAACAATTCAGAACCTCTAGGCACTGTTCCAAACAAAATAAACAAGACAGCACCTGATTGCTGTTCTTTTCCTTGGAAGGGATGCATTTTCCTGGTCTCAAAAAGACACATTTTGTTTGGTAAGAACCTTTGACTACTTCCCTGTTCAGGCTGATCCCCAACAGTTTGCAACCCCACTACTCAATATCCAACAATCCCCCCTGCCCTATGTAGTGTCTGATTTCTGTAGGTTTTGCTTCTGCCGTCAGAGTAGATAACTGGTCAGGAGCAACTGTAAAAGCATGTTCAGATAATGCTGTATATCTTCCAGCAATCTTCTCTAACCAATGCCTTCTTAGCCAGAGCACATTTGCAGCAGAAGGGCATTTGTATTGTATTCTGAGATTTCAGAGGTACAAAAGTCCACATGTTGTATTTTTTTTTTCTGTAATTGATTCTACATTCATATCTCCACATACTTCTTATTCCA
The DNA here is from genome assembly GCF_000001635.26 of Mus musculus. NCBI lineage: Eukaryota > Metazoa > Chordata > Mammalia > Rodentia > Muridae > Mus > Mus musculus. The sequence goes on along the minus strand of NC_000077.6, from coordinate 28,441,300 downwards.
GCTTAGTTTGTCTATTTTGTGTTCATTTACTATAGATGCTTAAATGGAATACCATAGAGTGGTTAACTTATAAACACCCCCAGAGAGCAATTTCTCATCAATGACCTGTTATGAGAGGCAGGTTCCCTCGGGCCTTCTTTATAAGAGTTACAATCTTATTCCTCATGCCTCAGTAGCCTCTCAGAAGCTCCCTAAAATCATCATGCTAGGAAAAATTTCAATATATGAAAATTTGTGAAGACATCATTTTTAGACTACAACAAATTTTTTACACGTACACATACACACAAGCATATGCTTTAGCCAAATGAGAAGACATACTGAATTTTTTTTACTAAAATTCTTTTACAAATGACTGAATGTGACCAATGTTCTAGGAAACTTCCACACATTTCCAACTAAAGTTTCTCCTATTGCTTGGAGTTCTTTTATCCGAGCATTTTATTCTAGATATGATATACACCTTATATGATAGAAGGTAATGCAGAATTTTGACAAATAGACATAAGACAGGGTTATGACTATAGGGTAGGACTATAGGGTTAGTACTCTGGATAGGGTTAAGATAGTAAGTAGTCTGCACAGTTAAATGAAGATGATGGCATCTCACTAGAAATTGAGTTAGTTACAAAGACTTGAAGGAAGGGTTATCAATTATATATCTGTGCAGAAATGAGGATATTTGGAAAGTGCTAAGACTAAGGCAAGATCTCTGAGGCAGGAAAATACTTGTGGTGCTCAGGAAAGAAAGGAGGCCCCATGTCTGAGGTAAATCAAGTGGTGACAGGAGGCAAAAGTCAGTTGGTCAGATCATGTGAGCCCCCAAGTAGATGTTATAAGGACTTTGGATTTTCTGTGGCTCAAATTAGGAAATAAAGAAGATGTGATCAGACTGAACACTTCAGAAAACCCTCTGGGTGCTAAATAGATTGAGAGTAAATGTTGATTTGGAGCAGGAGGATCAAGAATGGAAATGGGAAAGACTGTGAGGAGAGCCTCAAAAGGTTATTCTGGAGATAGAGCCACCAGTTTCCAGGGATGAGAATTAGAACAGGTGAAAGAGGAGCCTCACATGTGATATTAAAGCTTTTATCAAAAGGAAAATAGCTTAAGTGATTTACACAAGGCTTTAAAAAACATGTGCACTGGGAAATGATGATAGGATAAACCAACCCTGCCTCAAGCTGCTTTCAGTTCCTGATTCATGACCAAGCCAGACTCTTCATGTTGCTTCCTATCTGCCCAGAACTGCTCTACAGGGCCTTAGTCAGCTTTTTTCTTCTTCTTCTCCATATTCCACCCTTGTAGACTACCTCATGTGCTTGGATCTTATTGTCTGTCTTTCCTTTGGGCTGTTTATTCCATGAACTCTTGGGTTTTATCATTTCTGCTTGTAGTTGTATCTCTAGTACATAGGAGAACATTTCACATACAACAGATAGTGAAGGCTGGATGATGAAATTCCTTAACGTTAAAGCAAGCCATAGTATACAAGTGTGCTACCCTCTGCAAGGAGCAGCACTTTCAGTGCCTAGGGAACTGGGAAATACTTGGTCAAATTTTGATGGCCATACTGTGAGTAAAGAAGTGGACAAGTAACAAGATGTTCAGTGCAAAATAGTTTTACAAGTGAAGAGGAAGCTAGTAGGGACATATAGAGTGAGACAAGCATAAATGTACAATCTTGCCTGGCACCTCTTACCAAATGTTTGTTTCATCTCCTGAAGGTATCTCTGAACACCTGTTACAACGTACTCTAGGTTTATACAAAGAAGATTATTCTAAGCTCTGGTGATTCTAATTCCTATGAGTTTTATCTTACTGATGACAGAACAGTGCACATTTGACTAGGCAGTGAAATGAAGAGAGTACTTCTGCTTAAGGTAGAGTTAACAGTTAACAGAACTCTAGGTCAATGAGACACTAAAGTGGTTTCCTCTGAAAGTCCCTCAGCTCAGTGCCCAACTAGCAGGGCTCTGGAACATGATTAGCTTGATAGTTATGGACATGAGGCAAATTCAACTCTACTTCCTTAAAAGAATTGAGGTACCATTTTGGGGGATTTGTGGGGCTTGCTTTATTATTTTCAAGACTATCTGCCAATAGGATTGTCTGAATGAGGCAAATCTGAAGAGGCCAATTCTTATAAGAACTTTTAAAAATAAGAACACTAAATTATAGTGAATTTTAAAATCACTTGTATTTCTCTAGGTAACACAAAATCTAAGGAGAAGGCTGACATTTGCTCCCAAGAAAGAAAGAAAGACCTTTTGTCAGTTGTGAGGTAATTTCTTTAGGAGTATGTAAAAGCCTGTGATCAGTAGGATCAAACTGTGCTTTAGGAGCTTGGGGTTTGCTGAAGAGATGGTCTATGGACCAGAAATCATGTGGCAAGTGGACTCTTCCTGAGACCTTTTTTAGTTTGGTCCATGCTGGGGTAACAGAGCAGCAAAGACTGCCTGATTTACAGTGAGAAGATATGATTTACCGGCTCAGAGTTCTAGAGACCTAGGTAATGAGAGCAGTGTCTAGTTACAACCTGGTTTCTGCTACATCCCTGGCTGAATGATAAGAGACCAAGGTGGGTTTCATAGGCAAGCTTCCCTGTTGTAGGGGTAGCAATCCCATTTAGGAGGGGGATTCTCCTAGGTCCCCATCATCTCTTCAAGGCTAATGCACCACCTCTCACTTTCAGGGCAGCGATAAGTGAATTTGAGCCTGAGGTTGGAAGAAGATATGCATTTGACATGTAAAGATAACATGGTCTTCCTCCTCCTTTTCTGACTCTCTGACTGAGTAGAATATATAAACCTGTAGCCAGTAAGTCTTTCATATTGCTTGTACCTTTTTATTAAATCTCTCAAAAGAATGCTCATGTTTGTCAAATAGTTCTCTTAGGTTTTTCAAGTTCCATATGAGGACTGAGACCATTTGCTTTTATAGTTGTTAGCATTGAACATGGTGCAAAGAAAAAGGCAGTTGTGTGAAGAGAGGCCAGCCATGGCCATGTGGAGAGAGTGAGGCAGGTAGAGAGAGATGGAGGGCTAGAGAGCAAGACAAGTGAGGGCTTAAAGAGAGCGAGGAGGAGGGGCCAAGTAGTCCCTCTTACAGTTGGTTGAGCTATCTTGCTGTTGCCAAGTAACTGTGGGGAGGAGCATACTTGGCTCTAGTCAGGTAAATGTGTGGGTGGAGTCTAGTCAGAATGCCAGAAGCTTAGGACATTGTCTGTGTGACTGATAGTCACAGAATTATGGAGTTGGGGGGCTCTGTGGTGTCAGGCACCTGTCTCTGGGAACATGGCTCTCCTTTCCAACCCTTGTAGATTTCTCTACTGGGTCATCAGAACAAGCCCCATTCAACCAAAATAGGTTGCTTAGCACAGTCTCATACTATGACTCAGAGACAAGCAAGTCATGGAATTTTAAGGGATTATCATGACATGATTGATTTTTATTTGATATCCTTGGTGGGAGATTAGATAGTCGGTCTCTCTCTCTCTCTCTCTCTCTCTCTCTCTCTCTCTCTCTCTCCTCTCTCTCTCTCTCTCTCTCTCTCTCTCTCTCTCTCTCTCTCTCTCTCTCTCCCTCTCTCTCTCTCCCTCTTAGTAGTTCCCTGAAAATAGCTTTTGGTTCAGACACCCCAAATGTTTATATGATATATAATTCAGAAAGTATGCCTACTCACTTCCTACCAGTTTCTTTATTGAACAGAAACATCAACAGCATGAGTACTCTAATTTCCCATGAGATTGGATTATGTCCCTGATTTTGTCCCTAGGAGACTTTTTCCAAATGCAGGATAGCTATTGGTTGTTAAGGAGAGTTGTATGAGAAGATTAAATAAGACTTCTTGGATCCAAACATCAGCTTGTAATCTAAAAGAAAGCTTGTATTCAGAAGAGCTTCTGATGACTTAGACTCATTCCTAGAACAGTGACTGACAAAGCAGTCACAGAATCAATTATTATTGAATAGACATATTTAAAACTTCTCTTTGCCTTCATTGTAACATGACTTATGAAATATCTTTTACATGTTTAAAAGTACCTCTTATCTCTTCACACCTGAGTGTCTGCATTTACACTTGCTCTATCAAATTTATCATAAAAATTAGAAATTTAAAAATTGTTTTTCAAACTCAAATTTTTAATTCCCTACAATTATATATGTACGTATATATATACATATATGAAATGCTTTCTGGAGTTAGAGAAAACATGTGCTGTTTTTTTCTGAGAGAGAGAGAGAGAGAGAGAGAGAGAGAGAGAGAGAGAGAGAGAGAGAGAGAGGAGGTATGTAGTTGGAAGAATCTGGAAAGAGCTAGAAGAGGAGAAACTATGATCAGGGTATATAATATGAAAAATATTAACAAAATAAAATAACAAAGGGTAGACTAAGGCAATTGGAAATGGTCACTGGTTTAAAAATAATTCCTTCTAGTGGCATTTTCTATTGGAATCCATCTCAAAGAATCTTCTACAGTGCTTTAAGTTTCTTGGCCTCAAAGATAGTGCAGTATAAGGGCAACACAGATAAAATTATATATTGGGAAAATGGAGAAGATAATCTTTTTCCATGGCTTAAGTAGAATATGATTGATTAGTGTTTAAGTTGGAAGATCTTTAACAAAAGGATGTTTTTCTAGAGGAGAAAGCTGGTTTTGCAGAACTCTTTGAGTCAGGCACTCCTTTTTGCATCCTGATCTGCAAAGTATGACAGACTTATAAGGGCTCTGATCTTGCCATTACATTATACAGTGTACTTTTCTTCCTGTACAATGTACAATTTCATTAAGCTTTGATGAAAACATATTTTTTTAGCAAATGTCTTCAGTTTCCCCTGTGTTTCCAGCTGCTTGTATGAAAATTTCAGGTCATTGTATCAACATGTTAGTTAATGTGATTGAGGGTGACTTGTCTGCAGATCTTCGTGCACATGAATTTAAAACAAGATGACCTGGACCCCTGGATGTGGCAGTCTCTGGATGGTCCATCCTTTCGTCTCAGCTCCAAACTTTGTCTCTGTAACACCTTCCATGGGTGTTTTGTTCCCAATTCTAAGAGGGGCAAAGTGTCCACACTTTGGTCTTCATTCTTCTTGAGTTTCATTTGTTTTGCAAATTGTATCTTGGATATTATAAGTTTCTGGACTAATATCCATTTATCAGTGAATGCATATCATGTGAGTTCTTTTGTGATTGGGTTACCTCACTCAGGATGATATCCTCCAGATCCATCCATTTGCCTAAGAATTTCATAAATTCACTGTTTTTAATAGCTGAGTAGTACTCCATTGTGTAAATGTACCACATTTTCTGTATCCATTCCTCGGTTGAGGTACATCTGGGTTCTTTCCAGCTTCTGGTTATTTTAAATAAGGCTACTATGAACATAGTGGAGCATGTGTTCTTAATAATCAACCACCAAACACAGACACTATTGCATACGCCAGCAAGATTTTGCTGAAAGGACCCTGATAAAGATGTCTCTTGTGAGGCAATGCCAGTGCCTGGCAAACACAGAGGTGGATGCTCACAGTCAGCTATTGGATGGAACACAGGGCCTCCAATGGAGGAGCTAGAGAAAGTACCCAAGGAGCTGAAGGGGTCTGCAACCCTATAGGTGGAACAACAATATGAACTAAGCAGTACCCCCAGAGCTAGTGTCTCTAGGTGCATATGTAGCAGAAGATGGCCTAGTTGGCCATCATTGGGAAGAGAGGCCCCTTGGTCATGCAAACTTTATATGCCCCAGTACAGGAGAATGCCAGGGCCAAGAAGTGGGAGTGAGTGGGTAGGTAGAGGAGGCGGGGTGGTGTGAGGGTGGGAGGGTATAGAGGACTCTCGGGATAGCATTTGATTGTGAGCCTAGCCTTTAATGGCTGAGCCATTCTCCAGCCTGGGATAGCATTTGAAACGTAAATGAAGTAAGTACCTAATAAAAAATTGGGGAAAAAAAAAAACCAAGATGACCTTGTTTTATTTGTGAAATAAAGACTGGAATCTAATATAAAATACCACCTCCTTGCTTTTGAAGCTAAGAAGAAGAAAATGAGTTTATTTAAACAATTCCCAGGAAAAACCCATAATGGTTTCCATGATAAATTTCAGATTACTGCTTTAATAGGTATGTAGCTAGAGTTCACCAACTGGGGCTCCAGCTTTTGCTCTTAAACGTGCTTCAATTCCATACATTGCCCTTCTTGTGTGTTTCTGAGTCCCCACCTCAAGAAGCCTCAAGCATGTCTGCCCTAGTCCTAACTAGAAATGGGCTATGTTCTGGAGGGATTGTCCTGCCGTGCACTTCTGATCACACCTGAAAAGTGTCTGTCTGTTCTTGGGTGATGCTTGACATGCAACTGCACTGCTGTATACACTTGAATATTGACATTTAATGAAGAGTCACCATCAGTCACACTCTGTGTCCCCTGCTGTGACCCCTCTTATGAAAAGAAGCTGTAAAATAGGTTTGTGTGAACAGAAATGGAGCACAACACTTCTGAGTGTTCATCACCCGATCTTGTAAAATGTAAAACAAATATTAATTGTAACTCTGCTGCTTTTAGTTACATAAAGATTGGAGAGAAATAGACACAAAAACTTACAAAGAAATAAACAACTTTTATGTCTTTAGACTCAACCAAAATCAAAGGAGAAGTCCAGCCCTAAGTTAAATATTTAGCTCTTTTATAGATATTCTCTAAATCATAGCTAATAGCTATAAATTAGTGAGAAGAATAAATGTTGTCTCTAAAATTTCAAATGTTTGTTGGGGAAGTTCAAAGAAGTCTGTATTTGACATCCATTCTAGTTTAAAAATTAATGAAACCTTGATTTGATTTTTGTTACAAATCCCATCATAAAAATACTGGCATATGTGACAAATAAAGTGTCTGAGAAGTTCTGAGGCTCAACATTTCTGACAAAGCCTCAGCATCCTCATTTACAAATTTCTTTTATATTGTTAACATTGTGCAATGCTCAAAACAGTATAGTGTGAATGGCTTCTCTGGAAAGAATTGTCTTTCATTTTTAAAGAACTGACTAATCTCTTGGTCCTACTGAATAAATCAAGGCGAAGATATCCTTGACAGTAAACAAGACAAGACCTTGTGGATAATGTAAGTTCTTTCTTTTTAATTTTAGAATCAACCTTGTCCTATGTTAGGCAGCTGGAGGCCAGAGTCAGACAGCTGGAAGAAGAAAATCGCATGCTGCCCCAGGTGGGTGACTTCCAGAAGCTCATACTTAGCCAGAATCATTTGAGTTGTAAACTTTTATGTGAAATTTAAAGTCTCAATTCTATGTTCTCCTAGAAATAATGTTGTAAAGAGTCATTTATCATATAAACTGGTGAGGTTCCACGATGGCCATTATCCTAATTTCTGAGTGGTATACTGAACAGCAATCAATAAGAATGTGATGTGATTTATAATGAAGAAGAGAATAATATCCATTGTCCTGCCCATCATATCATGAGTGTGAGCTGGGGGATGGGTAATGGGAATGGACTCATTAAATTTGAAATTTTGATAATTTATTAATTCTGTAAGGTTGTAGGAGTTCATACTTTAGTTAAATTAGTGCTTTCTATAAGTCTTTGATAAAATTGAACTCTTTTAGTACAACAAAATAATGACAATAAGTGCCAGGTTTCACTTTGGGACTTTATTACCTATCCCTAGTGAATGTAAAGTTATAATTTTTTCTAGGGTATTAAATGACTTGTCATATATTTACTTGTAAATTTCTTTTCATAGCTGTTAGACTGGTAAGAATGAGGCTGTTTTTGTGAGGTGGTGGTTTTTAGAAAAGTTTTTGTTGAGAAATTCAACAAATCCACAGGTTCTAGGGTAGCTTCCTATCTGACAAAAGGCAGAGACTCATTTCAAAATGTGATAAGGGGTTTCTAAGCAACACATTCATGAATTCCTTCCACATTCTGTAGACATGTTCAAATTCAGGGTATCAGAGATACTGTGTTGTGAAATAAGATTCCTCTCCTCTCCTCTCCTCTCCTCTCCTCTCCTCTCCTCTCCTCTCCTCTCCTCTCCTCTCCCCTCCCCTCCCCTCCCCTCCTCTCCTCTCCTCTCCTCTCCTCTTCTCTTCTCTACCTATACATTTTACACTATCCAGTCACTGGCCCCTTCCCAGTCACTCCCTTCCCACAATCCTTCCTCCATCCTACTCCCTTTCTCCTATGAGTGGGTGAGTGCCCTTGCTACTCCCTCCTCCCTCCACACTTACACATTAAGTCTCTGCAAGGCTAGGGATGCATTTTCTTTATGTTCTTCCTTACCCTTTCCCTTTTTTCAAATATATTTCCTTTTACATTGAGTTTTTAATATGACTACACTGGAATCTTTGATTGAAAACATTAAACATTCACCATTCTATCAAGAAAATTCAAAACACAGCTTCTTGTGCCTACCATATCTCAGGCAATTGTAAATTTGGAAAAAAATAAGAAAAAGGAATGTAAAACACTACACTTGTATTTCCCTGTCAACAAGAACATGTTCTCACCTCAAACTCTGAAACACTTGTGTGTATAGTGCAAGTGCCATCTTCTTAGAAAAGAAGTACAACTGACAAGAAAGTGATGATTATTGTGTTTGTTTGCTTTTTTGTTTTGTTTTTAAATGTGGGACTAGAGAAGCAAGACTGTAGGTAAAGGTAGATGCCTGAAGGCACGAGTTTGATCCTTCGGCACCCACTTGGTGGGAGGAGAGAACCTACTTCTGCTGGTTGTATGGAGACCCTACAGATACTGTGAAAGGCACCTACATGCACCGACCCTGCACATACTAGCACATGCTCCTACATGCACCACACGCACACAATGAATACAAAAGAAACAGTATAAGATGTTTTTAAATCTGTAAAAAAAATCAGAACTCCTCAAGGAAAACAAAAGTATTCTGTGCCTTGTGTATATGAATGCTTAAATACATGCCATTGCATATTAAAGGGAGGAGATATTATTTAAATTCTCATGTTAAAATGTGAGACAAAATGTCCAGTTACATACTTTAGAGCATTGAAATTTTGGTGTCAATGAAAGTCTTTTCTTCCCCTAAAATGCATGGGGAAGAACATGTTTCATTGAACTTAAGCAATGTCTTTATTGTATATTATTATTGTACAAGAAAAAAGTCATTTATAACACAGTCAAATTCTAGATTGAAAAGATAGGAAAAAGAATTTTTAAATTTAATAAAGCATTTACTTATCATTTAAAATAAAAACACATTATTTAAAATGCATGGCAAAAATACAATGATACTCAGTTTGCATAGATACTTTAAGCTTTTAACTTTTGAGTATCAATGGCTATGGCAGCTACATGACAAAACTACTGATTGCAAAAGCCTCTGTAAGCACAGGTAGACACACACACCACACATGTAAGGCGAGTCTCTAACATGAAATATTGTAAATTGATCCCAAAGAACTGAGAATCCTGTAACAGGGTTCTCTCAACAGAATGAGACTTGGGCTGCATGGTGCAAAGACATGTGCAATTTGTTTTTAGATGCTTTGGGTATGATTACAAATTATTGCCTAGTGATGTTCCTCTGCAGAAATGTGTTGTGCTCTTGTAATGTTAGCTGATTTGTAAGGTCAATCCAGGGTTACATGCTGACTTTCCTGTATAAATTAGTTTCACTATTAGACCATTTGATTTTCAATTATAAGAGATTTCTCAACATGCCTTAATTAAAACACATCTGTATTCCTAAATTTATTTGAGTGCCCATTGTTTATAGATAAATGAGAATAAAAATGTAGTTGCCTTTTAGGACCTTGAATTTGTCAGGTTCTTTTGAGGCTATACCCAGCTTCATTTCTGATTATTCAGAGTTTAGACTCACTATGTATGGTAGTCAGTCCTTTTAAAACACCTACACTTATTCTGTATATAAAATAGTTTATAACATAATCAAAACTGTAAAATGTTGAACTCTTCATTTGTTAGCAACAAGATTTTGTGTTTAACAGTTTTGGGGGTAAAATATAGATGAAGACTTGAGTCGATGTCATATAGCTATGCTAAGATTTAGTGGCCAGGCCCCTCCCCTAATGCATTCAACAGAAAAACATCCCACCCACAAAACACTCTAACTGCCCTAACCACCAGCCTCAGCACCCCACCCTATTGGGTAAAAAGCCCAAGCTCAGGACTTGAAATCCCACCAATCACTAACCTGGAAATCTTCATCCGGGAAAGCTCTGCCCTCCCAGGAACCCTATAAAAACCTTCTCTCCTGCTCAGTTCTCTGTAGCTTCTCTCCCATGCAGAGACAGCCACCCTCCTTGGTTCTTCCCTTCCAATAAGTCTCTTGTGAGGTTATTTTGTGCAGTGAGACTTTCTTGGTATTCCTTGGCTCCCAAATGCCATTCCATCAGAGCTGTTACATTGGTGCTGTAACTTGGAAAGACTCTCCTGGTGTCTGTGTTCCCCTTAGGGTCAAAGTTGCATTAGGGCACTATCTCTCATCTCAAGTCCACCCACAATAGACTCACCTGAGTCTGAAGAAGTGACTATTGAATGTCCAGCACTGCTCTGGTATTGTTAGAGGTGAGATAACCCCCAGCCAAATGATATGTAAGGCTAATGATAGCCATCTTTACCTGACCTCCATACTTGTAGCTGCAATCTTCCAGTTTCTTCAGGCTAAAGGGAATTTTACACCCTCTTACTGCCTTGCCACAGCTTCTCTAGGCCTTAGTGCCGTTTGGGGCTTTGTTCCTTGACCCTTTCCTATAGATAAGATGCCCACCCAACCTCAAGAGCTTTTTATTTTTGTCTTTGCTTTCTGACCTTCACAAAAGCCCTGGTACTACATGACAAGTCTCTCCTCAGGTTTATTCAGATAATGTCCCTGAACCTCACTGAATGTGGTAACAACTCATTGAATGGTTTGGTTCTCAGTCTATCCTCTCAGTCCTGGGGATACCTGCAGCTATAAGCTACAGTGACATCTCTCCTCCGTCCTCTCACCCATGGGAATGATGTCTTCCATACTCACTGATTCTCCCTTGGGAAGCTTTGTAGAAAAACCCCCAGTCTCTTCACCTGGCATTCAGCTGTGAAAGGCTCTACATTTATCATATAACCGAATTTGGCCCCAATACCCATCAGACAATCAATACAAAGGGCTATTTAACAGAACCAAAGATCATAATATTATTTGGGACCTTTGCAAATACTTCAGAGAAATGGAAAAAGGAATTCTTTTTCCTATTCTCTTTACTCTAAATTCTGTTTGTTTTGTCTGGTCTCCTCACCCACCCATGAAAGATGTAAATGTCCTGTCTTTTAACTTATCCTTAATGTACCTGTAAATTTGTTACAAAGTCTTACCCAGGAGTCTGATCCAGCAGGAGGGGGAGAAAGCAAAGAGTAGGCCAGCTGGAGTGTACACACACTTTGTGCTGGCCGGTAAGTCTCTCAGCTCCTTCTTGCAGAATCCTAAGGCTATAGCCAGAGCACAAAGCATATCTATCTCTAACCCTTCTTTATTCTCAGATTACTAGGCTCAGTTTTACAGTGATTCCTGTGTCTTTTAGGTATGAGTGGCATCAGACTCTTGTTTTATGTTGTCCTACTTTAATTAAATCTGTGGTCTGGAGTTGAGGTATGGCTCTTCCTGTAGACCCAAACATCTTGTTTAATGCTTTCTTCCAAAATTGGTGTACCATATCAGGCAAGCCACTTGACTTTATGACAGAGAAAGGAGAGCAAAACAAAATAAAGGGACACGTTATTCCCAATGTAGACTATTGATACTCTTACATTGTTTTTGTTTTGGTTTAACTCTAAAACTTTTGCTAAGGTATAAATCTTTCCTCAGGATGTGTAAGACCATTGGGTATGATTAGAAATCTGTTAAATCTATTAACAAAAGGGTTAACTTAAACTCATAACCCTGGGGTTAATAATTAAAAATCTATGAATGGTTAAAGGAAACAGATGGCTGACTAGCGGCTATCCTCCCATTGGGGATGGAGGCAGTCACGTGGCAGCAAGCCATCTTTGCAAGGGTTGGAGAGATGGACTTGTCATGTTACTTCACTTCCAGTTTGATTAAAAGTGACATGGCATAAGCCAATGAAGGAAAAACAACTGGCTATGAAGCCCAAACCAGATGATTCCTCACTGTTTTCAATCACACTAAGGAGCTTTCCTACGTAGGCCTCAGTCTACAAGTACCCTCTTCCTGTGTTCAGCCTTTCCCTTCATCAATGATTGGCTGCCCAAATCAAGCCCTTCAGTTGACCAGTGTTAGATTACTGCAGGCCTTAGTCCTCTCTCTGCATGTTCCTACTCAGTTATGGGATCCCCTCTACCTCCTCCTACCTCACCAAAACTAGCCACAGTTCTCCTTTTGCAGGAGATTGCCAGGGTAAACGACTTGGTCAGAGTATATTTCTCACTAAGCAAACTTTCTCAAACAGAAAAAATGATTGAGGTTCTATACTGCTAATTCTTCCAACTTTATTAAAGAATTCTAGTATATTACCTAATCTTATAACCTCACCTTCAGTGCTATTTATAACATTCTCACCAACATCATTTTTTTTCCTGGAGGAGCACAGGCAAATCTGTGACCAGGCTAGGGTACATTCAGAAGAAATCCACCAGACTAATACCATCCACCTAGTCTGTGCTGAGGCAGTCCATACTGAGACCCTGAATGGAATTACAATAACCCAGAGGGTATCCTTGCTAGCAATCAGTTTATAACTTGTCTTCTGACTAGTCTCTTCAAGGCCATCCTTAAAGTAGTCAATTATGAAACAATCTAAGAGGTCATCCAGGAGAAACATGAAAACTCATCTCAGTTCCTAGACTGCATTACAACGACCCTCCTACAATATGCAGTCTGGATCCTGAATCTCCATATGTAAAATAACTCCTTACAACCCAATTATTCCAGAATTTCCCCGATATTAGGGCCAAGTTTAAGCATCTAGAGAAAGGACCCCTGGCTCCACAGGCAGAAGTATTGATGGTTGCCTTTAAGCTGTACCACAAGAGAGATGAAAAAGCCAGAAAATAAAAACATGGGATGCCAGTGAAGGCCTTTCAATCAGCCATAGCAGCTTCCCAGGCTACCAAAGCCTGAGAACCTCTGGGACTTTGTTTCAAATATAGTCAGGAGGTTTACCGAGTCATGTCCTGTGTTAACCCTTGTAAGCCACCCAGACACTGGGGCATTGACTGCCCCTTTGTCCCTTGTAGTATGAGGAAATCAAGCCCAGATTGCCCTCCAGTTATCCTTGTAGAACTGGCTGTGCAGAACTGAGATGCCTGGGCTGGGCTTTCTTGGCCAGACCATTGCCATCTCTAACAGGAAGCCCCCAGTAGACATATACTATCAGGACAGTCTATCCTTTTCCTTCTGAACACTAGAGCTACCAACTCAGTCATGACAGAGTTTTAGGGATCCAGCTCTCTCTCCTTTCTTTCCTCCTATTGTCAGACTATGGGAACAGCTTTACTAGCTTCATGAAAATCCAGCATTTAGCTGTATCTTTAAGAATATCTCTCTTATTCATTTCTTCCTAGTGGTACCAACCTGTCCCATCTCCTTTCTGGGAAGAGACCTCCTAGCCAAAGTGAGAACCTCTATTTCTTTGCTCCCCACATCTGCATGACTATTCCCCTCTCTTTCTTCTCCTCCTTCTCCTCTTCCAAATCACATAATCTGACATACCTTTTCCTTTTCCAGAATTCTGAGTGCATCCCTGAGAATAGGATACCCAAAAAACACTTCTGTAGCCGAACATAACCCTCCTCTCATCATCCAGCAAGAAATCTTTCAATTCCATCCAAGGAAAAAGCAAAATGTTGCCCACCTACCTGATCCTGACTGTTTGGAGAGCTTTGTCTCTCTGTATGTATATGCAGATAGGTTTATGTTTTCTGGTGTGTCCATACGTCTTATGGCAAGCTCGGGAGCTGATATGGAAATGGGTCAGGCTGAGTTGAATGTAAAAATGATGGTGACGTCCACATGTTTTGTTTCTGATTGGCTTCTTTTAGTGTGTGAGCTTTATATGTTCTGTGTTCACTGGTTTTGCTTTTGTGTCTATGCCACTGCTTTGATGACCAGAGCTCAGAATTTATCTCAGGACTTTTTAGTTGATAGATTCAGCTTATAAACTTAAAAACAATGCTTGCTTAATAGGATATTAAAGTGATGCCTTCATGCATTCATTTACCAGAATGTATCTTTGGCCACAGCTGAACTTTTCAAAAGTAATAAAAAAAATTAACCTATTACTTACTGTCTTCTCTCCTTGTCACCTCTCCCAACTTCTAACATACAAGGGTCTCCAAACACCACTTCCTTCCAGAGTTCAAACACTACTCACTTTGAGAATTTTCCCTTCATGGTATTAGTAGAGGATGCAATACACATGTCTCAATACTTCAAACTCAAGTTGCTGATTTGATATCTAAATTTAGTCTCTCTATTGTTTCTTCTTATCTATACCTGTCCAGAGTAGTCTTTACATGTGGATGTTTAACATCCAGAGACCTCTACTTCTACTCAATAGCCTTTCCTACTATGGTCAGGATATTGACCTATAATGAGGCCATTAAAGGCTGATTCAGTACCCTACAATTCCCTTATCCATTTCTCATTACTGTGGTTTGTCACCATGCCTGTTTTCTCCATGAACAAAAGGAAGATTACTGTAAAAGTGGCCAGAAACTTAAAGAGGTTACCCACATTGGTTCTGAAAATACCATGGTACACATCTGACCATCCTAATTCGTATTAGCTACCAAATAACACTCTGCCTAGCTGCTTTGGAGAGTGCTGGTTGTATGTCCCTCACAGGTCACTCACCACCACCATTTGTAGTCTCATCCATTAGACTACTAGACTTTCACCTCACCTCTCATTATCTGCTCTGAACAAAAACAAACAAACAAACAAACAAACAAACAAACAACAATAAATCACTACCATCACTTATCTCTCCTCTTTCTCTTTATTCGGTATCACAGACTGTTACAACTCTTCAGGAATATACATTATGGACACACTGGATCCCCCAGACTATAATAATTCTTTGACTCTGAGTACTGCCACCAAACCCTTATGACCAAACATTCACAACCCCTTGATTTTATGTGGAACTCAGGTTTCCCCTTTGCCTACCCATAAGGTAGACTTGATGTTTCTTTTTCCCAAATTAGGAGACATACCTGGTGAGGAACCCTATGCTGATTCCCATCACTGTGTTTATAGCAGCATTACAGGAAATATGAGTGGTTCAGGTCCCACCCTTTCTTACAGACCTGGGTATAACCACTGGCATCACTACTGGAGTGGTAGGATTGACTACTTCCCTTGCTATATTTATCATTAGTTTTCATCCTGTAGCACTGGCTGCCATAGTGCTGCAAAGTCAGCAACAATTAAACTTATTAACTTCAGAGAGAGGCAGTCTTTTTCTCTTCCTTGGAGAGAACTGTTGCATGTGTGTTAACCAATTGGATATAGTAAAAGACAAGATACAACTCCAGATGTAAGAAAGAAACACTTCGAAGCCTCTGGCCAGTGGATCACTGACAATCCAGTGTGGAATTGAATACTGCCCTTCTTAAACCCCCTTCTCCTTTTCTTATATTTTTAGTTGTGAGCCTAACCTTTAACAGCTGAGCCACCTCTCCAGCCCTCTCCTCCTTTTGTTAACCCTCCTATTTGGACTCTATCTTATAAATTTCTTGTCTAGAGTTTTTTCTCAACAGCAGATCCGAACAATTTTTAACTAGATGTTCAGTCTCTTGCTATTACAGGATTACTGGTCCCTAGCTACAGAGCCAGAGGCTGGTGACTTCCAATTAAAGTTTGCCCAAAATATTTTGATGACCCCCATTCAACAGCAAGTAGTTTAATGATAATGCGACCATCCTTTCCCAACCCTTGATTGGTTAATAAACAAAAATGGAAAATGTAATGTGCCCTTTGAGGCACATGAGTTGCTAAGCCCCTGTTCTGAGAACCTCCAACTACCAGCTTCTGCCCACAGAGTACTCTTATTGCTCTAACAGCCATCCCCACCCTACAGAGTAAAAGTGCAAGCTCAGGACTTGAAATACAACCAAGCCCCACCCTGGAAATCTCTTCCTCCTACCTTAAGAAATCCTGTATAAACCCTGTCTTCTGATCAGTTCTCTACTGCTTCTAACCAAGCAGTGGCAGCCGTCACCCTGGGTTCTTCCCTCCAGGTAAATGTCTTCTGTGAGGTTTGTTTGAGGTGTGATTTTGTGGTATTTCTTGCCTCCCAACTGACAGAATACTTATCCATCTGAGCAGTAACACTTACAAATGAAGAGATGACTGTATAGAACAGTTGTAAGAGGCTGGATATAATGGATTTAGTTACAACTGGTGACAGAGTTTCCCATAGGAAGTGGTATGGAAACCCCACCTCTGCTGTACAGCAGTGTATGTTCAAGGAAGGTAGAGTTTCTTGAGCTGTAGGAGTCACAAGAGTGCCCTTCCAGGTTTATGGAGCAGCACTTTAAATCATGTTTATGTACACTTTTCAATCAAACAGTATGTCCATATCCAAAGGAAAAATGGTTTTTCTATACTTAGAAATGGTAGCCAGTTTTGTCCTTCAAGATAAATCAGGTTGGGTGTGATGGAACACGCCTTTAATCCCAGCACTCGGGAGGCAGAGGCAGATGGATTTCTGAGTTTGAGGCCAGCCTGGTCTACAAAGTGAGTTCCAGGACAACCAGGGCTATACAGAGAAACCCTGTCTCAAAAAACCAAAAAAAAAAAAAAAAAAAAATGGATTATTGCTAGGTATTTTATTTCAAAAGAAGTTGCCTTTTAAAAAGGCTGGTACTCTACCAGAAAAACTACAAGAACTTAAGAAATGTATCCTTGAATATTATGTGAGCAGTTTTCAATAAGACAACATTTAAAAATATCCCAAAAGATTATGTATCCTCTCTAGGAAGGCATTTCATGCCAAAACTATTCAGACTCCTCTCCCAGTTCTCTCCATGCATGTTTGAGGTGATATGAACCAGAAGAAGATCGCATGATGTGTAAATAAATGTAGCTGATATTTAATTTTATTAGCTAACCAAAAAAGTAGGATCACCCACAACATCGTAAACAATAAAAATAATGGACTCCATGTGGTATAAAGTTATAGTTGTTTAAAGAATTTTATATCAAAATGAAAAGTGTTACATCTGTTTCGATATAAACTCACATAGATATACAAGGGTTTTTTTTTTTTTTTCTGGATACAGAGCCATAGATTTTCAGAACTGACAAGAAACTTACATATCCTTTAGGGCAGCTCATATTATAAGTGAAAGAATATCAGGTGCACAGAGATTAGGAGTGCTGTACTAGACAGACAGCTAGTTAAAATGGGACCCGGGCCAAGATAGATGTAGGTTGACCTGATAATCGGCTCATACTATTACTATAATTCAGTGTAATGATGTTCCTAAATCTATTATTTTTTTCCTGCAGCTATTCTTATTGTTTCATCTCTAAGGATCTTCTAAGAAAACATTTAGTTTTTTAGTGAAAGCAACATCTCCCATCACAAGTAAGAAAACCCCTGCATTTCATAGGATTTTTCTCCCTGAAACATCTCTAAAATACTTTAAAATCACAAAGTTGGAGTATACAATTATAAGTCTGCATAGAAAACTGACTTCTAAAACTCTGGCCAGAGAAGCTTTCTGCTCATGTGGTTGAAGTGGCTGGTTGAGCAAAGGGTCACAGTGACACTCCTCAAATTCAAATTTGAGATATAGTTGTTACACCCAAAAATCCAAGCCTTGTTTCAATCCCTCTACTCATGCCATCATTGTTTACTTGATGCTCATAGGGACGTATTAATGCCACCATGTCTCTTTGTGTGTTGGTCTGCAGTGGGGAATTCTATTCAACCACGTCTTTAAATGGCTGATGTACTTAGCTGATGACCTTATTGTAAATCATGGTGCTTCCCTTTTATGATCTCAGTTGCTTTTCATATATAAATTTGATGTAAACTATCAGTTTTGAATAACTATCCTTACATAGTCTGTATTGACTAAATTATGCATCACAATGAATGTTAAAAATGAAGCAGTTTGCTGTAGGTCCAAAGCAAATAAAGTATATTTGTTACGAGTCCTGTTGGGAAATCTGTTCCCTTTGATCAAATGTTCTGGCAACAGCATCTGCTTGGCAAGAACTCTGTGTACTTTGTGCCTCATAGGGTACCTGCCCACCTCTTGAGAGATTCCAGGACCAATATGAACACCCAGAACTGCCTGTTGTCCTTGCCTGCCTCTGTGCTGGGCTTCAGCAGACCTTCCTGAAAGATATGGCCCTGGAATCTCCACCAAGTGGGCTCCTTTCAGTGAGCATGGCTACTTTTGTTGTGCTAGTGTGCACAGAAGTACCTAATTTTAGGCCTGGAAATGAAAACTTACCCTCTCATGCAATTTGATCACAATGTGGCCTCATAATGCCATCTTTCAGAGCTTTGAGAAGGAATAAGAGCTGCTTCCAAATCAGTTTCTGAACAAAGAAAAAGAACCTGTCACTATTGCCAGAAGTGCTGAGAAGGGTACAGAGGAGCTAAGGAAATTGTGCCTCTCACTTCCATGGCAACACAGTATTAGTCTAGCTTCACATCTGAGAACTGCTCCTTCATCTCTGGTTATGTGCAAACATCAGCAGCCAGTACACAGGCAGAGATGGCAAGATTCTCTGACAAATGCAGTCCCTATGTCCTTTCCCTTTTCCATAGTGGAAATTATTATATGTTGTTTTCTTCTCCTTTTCCGTGTCACATTTTCTGACAATATGATTTGCCAATATTTTGCATCTTGTCAGGCTGTAAGTACAGGTTTCTTTATGGGTAGAAATTACTCTAGGGGAGTCAGTTACTGTTTTGCACATATACACAGGCACACACACATGTACACAAACATAGACAAATGCAAAAACACATATGCCCAGTCACAGTGTAAGGCTTTCTGGGATACTTACAGCAAAGTGAAGTGAATGTTCTTCAGCTGCTGCATGGAAATTTCTACTCTGTTGTCCTTCATAGTAATTGGTATAGAATTCGTTTTTCTTATGAATATTGATCCCAATATGGGGACACACATATGTAGAGGCTGGATAGAAAAATTAGTCAATATGACCACTTTTGGAGTCATATTTGGGAGGAAATGTATAATTCATATAATTAACAAAAAGCGGAAGCCTACACCTAGTTCATTAGAACCTCACAGGACAAATGGGAACTCTATTAGTGTGAGAATGTTGGAATAGAGGCACATGTAGATACAGAAAGCAAGTTGTTAAGGTGGTGTTGGATACTAAGAAACCTAAATGATTGGAGACTTAAACTAATGCCTAGAAAAGATAATGTCAATGAATAAAATTTATCAGGGAAAAAGTCCAACACATCATAAGAGTTTTCAAAACGCTAGGATACATTGTACTCTAATGAGCTTTGCTCATTCATAAAGAGTCTTGCATTGGAGCCTGATCTAGCTCTTGAAAGTGGATGTAGAAAGGTCTTGTAGGTATAGGTTACTTCCTCTGTGACTGGGACAAAGGTGTCTAAGCTTTCTGATTCTGGTGTTTCCTATAATGACATTCAAGCCTTTTCCATGAAATCTTGTGTTCCCATGTGACTCCTCAATGTAGCCTAAACAAAGTAAATATTGCTTATGAAATATAACATATTGAAAACTAACCATTGTTGCCACATAATTGGTAATCACTTATATGTCCTTTCATGTAAGACAAACATATATACAAATAGGCAATATCTATACTATCTGAATTTAACCATATCATGCACAAAAATTAATATAGGTAAATTATGATCTTTAACAACATAAGGTTATCAATATATATATATATATTTATATACATATAAATTTATATATGTATATATATACACATATATATATATATATAAATTTTTAAGTGACTTTAGAATTCCTTAAGTATACTCAATAGCTGCTCTTGCCCAGTGGAAAAAGACACAATTCAGTCATATTTAAGGAGCCTTAATTAGTGACTTTAGACTCAGAGTCATCAAATGGTTAACAAGCACTGTGGTATCTAAAAAGAACACTGTGCAGTAATGTGTGAGAGCTTCACGACTGTATCTGCCCTTCTCTCCCTCACAGACTGGGAACACTCCTAAATTCCTCAAGCTTTATATTCCTTACCTATACAAGAGGTTGTCATTGGAGACATGAAAAGTTGAGCCAAACTATGTAATTCAATGCCTTCTATGAGAAGGAATTTAAATATGATATACACAAAAAAAGTGTGTTGTGTTATTTATGTTTGTTTCTAAAATCCCTTAAAAACTTAATAGCTATTGTTTTGAGGTTTTAATTTATAAACACGTCTATTTCTATCACTGTGGGTTATATAACTTAATTGATTCTAAAATTAATAAAATGTTACCAGATATCTATTTAAAGCTGTTTAAATAACATCAGCATAGTTATATATGTTTGAGGTACATGTCATATTAAATACCTGTTACAGTGGGCTCACATACTGAGCCATGTTGATTTGCATAACTTTCAGTGATAAAATATAACCTTCTTGGCTTTTAATTTTAATATAAAATTTTATATAGTAAACAGGAAGACTCTAGTTTTCTTTAATAATATACATATTTGAAAATAAAACACTTATGATAAATGATTGTGGACTCTCTTGTTAGGCACAAATGCCTCATTTTCTTCGTGTCTAAGTAGGGTTTCTTGCAAGTCCATATATCCTGAACCTGTGAAGTTAGAAGCCTTGGCTCTGTGTGTACCATTGAAAGAGGTATAATAAACAGCACTGAAAATTTATAAAGCCCTAGAATTAGGAAAAAAGAAAACATCTTTCAAAGTAGAGATTAAAGATAGCATTTAAAATGAGTTGGATCTGGGCACTGGTAACAGCCTGCAATGAGAACAGGTGAGATGTCAGGGAAGCACCTAGGGCTTGTCCTGGCAAATGCTGAGGGATGTGTGCTGCCATGGGGACCAGTATATCCCACCAGAGACACTGAAGTAGTTTTTAAAACTAGTCTGAGCAGTACAGGGGAACCCCAGGGCCAAAAAGGGGGAGTGGGTGGTAGGGGATTGGGGGGGGTGGGTATGAGGGACTTTTGGGATAGCATTGAAAATGTAAACAAGGGAAATACCTAATAAAAAAATAAATTAAAAAAAAACTAGTCTGAGAATTGGACATTTCAAGCAGAGTCCAAAAATACCAACAGACTTATATTTTTAAATGCAGTGCCATTAGCTTTCATTGTTTGATAAAGAAATCCCTTTGATCTAGACACAGGACTGCAGAAATGCCTCAGTGGTTACGAATACTTGCTACTCTTTTAGGGGACCCTACTAAAACTCCCACTACTCACCTTATATGGGCCGTTTACAACTGTCCAAAATTCTGTCTCCAGAGGGTTCTATGCCTTCTTATAGCTTCTGTGAGCAGCTACTCAAATACTTGTATATACATACAGAATATCCACATGTATGCATACATGCACACACACATGCAAACATGTACACACATATGCACACATGCACAAACACATGCAGAGCTAGAGAAAGAAAAATAAAAATAAACCTTACAAAAATAAAAATAGCCAAAAATGATCAATATCACTTCAGTTTAGGGCACTATCTTCCCCTTCTTAGAATTGGGAGCAAAACACCCATGGAAGGAGTTACAGAGACAAAGTTTGGAGCTGAGACGAAAGGATAGACCATCTAGAGACTGCCATACCCGGGAATCCATCCCATAATAAGCCTCCAAACGCTGACACCATTGCATATGCCAGCAAGATTTTGCTGAAAGGATCCTGATATAGCTGTCTCTTATGAGGCTATGCCGGTGCCCGGCAAACACATAAGTGGATGCTCACAGTCAGCTATTAGATGGAACACAGGGCCCCCAATGGAGGAGCTAGAGATAGTACCAAAGGAGCTAAAGGGGTCTGCAACCCTATTGGTAGAACAACAATATGAACTAACCAGTACCCCCAGAGCTCGTGTCTCTAGTGTCTCTAGCTGCATATGTATCAGAAGATGGCCTAGCCAACCATCGTTGGGAAGAGAGGTCTCTTAGTCTCACAAACTTTATATGCCTCAGTACAGGGGAACGCCAGGGCCAAGAAGTGGGAGTGAGTGGGTAGGGGTGTCGGGGTGGGGGAGGGTATGGGAGGCTTTGGGGATAGCATTTGAAATCGAAACGAAGAAAATACCTTATAAAAAAGTTAACTCAAAAAAAAATACTTGCAATATTGAATGTCATTAAATGAGATGTGACATTTAATAGAGTAAATTTTAGAAGTATAAGAAGACCAGCTTTATCATTCTTTACTTTATAGTCAAATAATAGGTAATATTTACTTTAAAATGAACTATAAGTTTTCAGCATTCTATCTCATATGGGGTTACTGAAGATTTTTTCCCAATCTGTAGGTTGCTGACTTGTCCTGTTGATTTGTCCTTTGCCTTATAGAAGCTTTCCAGTTTTATAGGTCCCATTTATCAATTCTTGATCTCAGAGCATGACCATTGAAGTTCTGTTTAGGAAATTTCTTCCTGTGCCAATGAGTTCTAGCCTCTTTCTACTTTGTCTTCTATTTGATTCAGTGTATCTGGTTTTATGTTGAGTTCCTCAATCCACTTGGACTTGAGCATTGTGAAAGGTGACAAATATGGGTCTATTTTCATTCAGCTCAAGGGGAGGTTCCAAGGCCTGACACTATTACTGAGCTCACAAAAAGGGACCTATCATGACTGCACTCCGGGAGACACAACAAAGAGTGGAAAGCATCAGACCAGACACAAATATTTGTACCCCACCAATGGACAGAAGTTGCTGGCCCCTGTGGTTGAATTGGGGAAAGGGTGGAAGAAGCTGAGGAGAAGGTGTACCCTGTAGGAAGACCAACAGTCTTAATTAGTCTGGACCCTCGAGATATCTCAAACACTGAACAACCAACCAGGCAGCATATGCCAGCTGATATGAGACCCCCCAACACATATACAGCAGAGGACTGCTGGGTCTGGGTTCAGTCAGAGAAGATGTACCTAACTCTCAAGAGACTGGAGGCCCCAGGGAGTTTCAAGTTCTAGTTGGGTGGGGTGGGGGTGGGGCTATCCTCATGGAGGCAGGGGGTAGAGAGGTGGTATGGGATGTAGAATAGTCAGATGGTGGACTGGGGCAAGGGAATAAAATCTGGAGTGTAAATAAATAAATAAAGACAAAAAATTTCAGCATTCAGTTGTCAGGTAAGACTAATTACTATGAAAAAGATAAATTACCTGATATGACACAGGATATCACACATTAGTTTTATTTTATTTATTGTGGCATTACCAGGTTGAGGAGAGAAACAGAAGAGATCTGATTTATTGAATTCATGCCATAGACCAAAATGGAAGCCAGTGGCAGTATATGGGGCTTTCTGTACATTGTGTGGTCCACACAATGAAAGTGACAAAAATTGTAAGAGATACACTATGGGCCAATTATCAGTGTAGCTTTCACAGATCGAGGAATAAATGCAAATATTGCCTTTTATCTTAACCATCATTGACCCTATGTTGGCATATACCATTGATTGAAGGAGCTTCAAGAGTCAGGATGAGTGAGCATAGTAGACAGATAACAGCAGCATGGAGCTGCTTTACTACTTGAGACTCTGCTTAGCTGAGCAAATGTGGTTTTTTTTGGTTTTGTTTTGTTTTGTTTGTTTGTTTGTTTTTGTTTTTAGATTATTTAAGGGTTCTTGTAGAGTTTACTTTAAAAGTTCTATGGGGTATGTCTACATTGATAAGCAATGGAATGTTTTAGAAGACAACTTCCACGCTTGTATATCTGAATAACTGTTCTTCAGGCCATAACAGCCCAAATAGGTATCCTAGATGATAACAGTCCTCTCCATTGGTTAACTATGGGCATATCCAAGTATGTGGGTTTCTAATTATTGTCTTAAATCTTGTTTGTATGTTTCTAGACTTTTCCCCCAACCCCTTCCCAGATCCTGACTGTGTTTTCTCCTTCCTACAAGCATCCATTTCCATGTTACTTTCAAATGCTCTAGCCATATTCAAGCTAAAGAAATCCCCTTAGTATGGATTCTGGCTTATGACAGGCCACAGATTCATATATTCATTCTTCACCCCAGAGTATCAGGCACCATAGGTGGGAAGACATAATTAGCAACCAAGAATACTATGTTAACCTGGGTTCATATGCACATCGATCTAAACTGATTCTTCCTTCTGTGAGAATTTTATTCTACCTAACTTCACAGAATAGCATCAAAATTGACTCATTTAAGTTATTTGTAATATTAAGAGTACTGAACCAAGACCTACAAACAATGAAACCCTCTCTCAGAATTTTTGTTTATTTAAAATTTTTGTTTTGATCTCAGAGGAGTAGGCAGAATTGTTGAAATTTCATTGCTGTTGTCTTATGGTGAGAACTGTTCACTGAAACCCTGTGAATAAAGTCATATATGTTTTTAAAAAAATAACAAAAACTAGCCAAACCAAAACATCCTTCTATCACAGAGTTTAGTGGCATAAGTACAACTTTACATTTACTACATTTTAAAAGGGGGAAAGAAAATACAAAAAGAAAATAGCTAACATTAACATGATCTACTGAAACCCATTGTATAACTATTTTCATTAATTCTATTATGTAATTAGTATTCTCAGGTAAAACTTTTGGCTGAAAATATACAGTTTAGAGAAGGCATGTATAGTTGGCTTAAATGTAATGAAGCAAATAAAGGAATTTAATATGACCTTTCCATGATTGTGATGCCTTTTATTTGCCAAACATAATGTTCAAGGCAAGAGTTCTAGTTTTTGACAGATAACAAATTTACAACCAGATGGGAGTCATTTTGGACTGACACATTTGCTAGCTCTGCAGAAAGAAGGTTTTCAATAGCCAAAACTTATCAGCTGTTTCTGATCCCATGCTAGGTGTTTCTTCATACTGAGAAGAAAAATTAATTCCCATTTAAATGTTTATTAATCAAGGAAATTTAATATCCATAATTACAGAAATATCTTAAGTTCAAAATATAAAATAATCATGTAGAAACTCAGTACATTTCCTCATAGTCAGCATGTATGCTGAGGGAAGCTGTGGTGGCAGAGGGGATGGGAAGCAGAGGGTTGGAGCAGGAGGGTGGGAGTGGAGGTGGAGGATGGAGAGTGAGTTCTCAGATGTTCTCATTTGGGATGCATTGCCAGTACTGAGTAACAAACGACAATAGAAGCTCCAGTTGAGATTTCAATGCTGTTTTAGAAAAATGGTTTTAAACAAAGGGTTTGGCAACTCTGTGCTTAAAAGTGCGTTATTTTTCTTTGGGGAAGTCCCACTCACTTCTTACTCCATTTTTCCCTACCCAATCCTAGCTTAATGCTCACAGAATTCATTATACTATTGTCAGGGAGTGCCATTGTCAGGGTTCTAAGGCAGTCTGCTCAGGTTTGGCCTTACAGGATTGATGGTGAGGAATATGGCTCATGTTGCTTCAGGAGAGTTGGTCTTCCTTACAGAGAATTCCATTGATTAGGGAAACCAGGTCTGCTCGGGTTTTGGAGCTTTGAATGTGGCAAAGTTAGATAAGGATGGCATGGATACAAATATTCCTTAGTAAAAGTGGATCCTGCTCAGAATCTTGACACTGACAATGTTCATTAGACTCAGACTTGGAAATATTGTAAGACATTTTTCCATTTATGTAAGTTTTTCACGCTGAATACTTATGACTATAAACAATTTTAATTTTATAAACTCAAACTATCTTAATTATTTTGAAAAATTCTATATTTTAGTACCTTATTGCAATGTCTAGCAGTGTTTTTTTTAACATGTATTTTTGTTTTGCATTTTTGAGGCATAAACTTTAGTTGGTATTGTCTGTGTTCAAAATTAAGACTTTTGGGCCAGGAGAGACTTTCTAGGTACAACAGTACTTAATTCCTTTATTTTTCATCATGGAATGGACTTGAGAAGGTTTTCTAGATTATACATAATTAAAAAATAATCTGAAATCATTTAAGGTAGATCTACCTTTGCTTGGAGTTGGTACACCGGATGGACTGGAGAGATACACACTCTATTCTGCATGGCTCAGCCTCAGGCACTAACCATTGTAGTCTCTCATCGCAGCCCCACATTAGAGTCCATCTTGATAAGTTCAATTCTCACCTTGGCTTCCATGATTATCTCCATTTTGTGGATAAGAAATTTTCTAGTAATAGAAAGAAGCAAGTTCCACATTTAGAATTTCTGTTAGCACTAGTTTAGTGTCCTTCCCATCTGCTCACAGTTGTGTTTTATATGGCACATGTCTCATTTCTCTTGAAACAGTTTATCTATGAAAACAGCATTAATAGTCTCATCTAAAGTACAGTGCTACCACTGGGAAGCTTAGAGTTAGCTGAGAGTTAGCTGGGTCTTGTTGAGGGTCTATCAACTTTGATATTGTCTGTGAGATTTTTTTATGCTCACAATTAATCTTACAATGATTGGTTTCATCCTTAGGAAGAAATAAGGGCATTGTTACTCGCCAAATAAGTTGTTCCTTAGAGAAGATCTTCTCATTCCTCCCTGGTTTAATCAGCTTCTTTTTAAATTCTTGCTTGTTTTCAGAAACTTCTCATTATAACAACTTAACAGCTTCTTTATCTATAGGAACTCACAACCTTTTAAAGTGAAGATCCAGTCGTTAAATATTTTTAAATTTTTGTCATTACATGTGGTGCAATTATTTATGTGTTCATTCAAAGCACAAGAATTGCAAATATAACCACAAAGAACATATAGATGATGAGTGCATTGGAATTTGTGTTTATTTTATTTCTTTTTAAATAAAACTTTACTTATGGTATAGGCAGTAGGCTTTATTTAAGTTTGGTAGTAATTTATTGATTCTGGCAGATAATCTCAAAACTAAGTTTTCACCACTTGCTTTTGGATGATAACTATATCATCATTTCTTTAAAAGAGAATCTATTTAAAGATGAAAACTTAGGGATAATATGATTGCATCATTATGCATACTCTTTTCAAAAAGTTTTGGTGTTGGTCAAATTATTTGTCTTGATGTCCCTAGACTGGCGTTATTTGTTTGGGAACTTTAACTTTGCTGTAATGCAGTTGGGGAATACAAGTAGTTGAACACCAGCATTTGACTTGAAAAGAAAAACCACTTTTCAAAGGTTATGGTCCATTTGAGTGGGACATTTTCAGATATCTATTTATAATAATGTAACTGAATTTCAGTGAGTGAGTGATTATATTAATTTTGTGCCCTGGTTATTCTTACATGCCTTTGAGAGACTGCTAAGAAAATAACATGAGGGCAGCTTATCTTTGAAATAGATATCACATGGGTGACAACTTTGAAAAATATGATTTTCTATACTGTGCTATAAAGACAAGTGAAACTCTAATTCCACATTTATCAATAAACAAGGAAATTACTTCTGGCTAAGGATGAGAGGTTGGAAGTCAATCTCCCATTTTTCCTTAAGTGAGGACATTTTATTGAAGAATAAGAAACTTGTAGACCTTGGTAGAAAGTAAGCAAATTCTGTACTTTTCAAGCCCTTCATATTGATATCTTCTTTTCCCATTATCTCTAATTATGTATGCTGATAAAAGACAGGTTGGCTATTTATACAGTATCTATTCATCAAGAATGTGCAGAGCACTTCAGGGAAAACAAAGGCTAGTTTACTGTCTGCAGCACAATTTATGTGCCATGGGACTGTGAGGAGAGTCTTTACCTACTTGTTGACATTGAGATATATTGACATTAGAAGAACTGTGATAGAAAGGGCTTTGAAAGATTGCGCGGAGTAATGTTCATGTTGTGTCCTATAATGCATCCAATTACCACTCATCAATTAAGATAAAAGAAAGCTTAAAAAGAGAGATGAGAGAAGCATATTGACAGTGTTTGGGTGGTGACCCAGTGACACTCTGAAATGTATGAGGGCTCTCTATGTCACTCAGCATTCTCAGAGTGCTTCTCAATCTCATTTGTTAGTCACCCTTCACAGCTACTATGGGGATCTAATTGATAGGACTCTCCACTCTCATTTGGGATCAAGTGCCGTGCTGAGAGTCAGCCATTCAGTGCCTTCTGAATCTCATTATTCTCTGGTCATTTCTACCTTGGACTAGAATAGTATTTTCTACTTTTTTAGAGAAGACACTTTTGAGCAACCTTAGAAAACCTGTTTCTACCAGTTAAGCTGTCTTCTAGGATAATGCTATGACAAAATTTCAAATTAAAACAAATATTAAAGTTGATTTCCTCATACCTTCACTTTCACTCTTTCTGGAAGTTTCTAAATCAACTTGTTCTAATATCTTGGCTTGCATCTTAAAGGTTACCTTTATTTAGGTTATACATAGTAGAAAATTAGTGGATTCTCTTTACTTTTGTGAGTGTAACAACAACAACAACAACAACAACAAAAACTCTTAATAGTCAGAAGCTAGAATGTCAATAGGTCATGGCAGATAGTCCACTCCATCTTTTACCTCAAAACATTTTGTTTTGTTTTTTTGTTTTTTAAAATAGGGTTTCTCTGTGTAACAACACTGGCTGTCCTGGAACTTGCTTTGTAGACTAGGCTGACTTCAAAGTCACAGATACCAGCTTTCCTGTGCTACCATGTCTGGCCATCTTTTACCCCTTGAATGTGTTTTGCATATCTCTTTTTTCAGGACACTTGTTTAGGCAATGGAGACATAATATTGAATAAGAAATCCAAGGTCTCTCTCTCTCTCATGCAGTTTACAGTTAAACAGGTGGGTTCTTTTTAAGACCTTAAATATGCAATATTTTCTGAAGCAAATAAAAGCAGTATTTAGAATTGGAGAGTGATGGGGACACATTAGTCAGAAAAAGCCTCTTTCTAAATTAGAAGTGACATGGAAGTGACCCTAGCAAAGAAAGTGAGGATAGCATGGAAATGGGGAGTCTAGAAAGCATGAAACTAAAGAGCTAGAGCATTAATGAAGCAGTAAGACATGACAAAGGAACAGGAATGCAAAGAATTCTGGTGTTGAGTGTATGGAACAGAGAGAATTCCACAGGCTCATCTGTGGAGTATGTTTGTTAAGGTCAAGGTTTAGAATTTGAGTGTGAGTTGGTAGAAAGCTACCAGAGGAATTGGGCTTGAAACAGAGTACCATTATTTACATCTTACAAGAGCAATTTTCAATATTTGATAGTGATCAGATTGTAAAAGTTCGAATTGGAGAGACACGGCATAGGGAACTCTTGAATGGGCTGTTTGTAGTCTGAGAGCTTAATGGTATCTTCAATTTAGTGGTGAAGTCATAATTTATTTTAATATTCCTTTTTTAATATTTATTTTGTGTAGCAGATATATATGTGCACATGTCCACATACCTCATTCCTGTGGAGGTCAGGAGGGGATGTCAAATACTCTGCAACTGGAGATCCAGGTGGTAGTAAGCTGTGTGAAATAGGTGCTGGAGACTACATTTGGGTAGGCTGAACTACTGTGCTATCTCTTCAGTGCCCTCACTGTATATTCTGAAATAGAGCTAACAATACTCAGAGCAAGATTAGAGGTGGCATAGAAGAAGAGGATGGATAGGGCTTTGAAGCTGGCCTTTGACTCCAGAATGAATCATGAACAAAGCCCATGTCACTTATATATACTATCATATCATCTGCAAAAAGTGATATTTTGAGTTCTTCCTTCCCAATTTGTATCCCCTTGACCTTATTTTGTTGTCGAATTGCTCTGGCTAGGACTTCAACTACTATGTTGAATAGGTAGGGAGAAAGTGGGCAGCCTTTCCTAGTCCCTGATTTTAGTGGGGTTGCTTCCAGCTTCTCACCATTTACTTTGATGTTGGCTACTGGTTTGCTGTAGATTGCTTTTATCATGTTTAGGTATGGGCCTCAAATTCCTGATCTTTCCAAGACTTTTATCATGAATGGGTGTTGGATTTTGTCAAATTCTTTCTCCACATCTAAGGAGATGATCATGGGTTTTTTGTCTTTGAGTTTGTTTATATAATGGATTACGTTGATGGATTTCCATATATTCAACCATCTCTGCATCCCTGGGATAATGCCTATTTGCTCATGATGGATGATTGTTTTGATGTGTTCTTGGATTTGGTTTTTGAGAATTTTATTGAGTATTTTTGCATCAATATCCATAAGGGAAATTGGTTTGAAGTTCTCTATCTTTGTTGGGTCTTTCTGTATTTAGGTATCAGAGTAATTGTAGCTTCATAGAATGAATTGAGTAGAGTACCTTCTGCTTCTATTTTGTGTAATAGTTTGTGAAGAACTGGAATTAGATCTTCTTTGAAGGTCTGATAGAATTCTGCACGAAACCCATCTGGTCCTGAGGTTTTTTTGGTTGGGATTTCTTTGGTTGGGGACTATTAATGACTGGTTCTATTTCTTTAGGGGATATAGGACTGTTTAGATCATTAATCTGATCCTGATTTAACTTTGGTACCTGGTATTGGTCTAGAAATTTGTCCATCCAGGTTTTCCAGTTTTGATGAGTATAGCCTTTCGTAGAAGGATCTGATGGTGTTTTGGATTTCTTCAGGATCTGTTGTTATGAAAAAAGTTCTGTATGATAATAATCAAGTCTCTGAAGAAAGAAATTGAAGATATCAGAAAATGGAAACATCTCCTATGGTCATGAATTGGCAGGATTAATATAGTCGAAATAGCTATCCTGCTGAAAGCAATCTCCAGATTCAATACAATCCCCATCAAAATTCCAACTCAATTCTTCACTGAGTTAGAAAGGGCAATTTGCAAATTCATCTGAAATAACAAAAAACCTAGGATAGCAAAAACTATTCTCAACAATAAAAGAATATCTGGTGGAATCACCATGCCTGACCTCAAGCTGTACTACAGAGCAGTTGTGATTAAAACTGCATGGTACTGGTACAACGACAGACAGGTAGATCAATAGAACAAAACAGAAAACCCAGAAATGGACCCACATGCCTATGATTACTTAATTTTTGACAAGGGAGCTAAAATCATCCAGTAGAAAAAAAGACAGCATTTTCAACAAATGTTGCTGGCACAACTGGCACTTATCATGTAGAAGAATGCAAATTGATCATTCTTATCTCCTCGTACAAAGTTCAAGTCTAAGTGGATCAAAGATCTCCACATAAAACCAGATACACTGAAATTTACAGAGGCAAATGTGGGGAAAAGCTTCAAAGATATGGGCAGAGGGGAACAATTCCTAAACAGAACAGCAATGTCCTGTGCTGTAAGATCAAGAATAGAAAAATGGGACCTCATAAAATTGCAAAGCTTCTGTAAGGCAAAAGTTACTGTCAATAAGACAAAAAGGCCAACAACAGATTTGGAAAGAATTTTTACCAACCCTAAACCTGATAGGGGACTAATATCCAATATATACAAAGAGCTCAAGAAGCTGAACTCCAGAAATAACCCCATTAAAAAATGGGATGCAGAGCTAAAAAAGAATTCTCAACTGAGGAATACTGAAGGGCTGAGAAGCAGTTGAAAACATGTTCAACATCCTTAATCATCAGGGAAATGCAAATCAAAACAACCTTGAGATTCTACCTGACACCAATAAGAATGGGCTAGGATCAAAAATTCAGGTGACACCAGATTCTGGCGAGGATGTGGAGAAAGAGGAACACTCCTCCATTGCTGGTGGGATTGCAAACTGGTACAACAACTCTGGAAATCAGTCTGGCTGTTCCTCAGAAAACTGGATATAGTACTACTGGAAGATCCAGTAATACCGCTCCTGGGAATATTCCCAGAAGATGTTCCAACTGGTAATAAGGACACATGCTCCACTATGTTCATAGCAGCCCTATTTATAATAGCCAGAAGCTGGAAAGAACCCAGATGTCCCTCAACAGAGGAATGGGTACAGAAAATGTGGTACATTTACACAACAGAGTACTACTCAGCTATTAAAAACAGTGAATTTATGAAATTTTTAGGTAAATGGATCTATCTGGAGGATATCATCCTGTGTCAGGTAACCCAATCACAAAAGAAGTCATTTGATCTGCACTTACTGATAAGTGGATATTAGCCCTGAAACCTAGAAAACCCAAGATACAATTTACAAAACACAAGAAAATCAAGAAGGAAGACCAAAGCATGGATACTTCATTCCTCTCTAGAATAGGGAACAAAATACCCATGGAAGAATTTACAGAGATAAAGTTTGGAGCTATGATGAAAGGGTGGACCATCCAGATACTGTCCCACCCAGTGGTCCATCCCATAATCAGCCACCAAACACAGACACTATTGCATATGCCAGCAAGATTTTGATGAAAGGACCCTGATATAGCTGTCTCTTGTGAGGCTATGCCAGTGCTTGGCAAATACAGAAGTGGATGTTCACAGTCATCTATAGGATGGAACACAGGGCCTCCAATGGAGGAGCTAGAGTATGTACCCAAGGAGCTGAAGGGGTCTGCCACCCTATAGGTGAAACATCAATATGATCTAATCAGTACCCCCCAGAACTTGTGTCTCTAGCTGCATATGTAGCAGAAGATGGCCTAGTCAGTCATCATTGGGAAGAGAGGTCCCTTGGTCTTGCAAACTTTATACGTCCCAGTACAGAGGAATGCCAGGGCCAAGAAGTGGGAGTGATTGGGTAGGGGAGCAGGGTGGGGGGAGGGTATAGGGAACTTTTAGGATAGCATTTGAAATGTAAATGAAGAAAATATATAATAAAAATTTAAAAATATAATTTGTTCACAAAAAAATTGTCATTTTAGATTACATTTAAATTGAGTAAATTTGCCAAGTATGAACCGTTTTTTTGGGTACCCACTCCGGGTCAATGAGAAAAAAGGAGAGAGGGAAAGATGATGAATTATACTAAAAAGTGTGACAGCCTCAGACTGAAATGTGACAAGAAAAAGCATGAGACCCAGAAAAGTGTCAATAGAGCACAAACACAGGCATAGAATTTTTACCAGGAGGTACATTGCTCCCTTAGAAAGATCACTGTGTTTGTTAGATCTCCTCTGCTGCTACATTTATAGATTAACCAACATAGTATGTATTCCACAGTGAGTACAGAGCCTACATCGAGTTTTATAAGACTTTGTATTAACATCAGCAATGTTTTGTTAAACTGCTGCAGCTGTAGGAGTCTATGTAGGAGAAGTCAATCACCCCAAAGATGTGCGTGCCAGCTCACACCTACCAGTCCGTAACAACATGCTCTGAATCTGGTACCCCAGGCCCCGAGACATTTCAAGCAGCATTATCTCCCCATAGGATTCTCTGAGTCTCTGAACTATATCAGAAGACAACACCTGTGTATCTCAGAGAAGAGTACAACTAACAAAGATTATTATGAAGTATAAATTATTGAGAACAACACCAACTACCTAGTTAATATGACTTAAAGTTTGGGACCAATGAGGTGGCTCATTAGGTAAAATACCTTTGCAAACTTAAAAGACCAGCTTTATCCCTGACACCCATGGTGGGAGTGGAAACTGACTCCATGAGATTTTCCTCTGTCCTCTCCAGGTGTGTGGTGGCATGTACATACCAACATTCATGCACACATATGTATATAATAGTAATAAGTTAAACATTTAAAAATAAAATGTGTTTTAGATGGCAAAAAAATTGTTTCTAAAGATGGTTGGAAATGTATATACAAGTGAAATAGTCAATCTAGCTAATAAATACAAATTTTATATAGTTATTTTTTGTGGCTATTTGTTTACTGTTAGCATTTTATACAATATCTTCTGCACTATTACTATATATTGTAGAATAGATCTCTTGATTTCTACTAATTGATACACTGTATTATTTGGCCAACATCTTCTTAACACTTCTTGCATTCAACTCTGGTAGCCAACCCATTTGCTTCACTACTACACAATCAACTCTTTAAGATTCCACATATCAAGAAGATATAACTATCTTTTTGTCATTGTTTGCCTGGCTTATTTCATTTAATATAATATAGTTTAGGCATATCTGTATTGTCAAAATTGATAGAATTTTATCCTCTGCATAGTTGAATGGTATTCATTTACATATGTGTGTATGCACACCTATTTTTATATGTACGTGTGGATGTCTCTGTTGTCAGGTTATTTAGATATCTTAGCTATTTCCAATATTATTGTACTGGAAGTTGAGGGACAGACATGTTTTCAATCTCATTCCTCTCTTTCTCTCTTTTTCTTTCTTTCTTTCTTTCTTTCTTTCTTTCTTTCTTTCTTTCTTTCTTTCTTTCTTTCTTTCTTCTTTCTTTTTCTTTCTTTCTTTTTGCCTGCCTGCCTGCCTGCCTTCCTTCCTTCCTTCCTTCCTTCCTTCCTTCCTTCCTTCCTTCCTTCCTTCCTTCCTTCCATTCGTTTTGGAAGCATGCTCTGCTGAATCACACTGTGGTTCTATTTTTCAGGTATCATATTGTTTGTTTTCTGTTGTAGTTGAGCTGGTTTGCTTTCCCACCAGTATATATCAGTTATAATTCCTATTAAACCCTTTCCAGAACGTGTTACCTGTTGTACTTTTAACAATTGCTTTTCTAAGTAGGTTTGGATGTTTGTCATTACATTTCCATAGTCTTTAGTGATATTAACAGTTTTTTCCATTTACCTGTTGGTTCATTCATTCTTTGTCTTCTTTTTGAGAAATGTCTAAATAAGTTGCATACAGTGACTCTCACCTGTAATCCTAGAACTCTGGAGCCTAAGATAGAAGGTTAGTTAGTAAGTTCCAAAAGAGCCTGGGCTGCAGAGGAGAGAGTAATTCTATTTGAAAGAAAAAAGTGTATATGAATTTCTGGCCCTCTTTCTAACTAAGTTACTTGGTTTTATGTTATTGACTTGCTTGAATCCCTTACATATTTTAGACACTCATTGTCTATGTATTAAGAAAGGAGGTATTTACATATAATAATAGTTTGTATTGGACTTTTAATATTTTGACTGATAGCATTTTGGTAGTTCTAACACATAGTAGGAACCCAGTGATTAGAAACAGTTATCAGTAAGAGCAGCCTTCCATTCATCTCCTTGTCTACTGGGGAGACATGTGTAAACAGACTAAATGTCCTAACTATTTGCAAAGCAAATACTCATCACTGAAATGTGTGTCCAGATTTCTTTTGATTTCTCACTGAAAGCTGTAGAATATGTTGGTCAGGAACATTATATTGTTTTATGTGTCAGAGTATTTCCTTCTATTTCCTGACAAGTTTTTTTTTTCCTTTTCTAATGGATATGCTTAAAGTATAGTCTATTGTGTTTGCATTGTATAATAAGGAAGCTCTGTTTTGCTACATAAGTACCATAAAACCCTACCAATTTAATTTGATACATCTGTTTTTAAGGAACTACAGCTTGTTATGTCTCTCTTTATGGGGCTCTGTCCTTTGGAACATTGCCTTTTGCCTCCCCATGTAGTGTATATTTTTGTATAGTATTTATACTGTAGGACATTAAGGCCACTTTTAATTTGAATCCATTTCTTAGAGTAATTTCCTGTTTGTGGATATATGTTATTTAGACTCCTTGAGGACTGAAGAATATATACTTTATTTTCAAACTCTAAATTTTTAATTTTATTTCAAACTCTAAATATTTTTTACATGCAGCATCTGCTATGGTAGTTGTATTTGTTACTTATAGCTGCAAAGTTAAAATGCCACGATCAAACAGTTTAGAGAAGGAAGTGTCTATTTAAGCTGTGGTTACAGAGAGAGAGAGAGAGAGAGAAAGAGAGAGAGAGAAAGAGAGAGAGAGAGAGAGAGAGAGAGAGAGAGAGAGAGAGAGAGAGAGAGAGAGAGAGAGAAAGAGAGAGATCCATAATGGTGGGGAGAGAAGATAGCAAGTAGTTGGAGCAGGAAGCTGAGAGGGAGATCACATCTTCTCATACTGAGCACAAACTGGAAATGGAATACACTCTCGAAGTCCCAGAGGGCCACAGACACCTCCTAAAACTTCTACAACATCTCCAGAGTGATCAAATAAATATTGCTTCATAGTTTTCCTCCATGATCTCTTTCTTTAAAGCAAGGTTGTTTAGCAATTATACAAGGCAGCATTCTTCTTTGTTCTGATGGAGATGAAACTCTGAGTTACAGTATGACTAGCTATATTCTAGGCATCTGTGACCTCAGTGGTCATAGATACTGCTTAGTTTAGAGAGTAAAATGCCTAGATAATTTTTTTTTTTTGTCAAAAAGTGTCTCCCTAGGTAATAAGTTTGTCCTCAGTTGAGAAATATTTCTATATATAAAAACATGTGAAAGTAAACTGACACATTATAAAATGTGTTGACAACTGAACCAAAACCATTCCTGCTAATGAGAGTAAACAGAGAGCAGTTGTATGGGATCATAGTGTTCTGAGAGAATGTTTTCATGTCAACTCTCAAATCCAATGAATGAAATCCATATCATTTTATCACCAATACCTATAATTTGTAAATGAGGAATCTGAGGCCCAGAGAGATCACATAGCTTCATTAAAGTCATGCAGCTCCTAAATGCCATTTAAAGCTCATAATTCAAACCTACTGTGTTTTCAATAAAAATTCATTAGAATATATGTTCTAGTATATAAATATTATATATTAGGATATAAAATGTTTGAATGAATAAAGTTAAAATCTTTATAAGTATTAGAGTATTTTCATTAATTCTTTGAGAATTATATGTATATATGTATATATACACACAAATATACAATT
Organism: Mus musculus; assembly: GCF_000001635.26. Classification (NCBI taxonomy): domain Eukaryota; kingdom Metazoa; phylum Chordata; class Mammalia; order Rodentia; family Muridae; genus Mus; species Mus musculus. The sequence goes on along the minus strand of NC_000077.6, from coordinate 28,404,457 downwards.
TAATTTGATTAATATTTGCTTTCTGCTCCTCCCTCATTTTAACTTTTCTGAAATCCCCTTATTATACTCCGTGCTAAATTCCATTTTTGTTGTTATTTTTGTTAGTAACCCATTGCATTTAATTAATTCTGCCCATATATACATTGGTGTAGGGTAATCCACTGGAGAATGGTCAATCTAAAAGGTACCACACTCCTAAAGAAAACTGGTTATCCCTATTAGATTAGCCATCAACTGTCAGTAGCCTGGGACAGAGGCTCCTGACCCTCTCCCTCCTCATTACTAGAATGTTTATCCAAGTTCTGTGCAGGCAACCATAGCTGCAATGAGTTTGTCCTGTCCAGAAGAAAGTGTTTCACCCTAGTCCTCCTGACTTCTGGATCTAATAGTCTCTTCACCCCTTCTTCCAACATTTCCCTTAGCCTGGAAGGAAAGAGGTAGAGTAGAGATGTTTAATTTATAGCTAAACATTTCCCAGATAATTATTTTCTGCTCTTTCATGACTTATGAGCTTCTATGTTAATATCCTCCACTGCACAATAAAGCTTCTTCTCTGAAGAGAACTGAGGGCTGCACTAATCCATAAGTATGAACGCAGTTGGGCATTCATAGAGAAAATTGACGCTATGTCCATTTTGAAAAATAATGGTAGTAGGTTCAGCCCTGGGACCTGTGCCAGATTTACAGTACCAGGCATGTGTTTTTCTTGTGTGGATTGGGCCCTAAATCCAACTGGGATGTGATTGATTACCCCCTAACAGTCCAGCCACTGTTGAATCCATGTGCTAACTTGTCAAACTGGTCATTCTTACAGTGTTCTTATCTCAGCACTACTGTTGATGACTTTCCTCTTCCAGCAGACTAAGTAGCACCTTCTGGTACCAAGACAGTTAGCCTTAAAAGTATTCCTGGTTATTATTACCAGCTTGGTTTTTCCATGTTTTGTCACTAAACTGATCTTTAGCTGTCAACAACAGTGTGTTACTATCAAGTTCTGGTGGGCAGCTAAGAGCAGTGACAATAGTCTCTATTGTTGTGAGGGGTCTAAACTCCCTGGCCAACTTCTGGTAGGGAGGTATATAAAATTTATAAATAACTTTTTGATGTATTTTAAAGGTAATTTTAGATTTTATTTGAATATCATTTTAGATTTTATTTGAATATCATAGGTGTATATCATTGCCTATCTATGCAATGAAATCTTCTGAATAGTCTGCCAAAATGATCTTCAACATCTTGTATTTAATCTACACTTCTCTTTGTGTGCAGCAGAAGTTTTGCAATTCTTAAAAGTGGAGATTATACAAAGAATCAAATTATTCTTTTTAAAGTAATTTGAATAAAATTCAATAAGGTTAAGCAAAGATTCAATTTTTTAATTCATTTGTTAGTCTGTTTTCAATAATAAATCTGGTGTGTCCATATTGAAGAATTCCATAGTAGAATATAAAACTCAGGAAACATTATCAATATTTAATTGCATTTTCCCTAGTTATTAGGAAGAAATTTGTGTATGCTTTATTTTTAGGCAATATTTCTATACTGTAGAGACTACAAATCAAATTTTGAATAATCATCTTTTTAAATTATGTTTCACCTAAGAGAATGATAGATATTTTTACTTGATTTTGTGACTTTTGCAAGGATTAACAATATGTATTGACTCAAATTTGAGAAAAAAATCATGATTGAGTGAAATTGTTTTTGCAAAATTGGCTTTTGATTTATTAATATACATATATAATGCATTAAGAAATACTAAGAAAAGAGATACTATTATATCTTAGAAGACCCTGTATATTCAGATAATTACAGCTATTCACTAAAAGGGTCCTGATTAAAAGTTAAGTGCCCTCATATGATGATTGAAAGTTGAATTTGTGTTTAAATACAGAGGAGTTTGAAGAGTTACTAAAATTCAGACCTCTCAAATCCAGAGATTGTAGGTGCTGACTCTAGCACAACACCTGTGTACAGGATTTGAGAATGGTTCTTGTTTCTGTTTCCTTTCTATGTTGGTGAAGCAGATGTCTATAGATCAGACTGACTCAGAAGGGATAAGATACCCTTAGCTTAAATAGCAGCAACTTCATGTTTTCTAATCCGTTATTCCTAAGATTTTCAGTGAGTCATTATTAATGGATGTGTCTATTAATCTTTCAAGGGGAAACTTTACTTTATCCGTAGTTTTGGGGATGCCTTGTCTTACATAAGTTTATCTTAAACAGTCCCCTTTGCTTTTCCCTCAGGTCTTAATTTTTACTTCTCCCATCTTACAGATTTCTAACATTTCTATGGTCCTTTCAGAAATTTCTAAAGTTTGAGAAAATAAAACCAAAGTCATTATTGTACAGTTCTTTCATCTATCTTCTTTCCTGCTTCAAAGTATAAAGGTTTTTCTTATTGATTCACGATGTCAAGCTATGCATAGAAATTATATTAAAGAATATGTAGAAAATCAATAATTTTTAACTTTCAAAAATCATTTCAATGTAATGGCAGCGAGGTTATTGGAATAATGGGGCAGTTGATGAATAGGATTGGATTTCCCATGTTTCTGGAAATATTGCAAAAGTAGAGATACTGAAGATTTCTTCTACTTTATGAAGTTGTCTTGAGAAAATTTCACTGGAGATAATGAGAGAGCTGCCAAAAGCTAAGCTTTGTCATTAGAGTGAATGAAGACCAAAAACTGAGATTTGCCATTAGAGTGAGTGAAGGCCAAAAGCTGAGATTTGTCATTAGAGTGAATGAAGGTCAAAAGCTGAGATTTGTCATTAGAGGGAATGAAGGTCAAAAGACAAGTTTTGTCTCAGAATGCATTTTAAATGTACCTAAATTCTCAAACAAGTGCTGACATATGTTAGCAAATCAAGAATCCTGATTCTTCAGAGGCATGGTTTTTCTTTAAAATAGTTATATCATCAAATAGTTTATTCTAAAACCAAGAGGTTCTTGTATATTACTCCCATTTATGGGCTTGGTGATACTGTACAAACATATTTGATGCACTTGACAAAGAATCTTTTTATAAGACTTAAGTGTGCAGCCTCTTTATGTAGCATGAGCATCCCCACAGTGGGAAAATATTGTTCATTATATTTGTACTTTCTGAATGGCTCTTCATTCTTATAGACTTCTCAAGTGGAGATCCTATTGTAGGTTTCATGGGTGAGGTAATAAGTTTTACTACACCAGTCAGGTATTGAGGTTTAGCCCTACATGTGACAGGAGAATGAAAATGGTTTTAATCTTGTATGACTGACTTACCTAACTGGATCTGAAAATTTAAAGTCTGGGAGATGCTGAAGTCTTGGAAATCATCAAATCCAGATGACTTGTAAAAGTAACTATAACATTTGCATTTCTAATTAACAATTCTCTCAGAAATAGGATTGGTTAGTGTGGGGAGCTAGTAAACTTAAAGCCATCAACCATTTTATAAATTGTTGATTATAATAATTTTGATGATTTGGTCACAGGAAATAATGTACTAAAGGATGATTTCACCTCAGTGTTACATGATGATGTGACATGATGATACTGACTCTAGCACAGATACACAATTTTCTGGTGTATATGAAGAGCAGAGTGTGTAAGAAATGGTAGGCATTTCAGTGCTGACTTCACAGTGAGCACAGTCGACTGCTGTAACCAGTTGCTACCTCTGACTTAAGACCGTGCTCTATTTTCTCTGTTGTTTTACCCCTAAAATCACTGTGAAAATGACACCAAAACACCAACTTCTAGGAAACATACTTATGAGAACAGAATCTGTTTTAAAAATATCCTTACTTTTGAGATTATAATATAATCAAATCATTTCCCTTCTTTTCTGTTCAAGCCCTGTCATAACCTTCCTTGTTTTAATTTAAAGCCATGGTCTCCTTTTTTATTAGTTGTTGTTTTATGCATATGTGTATATACAGTTATGTTCCTAAATATAACATACTCAATCTGAATGTTACTCGTAATATATGTTTTCAGGTCTACCCATTTGGTATTGGATAACAGTTGGAATTCTAGTAGACAGGCCTAATAGACAGTGTCTAGTAGATTGTGAATAGGGAAGACTCAAACTTCATCCAGGAAAAAGAGAACTAAAGTATTTTATTCTCAGTTTTGATCTCTCAGAAATAACAGGCACATTTTCACACTGGGATTATTGGCCATTGTGTGGGAGTGTGTGATATTTTGTTTGGTTCTTTTGTTTTGGGACATAGTAGCCTTAGGAATAAAAATGATACCTTATTCAAATAAGTTTATTTTGCTTCTCATATTTTAATAGCATTAAACAGATAGGTTATAGTACAAAGCTAAAGTTTCAGGGAAATTACTTTTGGAATTTTCTTTTTTATTCATTTATATTATCTCTACTACCAATGAGTATAGAAATTTGAACACTGAGTAAATTATTAAAAATAGAGTATAAAAGTCATTTTAATGTGATGATAATCTCTTAGGAGTTTATAATTTTTGTAATGCAATCATTTTGTTGAGAATTTGATATATTATCATTTAAATCTTCAACTTGGTTCCTCTAGGAAAAGTACCTACTGCTTCAAATTATATTACTAATTATTTATGTTAAATTTAGATATTCCACAGTTTATATATCTGGGAGATCTGTGATAATTTAGTCCCTAATAGGTAAAATCCATGAAATGACATCATGCATCTTGAAGTGTTTATCTTTAATTTCCCTTTTAACATCTCATTTTGGTAGCTTGATGGTACAGTTATTATTATGTAAGAGACATCACTGTGAGTTCCCACATAGACTTCTGACTGTTATTTTGGATTTTCTCCTAACTACAGGTGCATGTTATAGCTTGCCATTGTGGTCATTGTGGTTCATCTCATTAAGCTTCTTATTCTGTCTGCTTTCTTGAGTCTTGGGAAACAGTATATTTCTGAGTGATTGTACCATATTGTTCCAAATATAAGGCTACCCAGAATAGAAGTCAACCTCCAACTAGAAACAGCTCAAATATGGAGAAAGGCTGGGGGCCCAGAGCCCGGCGGGTCTTGCAGTGGTGGCAAGGGTGCCGAGGAATAGGACGATGCCTGCCATCTCTCCCGGTGAGTGAAGATGAGCCAGCTGTCTGCATTTGCTTGTATATAACCAGATAGCCTCTGTTGCTAGAGGACATACTATAGTTGGGAGGGGGGCGTAAATTCTAAGTCTGTGTACATGGAGGAAGGGGGTGGGAGGGCAATCGTGGACTGGAATCATTTACCTCTTACTAGTTGTTTTAGTTTATTCTGACCTACATTTCAAGTTTGAGGAAGCCTAACTACAGAAGAGGGCCAAAGTACCCTCAGGAAAAGTGTAAAGTCCAGGTGCATCAGGGTAGCCTAGAAATATATCCCTTACCCACTGACAGATGTCTGGATTTTTTTTGTGTATCATATGTATTTGCAGTTGTTGTTGAACACAAACAACTCAAGATGGGAATCATAGTTCCAATTTTATAAAGGTTTTCTATGATTAAATTCCTTGTCTTCTGAGCCAGCCTAGTATAATTTAAATGAAAGGCCTTAATCTTAGAAACAAGCTCTGAGAAACATTTAATATTATTTGGTATACCGAATTCTACTCAGTAACACATCAAAAACTAGTTTAGTCAAAATGGATAAGTCAACTGAGTGTACATACTGAATGAACCTAGGTACTTCTCCAAATACCCTCATAAGCATTTAGAAAGCTGAACTTCTAATGTGTTACATGAGGCAGGGTGTGATGCTGGATTCTATTGTTACAATCCAGAAAGCTATTTAGCATATTTGGTGTTAAATTTTACCAAGAATTTGGTTACTTTTGATCCTCCCAAAATATTATATATGAATCTATCTATCTATCTATCTATCTATCTATCTATCTATCTATCTATCTATCATCTATCTATCTAATATTTGGGAGAGAAGACCGAGAGAGTGATAAAGGCAGAGGAAGAGTGAGTGAGAGAGAGAGTGTGTATGTTGGTTGTGTGTATGTGTGTCTGAGGGAGGGATGGAGAGGGAGAGGGAAAGAGAGAGGGAGAGGGAGAGGGAAAGGGAGGGAGAGAGAGAGAGAGAGAGAGAGAAAGAGAGAATTCATCTTCATCTTTCTGGTTGATAGCTAGTCTATGGATCTCAAAACTAATTTAAAGTCAAGGTTTTGAAATATACATTATTCCCTAATCAGTACTCCAAGTGAGACCTTATTAATATCATTTTAAAAGAAACTAATAAAAGCATTTACTTATTTCTTAGTAGCTATGATCAGCACAGGAATCTTCCTATGTTTAAACAATGCCAGTTGACTCAGGTCATTAGGTTCAAAGAAAGTTTAATGTTGAATTTAAAATCTTGGTCAATCCAAAATGTTTTTAAAAGTAGAGGTTTCCTGTCCAAGAAAATCATGCTATTACTGATGTGTCTGCCTTTTAGTTAAACATGTGAAGAGAAGATTTAGAGATAAACTTTTCATAAAAGGGGCCTTGAGGAAAGAAATGTCAGGATAATCACCCACAACAGGAGTGTTTATGGTTTTGTGTGTTGCATCACCTAACAGAAGGAAAAATGGCACAGTAATGCACTGTTTTAAATAGAGGTGAACTGAATACATAACCCCCACCTGCAGCAAGCTTTCCTGAAGGAGGTCCTAGCATAGTACCAGCAGGGGAGATAGCTGCAGAGGAACAGTGTCACTCATGGAAGAAGTTTCCTTGTCACTTATCTTTTTGTAATTATTTAATCTAAAGATAAAAACTGTATAAAATTTATAGGCTGCAAAGGTCTGTTTTCCAACTCTCATTAAATTGCAGACTGTTCCCTTGTTATTATTCATATTAGTTTTATTAGGCCTGATTTAACTTACAAACTAAGAAAAAGCAAACTTAATCATTGAATTTTCAAGTGGATTTGGGGGATTTATATTTGCTAGGCTATTTCATCTCCTACTTTTAATGTTGACTTTGTAGCAATCAAGGAAAGAAGCTAAAGACTATAAGAATATCTCATTGGATTGCTTCCTCTTGCTAGTGGTTAATTCAGGCGGCAAGCAAGAGGTGTTAGATTGCACAGTTCTTGTAACATAATACATCTTTCTTTTATAGGCTTGCCAGGAGGAAACCATAGTCTTGAAGGCTATAAAAAGAAACAGCAGCAAAAGAAGTTGCATAATATTCCAAATGTTAGGGGTTGTTAAATTCAGTGTGAATAACATTGGGTGTATACAGCCATATAAATGATCTCTAGTAATTGCTGCTAGGAGGGGCAACCTCCCTTCCCTAAAAGTATACACTATTGACGATCTCCTGTAACTGTTGTAACTGAATGTCCCAAAATATCATTATCTCTCCTTTTATGAATTCTAATGCCTGCTACTCAGATTATGTTAATAGCACTGATCAAGTAGATTACTGATGACTATTTGATATGACCAAATCTGTAGTTTTGCTGATGGGCAGAAATTAAAATTCCTCAGGTTTCTTCAGAATGAAATATTCTACAAAATCCAGCCTTGGAAAATCCCTCTTGCTACTTTCCTAAGAGACAATTGTGGCTCCCTTTTCTCTATAGGTCCATTAGTCTTTCCTCAATCAATATTCAGAAAAACTGCAGATACCTGAGATGACTGTGGCAAGCACAGGTGTTAACTATTTCTCACCTACTGACCTGAAGAATCATTGATTAACAAATATGTAGATCATATCTATTTTGGTTTTCATTTTAAAGGAGGTTAATGAATGAATACTGCTCAAGGAAATGTGAATTTAGTTATAATATCTTTTTTAAAATGTTCCATTATTATAGGTACTAAACCTAACAAAGGTTTTTTGTTTTGTCTTGTTTTGTTTTTAATAAGAGACACCATTTCTCCAATGCAACAGTGTGATGTGTTAGTGTTTTTCTAAGACATTTGACCTGCTGAGTAAACATGTTTAACCAGCTGCAGAATGACTCATGAATTCATTGCTCTTCAGGTCTTTAGGTTTCAAAAATTATTCCTGAAATGTTCTCAGTGGCCATTTCTTGGGGGCATTGTACTCTTTAGTAAATTGGCGACGGAATCCAGGCATTTATGGCAATAGCTCTTGTTTTCTTATTGCTTAAGTAGCAAGTGTATACCTGTGAATAGATTGAGACTGGCTTAAGACAGGCTAAGAAAATTGAGGGGGCAATAGTAGAAAAAAGTTAGACAAAATGGATATTGTTCATTTGATGGTGGGATTGAATGTTTAATGGCACCTATATAGGTATGAACGACTTTTGTTTTAATAACAAAGTTGTTGATTTTCTACTAAGGGTTCTTTTAGGTTGTCATCAGGGGCTGATGGGAATAACAGTTCACTCAACTCTCCAGCTAGCTTCAGTGGACATACCACACCTTCTCAGCAGCCTGAACCTGTGGTACATTCTCTTAAGGTAACCATTTTTCCGGAACCTCGGTCGTGTCGTGGTCTGTTTGCTGTAGTCTGAAGTTCTCAGTCTTGCTATAACCATACATACTTTATTTTTAACCCCTTTGCTGGTATAACTTTTTAATCTCTGATTTTAATTTGTGAACTAACACTGGGCTTGAGTGTTTAAGGTCCAATATCTATTTTTGTTACTTTGTTTGAGTACTGTGATTCATTTCTCTATCTGCATTGATTAAAGTGTGCTGTGCATGCATGCCCATGTGAAAGATGTTACAGCTTTTATACGTGAAATGTTATTGGGTAGATGTCCCCAATGTACAGCACTAGTAAGATTATCAAAGTAAGAAACGCTATTGAAGTTATTACATGATTATTCAGTGAGTAATGAAATAAACTCCAATCTACTTTGTCTTCTACTTAAGTCTTCAAATTGCAGTTAGTGTTTCTCTATAGGCATAGTAGAAAAAAAAATGGTCTCTAGTTTTGGCTTTTACTTAAGATTTTATGGTGACATGATGAAATTCTAGGCAAAAATGCATTATTGCATTATCTAATGATATTTCTAGTAAATAAAATTAATAAGTATTATAGGTAAAATTAGTAATAAATACTTTAAATGTTTATCTAAAAGTAAAAACTGATAATTTATACAGGCTATAAAAATAACCTTAAAACCTGAAATAATCTCTAAGAATGAAATACTGTTCTTTAGATAGGTTTATGATTTGAAGAGTGTTTTATCAACCCTTTCTGAGCCATAACGCAAGTAGAGGACTCAAGGTCAACTTTGGCATATAAGTTTTGTGACTTAAATTATTTCACTTTCTAACTTACTGTCAGACTGAAGATACCCATTTTGGCGTGCACCATATTGTCTAAAGTGTTCATGGTATGCAGATGTACTTATGAGAACCTCACGGAAACACTTTGATTTTTCTGATTTAATTTGAACAGGAGATTAACTTTCAGTTTAGTTTACTCTTGCTAATAGAAAAATGAACTTGCATTCTTTAAACATGTACTGAAGATGAGAACAGTCAAGGGAGCCATGCTGTTGGCCATTGGCAGTGTACTTGATCTTCCCTATATTAGTAAAATATGTAACCAGCAACTGAGAGGAGTTGGTGTAAAGCTACAGTAAGCATTCAGGGAATGGTCCTGTCTCTGGCAGGTGCTGGCTCATTTAGTCATAAGTACTTTTCATCTCTGAAGTAGTATTTGGTTGACCTTTAGCATGAGTCAGGCACTGACCTTCTGAAAGCATTCTAGAATTGGAAAAGAATCCATAGATCAGCTTCAATTTTGTAATAGCTTAGCTTTTGCACAAAATCTGAAAGCACCACCTTGCCTTACTACTCAAACTATTTGAAAGCCATTTCACCCTACTGCTTTGTTGAATGTCAAATGTGACATTGAATCCAATGCACATAATGGGCCACAGGGAAAATTTCTAATTTCTCAGTTCAGCTCTGAACATAGCCTCAAAGTACAGTATGGTCAGAAAGAGACCTTTGGTTTTCTATGAAAATTTTCTCTAATTTCCATGAAAAATGTTGTCTCAGGAGAAGTGGAGTATGTGTTATCAGGAGAGAACATTAGTTTCCTTGGTGGGCAGGTGATGAGACTTCAGCAGGCAGACATCTTTACAAGTTCTAAAATATCAAATGTGCTTGCTACTGGGACGTCCTGAGTCAGGAGAATTATGCACAACAAACGTTTTTCATATGGTGGCCAGATTATGTGGCCAGAGAAAAATGGTTCTGTTTCTCCCTTTTGATGCATTTGAAAATAAAAACCAAGATTTTGTTTAATTTAATGCTTTAATGAATGCTGGGCTTGCTTTGCTTTATGGGGAAAATGTAAATCAGCAGAGAAACTGGTCTGTTTCAATGATACCATATTTTTCTGGCTCCAAAATTCATGGTTGCTATGAATTGAAACTTAATTTAGTAGATATTAACTGATTTGGACTAGACAGTGTTCTGAGGTGCATTACAAATCAAATTTGTAGGCAGACATTCAAGAATGTCTTAAAATTTTCAATGACTTAATAGTCAGCATTTTTTTCTCACTATGTAAAGAATGGTTATGAAGCTAGCTAGTATCAAGGCTTTAAAGAAAAAATTGGTTATGGTAATAATGAGGATACGTTTTTTAAATAAGACTATTAAACTTAGTCTGTGATTATGAACTTGAAATGGAGACCCTAACTATTCATTGGTGCTAATTATTGGGACACACCCTTACAGGTTGACTCCCTGACTATGGCAACAATAGAACAAGCTATTTAGTAAGTCACAATTTAGTGTGGATACTCAAGATAAGAATTTGGTTTTATGATACATCAGTGCTTTGGCTTTCAAACCACTACAACAGTGATAAATAGCACCCTTCTGTTCTACAGACTGTTACTACAAAAAAGTTCACATTTCAAAAGTAATAAAAATATTTAACTAATTTTGGGACAATTTAGAAAAGGAGAAACATAGGTCAATAAACTTGTCTAAAAAACAATTAAACACACTTTGCTCAAATGAAAAATATTTGAAGTGTTGTTTGAATATTTTCATTTTAAGGTTCTGTATTCTTTTCAAGATCCATCCCCACATCTGTTTTTTAGGCTAGTCAAGGTGAGAACTGTGAACTCAGAAGTCCCCATTTGCATACTTCACAGGCTTATTCTTCCGTAACCATCCTTTATGTAGGCCTTGTATACATAGCACTCAGACCATTTGGAATATAATAAATTATATTCACTGTTGTATTGGACCAGGAATTATTGATTGTATTCAAAATGGTTCACAATATTAAATATTTTAATGACCAAGTTAGCTGTTTCCAATTATTTTAGACATTAGTGAATTATTGAGTATTAGTGATATAATAGATTGCTTTGAATGAAAAAAAATTAATGTAATTCCTTCCAGGATTCAGAACAACTAGCTACTTAAAAAGATTTTGCCATATATGAATCCATTCTGATATGCAAACATGGAGAAATCTTAAGATTTGAAAAAGTGGAGGTCCTTGATGGTATTATCATAAACTAACAGATTTTTCCCATGTGAAATTTGCTTTTCTTTTTCAACGAATCCAGGTCTTGGATGTTGAGGAAACTATAGATCGTCAGCAGGGTAAAGAGTATGGCCATGACCTTAGTGAGACAGAAAAAGCTGTAGTCAGAGAAATGTGCAATGTAAGTTTGATGTGCTTTGCTGTGCATTCTGTGTTGGAAGCCTCATCGCAGCTTAGTGATTCTTTTAAGAATGTCTACTTTGAAATTGAAGACCAAATAGCTTTACATTTTTTTCATGAAAATAAAACAATTGTCCTTGTTTTTATTTTCAGTTTGTTTTATTACAAAGATATTCTCCTAGTAATGCTAAAACCCACCAGTCAGAGGGATTGGTGATATAGTTAGTGGTTGCCTGCTACATGAAAAGCCCTGGATGTGATCAGAAATGATCAGACAGTTCTGCATTCCAGAAAGACATATAAACATTTTTAAATATTGAATTTAAGACATTATACAAAGAATGAAAACTTACAATGAACAATCTCAGATATCCATTACTTTGCTACCTAATATTTGCATGGTACACCATTATATCATACTAAATATTGTCTTTACTTTTCATGAGACAACTCAAACTTAGACATTGCATAGATAGGTGTACCAATGGTATAGATGAATAGAAATCTATCCTGGAAATCAGATAAATCAGTTAAAAACATATAAATGTGATTATTGATTGACAAATTATTTAATCAAGAAAACAGCCATGCCACTTTAAAGAACTAAATGAATAAAGATGGAGCAGTGCATTTGTTAAATCCAAGAAGTCATGGCTAGGCCCTAGTTTTAATTGAATTTGTATTGTTATATTGTGTTTTCATCTCATATTTTATGTTTATATCACAGAATGGAAAACTTGTATAGGAATTCCCTTTATCTTTATATTTATCAATCCTGTATATTCTCAGACCTATGATTCACCATTTCAAGATGTTTCTGGAATCCAGTAAATGATCTTTAAGTCCCATGGGCATTTTATATATGCTGGGGTGATAATTTCCAAACCTCTGGCTTACATGTGTTGTGGCTGCTCTTATTTTGCAGTTCTTTCCAAGCACCTTTCATTGCTAAACGTCTGTTCTTTGATTTTAATTGGTCATGGTTTTACATATCATTTTCTTCATGCACTAATGTCTACTCATTGTAGCTTTTCAACATGCATTTAAGATCTTTCTATTTGATTACTTACATTAGATAAGTGCATAGTTTTGATTTATAAGCCTAAGATTCCTGTTGCTTCTAATCTATTGTCTATCAAAACAAATAAAATTCAAAAAAAAAAAAAAAAAGGCGGGTGGTGGTGGCGGCATACGCCTTTAATGCCAGCTTGGGAAGCAGAGGCAGGCAGATTTGTGAGATGGAGGCCAGCCTGGTCTACAAAGTGAGTTCCAGGACAGCCAGGGATATACTGACAAACCCTGTCTCGAAAGAACAACAACAACAAAAACAAAATTCAGTTGATATGAACTATAGTACTGGGAGAGAAATAGGGAGTCATCCTCTGGAGCTTGCCTAGGAATGTGTGGAACTCTTTAATTGGATTTATGCCTTTAACATCAGTTACAGGTGACTTGGATGTGACACCTTAGTCAAAACAATCAGCCTTCAGTGCATGTTTGAAGGAACTAAGACCCAGAAATGAAGTTATGTGCTCAAACTCATTAGTGAAGTCAACATATTAATCAGGTTTCCTTTGAAGACCAGATATTCCTACCTTTAATCATAATGAAGAAAAGCACTGTGCCTTATAGATAATACATTTTTATTATTTTATTTTGCTTAATACAAGATTGGCTTTTGCCCTCATGCCCCTTCCCTTCTCTTCCTTCCTTCTGAAAAAATTTCTGAATATGCCTTGGGGATCACCGTTAATTTTTTGTTGATCTTTTTGTTTGTTTTAGAAGGATACTATATTCTTGTGGTCTTTTAACTATACAAGAAGGCAACCCTAAGCCCACCCTTCTTATTTCTTCTTAAATTTCCTATAGGGTATCTTTTTTTTCTGTCAATGTTTGGTTTTGATCCCCATAATTTAAAAGGAAAATGGAAACCAAACCTTAGTACTTAGTTTTAAAATTCATTTGGAAATTACATAAAATAGTACCTGTGGCACCATTATAAACTATGCAACCATCAAAAGTACACAGGAAAGACTGGAGAATAAATTCAAGAAGACATTGCAGGGTGGAGAGTAAGAAAGCAGATTATAAGGCAATTATAAATAATTTTCCTGGAAGGTAACAAAGATTAAAAATATTCCTTATTTGGATATCTATAAACTTTTATAATGTTACAGAGTTATATGTGGCATGATAAGCTTCATAAGGCTCTGCAAGAACTCAAGGTAATGAACATTTTGTCAGTTTCTGATATTCCTCCAGGATATAAGCAGGTAACATCAACTTACCAAAAAGACTGTTATCCATAGACTGTCACATTGCTTAATGAATGGTTTGTTGGTTCTCTTCTAAGGATGAATATATCGCCCTCTGAGAATCATAAACACCATTTTTAGTTCCCTTGTCATTTAAGGTTTTTCTGAAATCTCCAAGTGACAGTTGGAATACTTGATGATCTCAATCACACTCTTGTGCATAGATTTCTGCTTTTTATTTATATATTATCCCTAGTGTCATTGCTTTTGTTCAGAGTTCTGACTTCAGCAGGAGTTTCCTTTTCCCTCACTGTAATATTGGGAATGGCCCCTTGTGTTCCACAATTCAGTAGCTGATCACGAGTTCCACTGTTTAATTACAATAACCAGGTTTTTTTAAATAGCCGCAGTTATTCTATGGTCTTCAGATATATCCTTTGCTTCAAAACCAGACATTAATAGCATTCTTGGTAGAACTGGTTATATCTGTGGGCAAGAAATGGGAAACACATGGTATCATTTGAGACTTTCTTGACTTCTTGTATAGAGCTGAAGCTATCCATTGCTATAAAATTCCATTCCTGGTATTTAAAGGACATAACTAAAATTCCATTTGAGTGTAATAGGATATTGCCCATGTAGTGGTGATGTCTTAGTTTCATTGTCTTGGAAATGAAGAAAAGCAGGGCTGTCTTTGAATCATTGTAAATGGTAGTCCACGTCCCTGGAGAATTTACTTCTCACTAAACGCAAAATAAAAAGAAATAGTCTCTCAATTACTAATGAACAAACTGTTTTTGTGTTCATGTTAGAACACTGTTTTGTGAAATTCATCAGTCTAACAATGTCCTCATAGTGAATAGTCTAGGGCAGTTAGGTGGTTCTACTGCGTATAGACATGCATGTATTTATTCTAGTTAGTGCTTGAATATTAGCATTTTGGGTGACTTCCATAGTTTTACACTCATGTTATTCTCGATCTTATTTCAATAATTTCTGAATTTCCTTAGGCCTATGTTTATGTTTTTTCTCTTCTAGAAATGAAAGAATTCTTTAGTAGCTCATTAGCAGAGTTGTATGATGACCACATCTCCCACACTGCAAAAATTAGGAAACTAAGATTATATTAGAATTTATGTGGCTCAAGAATACAAACTGACTTTTCTAAATGAATTAGACATTGCATCTCTTGTTATAGCTGTATTTTATAGAAGCCAGTTTGCTCTTTTAACCAAGGGGTCTTGATTCTAAATGCACATGGAAATTACTTTGGGAACTTTAATTAAATATACAGATACCACTACCTCCTTTCTGCCAGCATCCTCAGAATTTCTGCATGTGGTGATTACTGTTAACTCAGGGCTGAGGACCACTCAGATAGCTAGCATGAGATGTTATGTCTTTTTAAAATACCAGCCCTGGTTGCTGGAGTAAAGTATAGCACCCTAGCTGCTGACAAGTTCTTGGGTTTCAAAAGTTGTCACCATCACAAAGTTGTCACTATCATGCTTTACTTTGTGTTTCAACCCACCCATGTGGAGAGTCTGTCTCGTCTTTGCACCCATCTTTGAACCTCTCATAGTCTTCTCTGAAAATCACATCTGTTTCTGCAAGATAACACCTAATTTTACTCACCTCTTTTTTTTTTAAGGTTGTGTGGAGGAAACTTGGAGATGCTGCAGGCTCCTGTCCTGGAATTAGGCAACATTTGTCAGGAAACCAGTACAAAGGGCCTATGTGAAAAGCACTGCCTTCAAACATGACATCATCACTACTAGAGACAGCAGAAAAAGAAGACAAAGAAGAAATTCAGTTTCTACAAAATAAAACTCATGACATCACATGGAGT